>NW_022437107.1:57295-71550 GCF_009761245.1 Sapajus apella
CCAGTGAGTTTACCAGGAAGAACCAAGGAAAGAGCCTTACTGGGGCCAGAAAAAAATCCAAACATTATCCCTGTCTAAAATTAATTTTATCAGACTAGAGAAATTCATGCCCCAGGACATTATCAAAATGGTTTGTGTTTTTTGTTTCTGAGGCACTTGTAGGTCCTAAAGATAATTGTCCATATTCTTCTAAAAACTATGTATTTCTTTTACATGTAGATATTTTATTCACTTGGAATTAATTTTTGTAAATGGTATGAAGTAGGGATATAATTTTAGTTTTTTCCACATGCATTTGCAATCTCCTAAGGATCATTGATTGAAAAATCAGCCCGTTCCTCACTGATCACCCACACATGAAGTATACAGATTACAGGGTTTGTTTCTGGGCTCTGAATTCTATTGCTTGGTTTACATGTGTGGTTAGTTATTTTTGTCAGTAAGCATTTCATTTTACCTTGGAGGAGCATTTGTGGGTTTCTCCAGGAAGGATTTGTCTTCAATCTGTTAAGTACCTGGGACCACCACCACTCTGTCTCATTGAAAATTGAACTACCACCAGCTTGAGGTTTTCAGACCACCTAGATCTTATGAATGCAGATCTTATGAATTATGAAAAAATCTACATGATGACCACTGGCTTCTGTTGATAAATTCTCAGCAGGGCTTTTTCACCTCTCTCCTCTCGGCCCTGAGGTTCAAAATGGCTGGTTTTCTTTGTTATACCCTTGGGAGAGGCAGATTTATTTCCAGTTGACCCTCACTTTGAGCAGATAGCTGATTGGGGGGTGGGGGTCTCAGCTCTGTGGTGATTTCCCATAGAAATCTGGGCCTGTCCAGGGGCTTTGACTTCTGCCCTCTGCCCACCAGGAAGTCATGAAACTTGAAGTTCAGCTCCCCGTGGCTGGTAAATTCCTCAGGCCACACACTGGTGTCAGGCCTTGGCTTGCTTTTGGGTGTCTGTATTCTCTAAATGTTTTGACTTGAGAAGTTTTTGGCTAAATCTTTAATGCATTTAAAATATATTATTTATATATTTTGTCCAGGTTTTCGGTGCAAGAGCTGATCCAGGTACCTAGCTCACCATGTTATCAAAAAGTGTCCAGTAGAACTCAATTTTTAAGTTTCCAAATTGTATAATTTTTAAATTATAGAGTGTGTTTTGTCTTCAGGATTTTGAAAGATCTGAGGGATCTTCATATCTCCAGAAGTAACTGATATCCCTTCCTTTCTACTCTGCTTCTGTTACCTGACTCCACCTGCAGCGTGTACTTTAATATACGTAATTCATAACCTCCTGGTGCCAGAGTGGGGTTCACTTCGCTTCCACAGTGGTCTCTGCAGGGGCAGGGAGTCCTGGAACCCTCTGTGCCCCAGACCCCAGTTCTCAATTGTTTGGGTCATGAGCCTCTTTAAGAATCTGGTGAGGCTGGCTGCAGTGGCTCATACCTATAACACCAGCACTTTGGGAGGCCAAGATGAGAGGATCGTTTGAGACTAGCCTGGGCAACATAGGGAGACCCTATCTCTACAAAAACAAATTTTTTTAATTAGCCAGGTATGATGGCATGTGCCTATGATCCCAACTATTCAGGAGGCTGAGGCAGGAGGATCACTTGAGCCCAGGAGGTTAAGGCTGCAGTGAGCCATGACTGTACCACTGCATTCCAGTCTAGGCAACAGAGTGAGATTCTGACTCCAAAAGAAAACCAAAAAATCTGATGAAAGCTAGACAGTAACTTACAGACCACACGAAACAGACATAGTTTCTGTGGGATACACCTTCAGGAGAACTGTGGGTCCCCTGCAGTGGGATCCCCTAATTCTCTGACTCCCTCACCCCTCTCTACAGCACTTTCCTGCATTTGCTGCTGGCAGGACAGGAGGCGGAGGGGCTAGCACAGGCCCATCGGCTCATCTGTGGGTGTTCTGCGGTGAACCCGCTGTGGCTGTGTCACATACCAAGGGCATGACTAAGGGCTACTAATGCAGAGTCAGAAGTGGCCCAGCCCTGGCCCCCCACCTCCTCCCAGGCTCCTCTGAGCCTCAGTAGAGACTATAGCCAAGTAGTGAGGTCTCCGGTGGACATCTGGACCTGCAAGCCATCCAGAGCATTGCCCTTGGCAGCGGCGACACGGTCAGGTCAGCGCCTGGGTCCTTCCCAGCTCAGGCACACTTTTTGCCAGAATGGGAGCTTCTCAGGCCAGGGCCTCTCTTGTCAGTGCAGGCAGTCATGCCTGGCACCAAGTCCAGCAGGCGGGGAGGAGGCTGCAGACCACAGCTGTTCAAGTGGAGGCCTCCTCTCTGCCCTATGAGGGCCTCTCAGCCTTGATGACATTGCTCGGGGGCCTTCTATCTCTGGGACACCAGAGACAGGGACAGGGAGCTGGGAGCAAAAGCAGCCACGTGTGCTTGGACACCTTCAGTGCCCACAGGAGCCAGAGGAGCAGACGGGAACAGGTCGGGACTGCAGCCCAGGACCAACCAGTGGGGCTTCCGCAGCGCCTCGTCCTGTCCCCCCGCCCTGTGCCTCACTGCTGGGAAAACAGCCACCCTTGACCACCTGCCCGCCAGCCCCTCCCACAGAAGACACTCTGAGAAGCAACTGCTAGAATTTTCTCAGGGCTAATAGCAGTTGCTGGCTGTCTCCAAAGCATATTCAGCTGTCCTTGGGGCTTGGCCAGCCCCACACTAAGGAGGGACAAGGCCCACAGCACACAGGCTCAACTCCGCAGCGTAGGGCTTCTGTCCTGAGACCTCCCCAAGCCTCCTTCCAGCATGCCTTTCTGGTTTTGGAGTATTCACTTTGTGATTGTGCAGTCAAAAGTCATCTTGACAATAGAGCATTCTCCCAAACTGGACTTACTCAGGGTCTGTGCTCTGAGGGTGATGCCAGCAGGGCTGCTGCCTGGGCACCTCCAAGCAGTTTTGACACAGCCCCCATGGACCCTTACCTCGAGGAGGATGGGACAGCCTGGGGACCCTGGGCCTGGATTCATGGCAGGCCCCACGTGAGTCCAGCATGCTCCAGCCGACTCTTTCTGGGCCTCCATTTTCTTGTCTGGGATGGGAGGAAATGATTCCTGCAGATCATAATAATGATCATGTTTATGCCAGATAGTCGTTCCTAGGATTTTCCCAGACATCCACGTGGCTGGGAAAAGAGCAAGTTCTCCAGCTCCCTGGGACTCTCAGGGGTTACGCATGCCACCACCAGCCCACCCATGGAGGCTGCACCTTGGCTCTGCCTCCAGGGTGGGCCAGGCTGCAGGCTTTCACCCAGCTGGTGGGAACTGGCGTGAAGGAGGCCAATTCAGGAGATTCCTCTGCACCATGAGCCATCCTCTGCTGGCACGATTTCCTGATCAGTGCTATATCAACCTGATTGCCTGAATCCAGAGCCCACCCTCCACTTGGGTGGGAGCATGGCTGCTTCCTGTCAGCCCCAGCGGTTGTGACTGGGACCGGAGACTCTCATGCAGCCTGAACCATTGTCCCAGCCTGCCCATCCCCGGCCTCCTGTGCTCCAGGCAGGTGTGCCTCTCCCTGTGGCAGATCCCACTCTTTGTCAGGGCCTCTGCGTCCTTCCCCCTGGGGCAGGCCTGGCCTTTGAGGGTGGGTGGGGAGGGAAGCAAGGGGCATTGCAACCGCAGCTGCTGCATCAGGAGGGGCCAGGAGTCCTGGAAGCGAGTCCAAGGCGCAGCAGGGATCCCAGTGTTGATGTTCATCACATGCGGTGTCCTTGCCTTCTCCCAGCTACAGGCTCCACGTCCAAAAGCACATGGAGGGAGAGCAGAGGTTTCTTGGGGACAACAGCTGAGGCTGGGGCCGGTGTGCTGGCTCGCAGGCTCTGAGGCTGGGGAGCGGTGACGTCGTGCTGCTGCAGCCTCCTGCCCAGGGAGCCTGCTGGCGAATGGCCCACAGCGGCTGCATCCCTGGCCAGCCCTCTCTCACTGGAGGCCTGGACCCACTCCTGTCAGAGGGGAGCACTATCCCTCTGCTCCGTGCTCCCTTTCTGGCTGCCTGGCACCACAGTGGCCACCTCCCAGGAACCGGTCCCAGCACAGGACTGGGGCCTCAGGGCAAGTGGGGGAAGAACCAGGGGCCCTTGGTGATACGGTCTGGAGGTGGCCTTAGCTGGCACTGGCCCCTGGAGTTGGGCAGACACCAGCCCCTCCACCCACCAGAAGATCTCAGGCACACCTGCCCAGCCAAAAGCAAGTAGGTCGGGGGGTGGGGGGTGCCAGAGAGATCACAGGAAGAGATGCCAGGAGCTGTAGAGACAAGAGGAGTCCACGGCCCAGCCTGGGGCAGAAACTTGGAAGCCGGGGCAGCCATTTAATTAGAAGGGACAAGGAACAGAAGCCAGCTGTGGGGTTGGCAGTGTGCTGGACAGAGGGACTCAGGACACGCCTTCTGATGGGATTGTAGGGTCTCCATAATGCATTGGCCACAGGTGGATGAGGAAGAAGGCACCTCAGGGCTGTTGTGGAAGTCCCAGAAGGGCTACGCCACCCCCATGGCTGACTTTGAGCCCCACCCCACCTGGTTCACAGACTGTGGGCCCTAGTCATGTCACCTGTCTGGGCCTTTTTTAAAAACATTTTTTATTTTGAGAGAATGTGCATACAATTTATGCATGCACTTGTAAGAAATGATACAGAGAGGCCTCACGTACCCTTTACCCAGTTTCCCTCAGTGACAACATCTTGCAAAACTACAGTACAGTATCACAGCCAGGATACTGACATACATAGAGTCAAGACATCCATAGAGTCAAGGCTCCTTACCACCAGGAGCCTTCCGCAGCCACACCCACTTCCTTCCCTCCCCAGCCCTTCGATCACCCCTGGCAGCCAGTGACCACTTCTCCATTTCTTCAGTTCTGTCATTTCAAGAATGTTATATAAATGGAATCATTGCATTGTGTAACTTCCTGGCATTGGCTTTTTTCACTCAGCCCAGGTCCCTGTAGCTCCATCCAAGTTGTCCCGTGTACCAGCAGTTGATTGCTTTCTAATGCTGAGTAGGATTCCATGGTGTGGATGCAATACAGCTTGACCATTCACCCACTTGAAGGCTCTCTGGAGAGCTCCCAGTTTTGGGCTACTATGAACAAAGCTACTATGAGCTTTTGTTTACAGGTTTTTGCGTGACTACAAGTCTTCATTTGTCTGAGATAAATGCCTGGGAGTGCAATTGCTGGGTCACATGTCAGTTGCATGTTTAGTTTTATAAGAAACTAACAAACTGTTTTCTGGAGTGGCTTTAACATTTTACATTCCCACCAGCAACATATATGTGATGCAGTTTCTCCACAACCTTACCAGCATGTGGGGTTTTCACTGTTTTTATTTTAGCTATGTTGATGTGTATATAATGATATTTCCATGCAATTTTAACTTGTGTCTCCCTAATGAGTAATGATAACAAACATGTTTTCATGGGTTTATTTATTATCTGTGTATGCTCTTATATGAAATAACTCTTGATATCTTTTGCCTGTTTCCTAATTTGCTTGTTTGTTTGTTTACCACCGCATTTTAAGAGTTCTTTATTCTAGACGTTAAAAGCCTTCAGCGGTTACATAGTTTGCAAATATTTTCTCCCAGTCTGTAGCTTGTCTTTTCATTCACTTAACAGACTCTTTCACAGAACAAATGCTTCTCATTTTAAGAAAGTCCAATTGTTTTTTATGTCAATTCTAACAACCTGGATAGTTCTAGATCTCAAAAATTTTCTGCTATTAAAAAAAAAAGTTTATACCTTTACAATTACATTCATGATCCATTTTGAGTAAGTTTTTGTATAAGGTATGAATTCATTATTTTTGCTCTGATGTCTAGTTGCTCCCACATCATTTGTTGGAAAGGCTGTCCCTCCTCTGATGAATGGCTTTGGTACCTTTGTGGAAGATTAGCTGGGCATATTTGCGTGAGTCTGTTTCTGAGTTCCATTGATTATGCATGTCCATCCCTCTGCCAATACCCCACTGTCTTGATTAGTAAGCTTTAATTTCAAACAGTGAGCCCTCCCACTTATTCTTTCTTCTCAAGATGGTTTTTGCTCTTCTTGGTCATGTGTGTTTCCACATAAATTCTGTGGAAAAATAAGTTTGTCTATATTCACAAAAATTCTTGCTAGAATGTTGACAGTACTACATTAAACCTATAGAATTTGGGAATAATTGACATCCTTAAATGTTGAGTCCCGTACATGTTTTGTTAAGTTTATAATGAAGTGTGTCAGTATTTTTTGAATGATTGTAAATGATATTGTATTTCTAATTAGTTTTCACCCCTTCTTTGTTTGTGTATAGAAATGAGATTGATTTCCGTGTGTTGATCTCACATACTGCAACTTGCTTAACTCACTTATTAGTTCTTTTGCAGATTCCTTGGGATTTTCTACAGAGACCATCATGTCATCTGCAAATATAGACAGTTAATTTCTTTCATTCCAATCTGCATGTCTTTTATTTCTTTGGCTTGATTTATTTCAGTTGGTAGAACTTCTAGTAGCCTACTGCATAAGAGAGGTGAGAATGAACACTTTTTTTGGTACCATATTGTAGCAGGAATGTATTCAGTCTTTTACCATTAAGTATGACATTAGCTATAGGTTTTTACAGATGCTCTTTATGAAGTTAAGGAAATTCTCCTTTATTCCAAGTTCCCTGAGAGTTTTTATCATGACTAGGTGATTGATTTTGCCAAATGCTTTTCCTGCATCAACTGATAGAATCACATGACTTCTCCTCTGTAGCCTATTGGTAGGTTTATTACATTGGTTGATCTGAACCAACCCTGCATACCTGGGATAAATCCCAACTGGTCATAGCATATGGTTCCTTTCAAATGTTGATGAATTTGATTTGCTGATATTTTGTTGACAATCCTTGTGCTGAAGTTCATGAGAAACGTTGGTCTGTACTTGGATTTTCATGTATTGTCTTTGTCTGGTATTGGTATCAGGCCTAGCCTCATAAAATGAATTGGCAAGTGTTCTTTCCTCTTCTATTTTTTTTAAGACAGATTTTGTAAAATAGGTGTTAGTTCTTCATAAATGTGTGGTAGAATTCTCCAACGAAACCATCTGGGCCTAACGATTTCTTTTAAATTTCACGCTCTATTTAATTGTTATAAGACTGAGTTTTGGTCATTTGTGGTTTTTAAGGAATTGGTTCATTTCTTCTACACTGTTGAATTTATGAGAGTAAAACTGTTTATAGCATTCCTTTGCTGTCCTTAAAATGGCTGCAAGATCCGTAATATCTCTGTTTTATTCCTGATATTGGTGATTTGAGTATTCTCTTGTTTTATCTTTGTGAAACTCGCCAGAGGTTTATTTTTTGAAGAACTAGATTTTTGTTTCCTTGTTTTTCTCTATTGTTTTCCTGTTGTCAGTTTCACCAACTGTTGCTCTTTATTATTTCCTTCACTCTGCCGTGCTCTGAGTTTATTTTCTGTTTCTTTCTCATGTTTCTTGGGGTAGTAACTTCAGTGATTAATCTGAGACTTTTCGTCTTTTCTAACGTAAGCTTTCAGTGCTGTACATTTCTGTTTAAGGCTTTTTTCATTTGAAAGTAGAAGGTTTGCATAGGCACGCGGAGTAGAGAAGACAGGTGTGCTTGAGAATGGGCTCTGCTGCCTCTCAGCCTGCTACCTGGGTTGGTTATTTCAACTCCCAGGGGTTCCACATCTAGAACCCAGCTGCTGTGCACAAGGCTGTGGGTTTCTGGGAAGACTAAGGCTCCTGCTCAGAGCAGACCTCAGCAAACAGCCTTTCCTCTCCAATCCTTTCTTTCTTGCTCCAGCAGTTTGATTCTGTGATTAACTTTAAAATAACATTGATTTTATATGATTACAAAATAAATACATTTTCATTGGCGAAAATTTGGAAAACACAAAAAGCTATCGAGAAAACAACCTGTCTACAAACCTTGCCACTCCACCCCGCCCAGACCTCTGCTCACTTTGGCAGGCACCCTCCTGACTTCCTTGACGTAAATTTTTTTACATAAGTTATTGGGGTACAGGTGGTATTTTGTTACATGAGTAAGTTCTTTAGCGGTGATTTGTGAGATTTTGGGGCACCCATCACCCGAGCAGTATACACCTAACCATATTTGGAGTCTTTTGTCCCTCTCCCCCAACCCACTCTCCCCATCAATCCCCAAAGTCCATTGCATCATTCTTATGACTTTATATCCTCATAGCTTAGCTCCCACATATCAGCAAGAACATATGATGTTTGGTTTTCCATTCCTGAGTTACTTCACTTAGAATAATAGTCTCCAATCTCATCCAGGTCACTGAAAATGCCGTTAATTCATTCCTTTGCATGGCTGAGTAGTATTCCATCATATATATATGTACACACACATATATGGTGTATTATATATGTGTATATCTATACCACAGATTTTTTATCCACTCATTGATTGATAGGCACTTGGGTTGGTTCCACGGTTTTGCTATTGTAAATTGTGCTGCTATAAACACGCGTGTACACGCACCTTTTTTGAATAATGACTCCTTTTCTTCTGGGTAGGTACCCAGTAGTGGGATTGCTGGATCAAATGGTAGCTCTACTTTTAGTTCTTTAAGGAATCTCCACGCTGTTTTCCATAGTGGCTATACTAGTTTACATTCCCACCAGCAGTGTAGGAGTGTGTTCCCTGACCACCACATCCACGCCAACATCTACTGTTTTTTGATTTTTTGATTATGGCCATTCTTGCAGGAGTCAGGTAGCATGGCACTGTGGTTTTGATTTGCATTTCCCTGGTCACTAGTGATGTTGAGCATTTTTTCATATGTTTGTTTGCCATTTGTATATCTTATTTTGAGAATTGTCTATTCATGTCCTTAGCCCACTTTTTGATGAGATTGTTTGTTTCTTTTCTTACTGATTTGAGTTCATTGAAGATTCTGGATATTAATCCTTTGTCAGCTGCATAGATTGTGAAGATTTTCTACTACTCTGTGGGTTGTTTGTTTCTCTGATGACTGTTCCTTTTGCCATGCAAAAGCTCTTTAGGTTAATAAAGTTCCAGCTATTTATATTTGTTTTTATTGCATTTGCTTTTGGGTTTTGATCATGAAATCCTTGTCTAAGCCAGTGTCTAGAAGGGTTTTTCCAATGTTATCTTCCAGAATTTTTATAGTTTCAGGCCTTAGGTTTAAGTCCTTAATTTTTGTTTTTATGAAGTGCATGTGTGTTTGCAACATTCAAACACTTAGAGGTATCTCACTTCACTTAACAGTATCTCAGTCTTTCTGTTACCAAATACTTTTTTTAAATATGACTTTAGCATATGTGGATATACCATAATTCCACAGCTGATGTATATTTAAGCTTTAATTTGTGTCATTATGTGTTGAATTTTGTGAATAAATTCATACATCTTTGGGTATGTCTCTGATTTTTTTTCCTTAAAACAGATTCCTAGAAGGGGAATTTTTGTGTCAAAGACTATGATCATTTTTAAGATTACTGCCTAGAAAATTTGTCCCCAAATCCACTCCACCTGGAAGTACGCCCTATGTGGAGTGTTCAGTTATTTTTTAAATATTTATTTGCCTTTATTGTGGATGAAATCTTATATTTTATTGTTTTAACTTACATTCCATGCTACTAAAGCAAGTGTGACTCTCAATGTCCAATCGCAGGTGTAAAGAACAATCTTATTTCTCTCTTTCTGTACAATCCCAAGCCCCCATTCTTTCCCTGGACCTTTTCTGTGGTCTGGGGTCTTTTACGGAGACTTTCTAGCCTCAGTGACCACCAGCCCTGGCTACCGCTGAGACCCTGCGGCTCTGGTCTGCAGACCACAAACTATGAAAATGGGCCCTTCAGGTTTGCAGTCTTTGCTGCTCCCATTCCCTCCTTAGCATAAGGCCTTCCCGCCCTCCTCTGCTGCGCCCACTGCCTGGAGCCACAGGTGCAGCCTCAGCCCCTGCCAGCCCTCTTGGGCTCTACAAGGCCCCAGCCCCCTCTACATTTCAGATGTTCTCCCTGTCCAGCCCAGGACACCAGCATCCTTCATTCAGGGCATTGGGCTTTTTTGGGAGCAGCTGCCTCTGGGCTCTTCCCACTTGCAGAGAGGGCAAAACAAAACACAACATGCATTCTTGCTGCTCAGCCAGTCTCCTGGGTTCACAGGTTTTCCTTCCATGTGCCTCTCTGTTCTCCTGCTTTTTGGTGATTTATAAGAGCTCTTTGTACGGGAAGGACAGTGGTCCTCCAGTTATAGTGTGTGTGACAGCAGTTCCCCGAGGGAGGCGTTATTTACCCTTGCACTTTGCCTGTGAGCTGTGCCTGTGCATTGCTTTGCTTTTTAAATTTTGAAGTGAGTTGAAGCCTCCTGCGTTTGTTTGCTTTCGCTGTGCTTTCCTGATTGGAAAGGCTTTTCCACCCTCCCATTCAGCATCTTATGGTTTCTTTGTTAACACTGGAACTCAATTGCTCTGGAATGCACTTGGGGGTTAGGGGTGGGGGCTCCCATTTTCTCACCAGGTAGGGTGTGCCCTGGCACCCTTTGGGTGGTGGCTCCATGGTACTGCAGGGCCCTGGAGAGCCTCTTGGCTCCAGTCCAGGGGCAGGGAGCTCCATTCAGCCTGTGCTTCCCACCTGGGCCTTCACCTCAGTTGTGCTCAAGGCAGGTGGGGTGGGGGCCTGTGGGAAGGAGGCAGAGAGGGGCTCTGGAGCCAGGTGCCTGTGGGGAGGGAGGCCACCCTTCTAGAGATGTCATGGTGGTCTGAAGACACATTGGGAGGTATACTCAGTCACCAAAATTAAATGAGGGACAATTGCACAGACAAGGAGCCTTCACCTCTGTTAATTGGGGACACTGCTCCACATCTCCTCCCTATCCTGCTGTGGCAGAACCTGCCCTCCAGCCCTATGCAGCCCCAGCCCCAGTCCTGCTGCCAGCTCCCAGCACCGCAGCTGCAGAGGCTTCCTGGGGAGGGGCAGCTCCTGGCCCACCCCAAAGCAGAGGTCGGGCAGCTATCTTTTATCTGACATCTGCATAGGACTAAGAGATCCATCAAATCCAATTAGGCGAACAACTCCTTCCTGCTCTGTTTAGCTGACTAATTCAATAGCAGCCACCGAGGCCTGGGCCAGCAGAGGCGCTCCCAAATCCAATGAAGGCCTTGCTCTGCAGCCCTGTTGCCAGCATCACCCAGGCATTTCGCTCGCTCAGCATAGACCCAAGTCAGGCCCCAGCGACCCCCACCCCCAGGAACTCCCAGGGTCATGCTACTGCTACCAGGCCTCCCCCAGCAAGCGTCCTTCCTCAAGGCTGCTGCCCTAGAGGGAAGGAAACTTGTAACCACAAAAGGGCAGGGGAAGTGCCACAGCCCCTCCAGGCCTGTCGTTCTACAGGAAGGCCAACAGCTGCTTTTCACATCTTGTAGAAAATCCTTCCTTGCTGGGGGTGCTCTTGCTCTGAGCAATGCTCCAGGGCAGGTGGAGGGGCAGATGAAAGTCAGCCAAGGGGCTTTTTTGGGCAGGAGTGCAGGAGGGATTCTGTGCATGCTTGGGCTCAGGCCTCAATTAGTCCTGCTGAAGGAAGGGATGGAAAAGAGGACCTACGGCCTCCCTCATGGGGCTCCAGCCCATGGCTGTGTCCCAGATTTCCTCTGTATACCTCAATACCCCATTCTAGATGGATTCCTTAACTGAGCTCAAGTCTTAGACCCATAGAGGCCTGGCACCTCCAGGTTCACTCAAGGGATTACAGAGACCACCAAGCCCAAACCTACCCATCCAATGCTGGGATTCGAGGTCCTGCAAGAGGCTTAAGTCCAGCTGCAACAGGAGGCTCAGGGACATGAGCCATTTATGACTTATTAAGGATAAGGCATTGGAATGCTTTATTAACTGCTTGATACACACGATCAAGGCTCACCTCAGCCTCCGCCTCCTGGGCTCAAGTGATCCTCCCACATCAGTCTCCCAGTAGCTGGGAACACAGGCACACACCACCATGCCAGGCTAATTTTTTGATTTTTTGTAGAGACAAAGTCTCACTATGTTGCCGAAGCTGGTCTCTAACTCATGGCCTCAAGTGATCCTTCGCCTCAGCCTCACAAAGTGCAGGGATTATAGGCATGAGACACCAGGCCTGGCCAATACCCATTTTATAGATCATTTGAATCGGGCGTTTTTCCTGTAACTCACTCAGTCCCTCTAAATTTCTGAGGCACATTCTGGAGAGAAGGCGTGGCATCACTGGTAGGGGTCTGACCCCAGCACACTAGGACACCATTGGGCCAGGGTCTTGCTATCCAAGTTCACTCAATCCGTCACTCTTGGAATGATGTAATATGTACAGAAGGCTTAGGATAAATAATTCCATATCTTTGGCACCTTCTATAAAAGCAGTGAGTTGGGTTGTTTATTTATTTTTGCTTTGTCTGCGATTTGTTTTGTTGCTGTTGTTGATTTGGTTTGGTTTTTATTCAAAGTAATACCTGCACGCCATATATCTCAAACAGTATTAAATTACATGAAATGTGCACAGTGAAAAGTAAAAGCCCACTCCCAATCTTTCCTCTCTCCCAGATGACTGCTCTTGACAGTTTCTCAAGCATAATCTCGGAAAAGCACTTATGCAAATTCAGCATGTGTGCAAATAGCATGATTTGCACACATGCTGAATTTGCTTCTGAGGCGTGCTGCATCTGTGACACCTTTTCTTAGGTGTCATGAGATGGACACCCACGTGTGGATGCATGTGTGGGCCACGGCTGACCAGCGCCCTGCTGTTGGCCCCTGCAGATGATGCTCCAGGAAATTGTACTCATCCAACTTTTACTTGGAAGATTTTGCAAACATGTTCTTAGGATAAATTTCTGGTAGTACAACCCAAAACAATCTGGGCCAAAGAGTCTGTGCAAGGAAATGTTTAAAGGGATCTTGCCAAATTGTTTTCAGAAAGATTTTCACATCTTTCAACAGAATATGATGTTATCACCACTTTCCAATGAAAAAAGCATCTCATTCTATTTTGTGTTTATTTAGTTGTGTGTGAAATCAAGTACTCTTTTTTACATTTGTGTCCATTTCTCAATTAGGGTACATTTTGTTATTGGTGCCTCAGAGCTCTTAGTCCATTTAAGAAATACGGCCTCTGGCTGTCATATGTGCTGCAAATATTTCCCCCCAAATTTATTTGTTTGTTATTTTATCATACCAAAGTCTTAGAGTTTGTAAACAAACATATTGATCATTTAAAAATTCATTTGGTTTGGGTTGCTTAGAAAGGTCTTTATTTTTAAAAATATCACGTTTACTTCTAGTAATTTTATGGTTTCATGTTTTCCACTTTATGCCTGGAATTGATTTATCATCAAATAACTTTATCAAAAGTAGCCTTATTTTTTCCTTGTGGGGGGTCTTGGGTCACATCATTATTGAATGGTCCCTCATTGTCCCCATTAGCCTAATGCCACCCCATTGCTTGTGAAATTTCCATTGTGACATCTATGTTTGGACTCTGCCTTGTAAATTTCTTATGCAATAGCAAACCATCTTAACTGTGGTTATATAACAGAATTCATTTCGCTATCACTGTGCCAGCCTTTTAATGTCCTCCCTTAGCAGTTCCAGGTTTTCTTTACATAGGTTCCACACACTTGTCAAGATTACTTCTAGATGTTTTTATTTTATGTATTGCTTTTGTGAATGTAATCTTTTATTCCATTACATCTTTATTTAATCATGGTTTATGCATGGGAAAGCCCTTGATCTTTGCATGTTATTTTTGTTAGCAGCAACTCTGCAGAATTATCTTATTCTCAGCTGAGTCTTTGGGTTTTGTTGGCCAGCCCTGTACCCGCGTGTGACACCCATCTTCTCTTCCTCTCTTCTCCTGTGTCCCTGCCTCCAAGACAACAGCAGGTCACAGTGAGAGTTCTGCCATGCTCCCTGGCTGAGGGGGCTGCATATCTGTGGCATTGCGGCCTTTGTTCTGGTATCTGCTTGCATGCACCTCCCTCTTCTCTGTCTCATCAGGGTTGATGGCTACTGAACTGCCAAAGGTCTTTGCAGCATTTGTTAAAGTTTCTGTTTTTTATTCTCCAGGAGTTAATTTTAGTCATTTACATAGCTCTAGAAAATCATCATTTTTACCCAAGTATCCAAACTTTCTGTCCAGCAGTTTGCAAAGCAGGCCCTAATGTGCCTTTTAGATTTCTTTGCCTCTGTGGTTCTTTCTCCTTACTCATTTCTGCTTTTCTCTC
>NW_022437107.1:71560-99825 GCF_009761245.1 Sapajus apella
TGTAAAAGAAAAGGAATTAATACGGCTGCCCACATCCTTTGTACATAAGAGTATTTAACAATGAACTCTGCTTAAACTTCATAAAAGCCTCTTCAGCAAATCAGCACACAAGTATTGATCTGGAAGCCGGCCTGTGAATTCCAGCTGACTGCCTCTCCCACTAAAGGACCATTAGTTGGTCTTGCCGGACTCTCTTCTCTCTGTTTATGGCCGTGCACTTCCTCCTGGGATGCTGCTGCTGCCTCTCTGCAGGGGCTGAGCTGCCCAGTTTTGCTGATCCTCCTTTTCCTGGAGTCCAGGGTATCGACTCGGGAGCGCACCGGCCAGATACTCTTGGCAGGGGTTCTGCAGCCACCCTGGGCCTAGCACCCCAGGCTTAGGCCCGCCCTAGAGACCCTTGGTCACCCTGCTTTTTCTGGAGCAGGAGCCGGGCACTTGGTGCGCACCCTCTTGTTCACCCTCCCAAAGACCCTACCAAATGGGCATTCCCACTCCACCTTGCAGGATCGGGGCTGGGGCTGGCCTTCCAGCTGATGGCTGAGCACTTTCCTCCTTGAATATGTGAGTCGGGGCTGGCACCACCCACCATGTAGCAAGCTGGACTCACTGCTACAGCTGCTGTGGACTCTCCCTAAAGGGGCCTCATCCAGATACCCAAGGAGGCCAGGGAGTCATCAGGGTCAGCCAGAGCACCCACCAGCCCTGGCATCCAGCAAGATGGCTTTGCCTTTGGAGACTTCCTGTCCACCCTGGGCCTAACCTGCCAGTCTCTGTGAGCCTGTGGCTGTGCACCTGGCCTGGGGCAGGGTCCCAAACCCCCTTCCCCACTAGCCACCATGGCTGCCTTTGTGAAATGAGCTCTGGCCTTGGCCTCTGAGGCCCCTACAGCCCTGGCTTTATGCCTAGCAGGAGAACAGGGTCAGAGATCCCAAACCACAGATCCCAAGTCACATGCCAGCCCCTCAGAAATGCTCAGTGCCTAACAGGAACAGGGTCTCTGACAGGCTAGGAAGTGGCCGTGGTTGTGTCTACCCCGCCAGTCCATGTCATCTGCCCTGCACCCAGCCACGGCTCTGCACTGGATGCGGGCTCACTCCACGTGCCTCTCTGGCCGTGGCTCCTGCCTCATACCTCCTCCTCTCTGCCTTGTTCTTCTTGTCTTTGCCTCCTTCTCTGTCGGTTTCTTTATTTCTTCTCTGCTGGCTTCTGTTTTCCCCTTCTCTTCATCTTCTTATCTTTCTCTGTTGATCCTGATATTCTGGTTGTCTGTCTGGCCACCCCCATGACCACTTGTGTCCAGCATTCCCTGGACCAGGGTGGGTGAGGTCTCAGGAGGTCCAGGTGCTGGGCCCAGCCTGGCAACTTGGGGAAGGCTTCCTCTGAGAACATTCACTCCTCTAGCAGCATGCAGGCAGTCCGGGGCTATGGGCAAGCTCCTGTCAGAGCAGGTGCACAGCAGTCCCTCCTGGCCCTGTAGGTCTTCCTGGTCACCCTACTGTGAACTTCACCTTGGGGGTGGCAGTGGGGAGGAGGGATCCATTGTGCTGGCCATGATTTCAGGGACACCAGAGGTCTCCAAGGGTGCCCCACCTCACAGCATCCCTTCCCCATGTTGCTCCAACCCACTCCTGGCTGCCGCTGGCTGGGACAGGTCAGGTAAGTTGAGGAGTGACAGGGACCATCAGAGGGCTGTCAACCACCATCCCCGCCATCCTGCCGCTGTCCAGCTGGGCAAAGTGTTGTCATCACACTCATACAGAGCTTCGGTGAGAGAACAGGGAGGGACGCTTGCATGTGGCACTGCGCCCTCAGGAAAAGGAGCACCCCGGGATCTTGGGGTCCATGCCTCCGGGCCCTGCAGCCTGGAGTCTGGGTCCTCAAGTTCTTCCAGGCCACCTTGAGGGCCTTCTCCAACACGAGCTGCCTCGGGAGGGCATGCAGGCCTCAGACAAGGGGCAGGGCCTCGACTCTCGTGAGAAAGAAGCTGAGGGGGGAGCCTCTGAGGAACCCACGGGGATCCCACAGGAGGGCAGCCCAGGTTTATGACCTCTAACTCAGAGAGGGCCTTTGGAGGCACTACGGTGCAGCCTGTTCACCAAGGCGGTCTTCCTAAGACGTATCTGTTGCAGGGGCAGCGAGAATTCCAGGCAGGGACTCTGGAAAATGAGTGGCACCTGTCCTTGTGACTGGCCATGGCATATTGGGGCCTGCTGAGCACCTTGGGGCACCCTCCCCTGCAGACAGCCCTGTGCAAGTCCAAGAGCCTGACCCTGCCTGCCACCCGGGCCAGGAGACCCGGAGCTCCTCAGTGCCAGTGTCAGAAGAGGTTGCCCCTTTCCTGATCCCTCTGCTTCCTGCTGCCCTGAGATCAAAAGGTGTCTCCTCAGAGGTTCCTGTCATCAGTCTTAATGCATGCTTTTCCCATTAGCACAGGGGCTGGGAGGGGAGCAGCCAGGGGAAGATGGGAGCCTCAGATCTGGGCCCAGAGGAAGGAGACAGGGGTGGGAGGTCTAGGGAGGATTCAGCGGTGGGCCTGCCCTCCAGACACCAATCTTAGAACCCTCCTATATGGGGGGATGTGGGGCACACTGGGGAGGGATGAAGTCCTCTCTGAGCCCCACCAGCCCTGACTTGCTGCCGCTCTGTGCTGAGCGCTGCCCACACAGCTGTGGGGAAAGGCCCAGAGTGCTTTCCTGAGGCCCGAGCATTGTCATTGCCCCTCAAAGTACTGGCTAATAGCAGCTTCCAGAATAAAACCTGGTCTTCTTGTGGCCTGCACAGGGCTGGGGTGCTCAGTCCAGCCTCAGGGGATCAGCTATACCTCACCTCCCACTGTCCGTAGGCCCAAGGAGCTAGAGAGATTCCCTGCCTGCTTACAGGCACTCACAGCCCTATGACACACACACTCATCCCTGATGAAGGTGCCACCCTGACCAGGTCTCCAACCAGGAGTGAATCCCAGGCCAGGCAGCAAAGAGATGGCTGGCCTGACTCGGGTCCTCAGCCTGGCCCCAGCCTTGCCACCAGCTTGAGCAAGCCCCTCCCCAGAGGTCAACCTCACAGCCAGGGCCGAGGTTTGCAGCCTGATTCCATGCTGTGGCATTTGCCCTCTGGAGCCCTTATCCTTTGTCCTGGGGTCTCCCTCCTCACCAGGCCAGGCTCTACTCTCAGGGCCGGAGGCTTCATGGGGGACTTTGCAGCCTCCAGCCAGATGGCCTCTGTAATTCATTTAGTGAAATATGGCAACACTTTTATTGGCTATGATCCTATCTGGAGCCTGGGGAACGTGATGGCCAGTCCAGGGCTGGTATCTGCTTTCACAAAGCCCAGGGGCACCCTCCAAGAAAAGCCTGCATGGTTATGTCCACAGATGTGCACTCATTTCACGATGCTGGGAGGGAGGGGCAGGGCAGGGCAAAGGCTGCCACTGGGTCTCGTGATTCCAGGCAGTCTGGGGCAGGAAGCCCACAGGCCCCTGCGTTGGGCTCAGGCCCGTGACAGAGCAGTGGGCTGCACCCTGCACTAAGGCTCAGACCAAGCTGAGAGGTGAAGAAGGCAGGGGCTATGCCAGGCAATGGGGAGCAGCTGCCCAGAGCTGTGGGGCGGAGGCTGTGGGTGCCACTCAGCCCTCAGAGGAGCTGCCTCCCGCCACCCTCAGCACCAGACTGGCCTTCCAAGCTGCAGGCTTTCTCCCTGCATCTCCAGCTCACACAGTTGTGTGCTCTGTGCCCCAGGGCCAGCCTCATAGGATTCAGAGGCCAATCTCACTTCCTCTGCACTAGCAGCTCAGAGACCCCCACCTAATAGATGAACCCCAAAACTGCAGTCTCAGTAGGACCTGAGTTGGAGTCACAAATCCAAGAGGAAGAAGGAGACCCCATTCCTGGCCATGTTGTCTGCCAGGCTCCTGCCTGTCACCTTTCATACTAGCCGGCCCAGACCTGGTGCATGGTGGAGCATCTACAAGCAGAAGTTGGGACGTCCCCACCATGGGTCTGTTTTGCAGCCCTGCAGACATCTCACCAACCTGTATGGGGTGTGCCCCTGGGGATACAACCTTGAAGCCACTCCAGGGAGCTGGCAGAGGGCAGGCCTGGGGGACACGAGATGGACAGAGACCCGAGAACTGCCCATGGCACCACCCAATAAGCCTGCGCCTGTCCCTTCATCCAAATAGGTCCAGGGAAAAGGCAATTACACCCTGGGAAATGTGGCCAGTCTGGGAGCATGAGAGCTCATGCTGCTCTGGAGGTCACAGAGGCCCACCTGGCTAGTTCTGAATGAAACAAAGTCTGCAGGCTGACATACCTGTCCAACTCTCCTCCCACCCAGGTAAGACCAGTCCCATGTGTCAGCATGTCAGCCACCCCTAGGAGGGTCCTGTGCATGTTATCTGAGCTCACTCAGGCAAGGTGAGACTCAGTGGGTGATTGGGGCAGCCAGATCCAGGCTAGCAGGAGGCACCAGAGGGGATGCAGGTCCAGGCAAGGTGGGGGCTGTGAGCTCCCAACTGTGCCTGGCCCTGGACTGCTGGCCAGGACACAGCTGTGCTTTGCTTCCCAGAACAGGTGGCCAAGGTGGTCTCAGACAAGGCTGTGCCTCTGAGCTATACTCCCACAAAGACTTCAGGGTGGCAGTGCAGCCTCAGCCTGTGCCAACGCCCCCAGACCTTCCCAGGTGCCTATTGACCTGCTGAGCCCAGCTAATGGGCTCCTCTGGGCATTGAGTTCAGAGGAGAGGTTGCCTGTAAGCAAGATTCGCCAATGTGTTTCATCAGCAGGCAGCCTCATGCAATATGTAACACCACATTAACCTGTACTTTCAGGGTGGATGGAGCCCCCACTCCAGAATCCAGAATCTGCTGCTACCTTGAAGTGGCCTGCATTGGGAGGCAGAGTCTGCAGGCCCTGGCCTTCTCCCTGCACCTCTGTCCCCCCACTCTGTGTACATGGGGTGGGCAGCAAAGCTGGTGCTTACCCCACAGCACCCTGCCCTCCACCTGTGACAGGCCTTGGAAGTCACCCGCAGCCCCAGCCCCTCCAAATTCAGATACGTCCTCAGGATCTCTCTCAACACAGTACTGCAGGCAACCACAACTGGGTCACCCAAGTGGGTGAATAAGATCAATGCGGAATTGCAAGGGGCCTCAAGTAGCAAAAACAACCTTCAAAAAAAAGAATGAAGTCAAAGGAGTCACACTTTCTAATTTCAAATTCACTATAAATCTCAACTGTCAAAACAGCGTGGAGCTGACATAGGGATAGACATATATATCAATGGTATAAAATTCAGAGTCATTTAAAGTCAGTTAATTTTTGTCAAGTATGCCAAGTCCATTCAATAAGGAAAGTACAGTCTTTTCCACAAATGGTGCTGGGACAACTTGATTTCTGCACGCAAAAGATGAAGCTGGGCCCCTACGTCACACCACAGGCAAAAATTAACTCAAACTGGATCAATACCCTAAATATAAGAACAAAAGCCAGAAAACTCTTAGAAGAAAGCATAGTGGTAGATATTCATGACCTTGGACATGGCAATGGATTCTTAGATATTATATCAAAATTACAAGCAAGAATGACAATAACAACAACAAAAAAACAGATAAATTAGGTTTCAAATTTTAAACTTTTGTGCATCAAACAACATTATCAAGAAAGTGAAAATACAACAACAGAACGGGAGAAAACACTTGTGAGTTATATATATCCAATAATAGTTTAATATCCAGAATATATAAGGAACTTCTAAAGCTCAACAACAAAAAGACAGAACAACCAAATTTAAAAATAAGCAGGCTGGGCATGTAGTTCACGCCTGTAATCCCAGCACTTTGGGATGCCAAGGCAGGCAGAGCCATTTGAGCTCAGGAGTTCAAGACCAGCCTGAACAACATAGTAATACCCCAGCTCTACAGAAAATACAAAAATTAGCCAGGCATAGTGGTTCATGCCTGTAATCCCAGCTACTCCAGAGGCTAAGGCTGGAGAATCACTTAAGGCTGAGAAGTAGAGGCTGCAGTGAGATCATGCCACTGCATTCCAGCCTGGGAGAGTGAGATGCTGTCTCAAAAAATAAATAAAAATAAAAATTTTTAAAAATGGGCAAAAGATTTGAATAGATGTTTCTCTGAAGAAGATACACAAATGCCAATAAGCACATGAAAAGATGCTCAACATCACTAATCTTTAGAGAAATGTAAATTAAAGCCACCATCACTTCACCTATTGGCATGGCATGGCTACAATCAGATAAATGAAAAGTAACAACTGCTGGCAGGGATGTGGAGAAGCTAGAACTCTTATGCATTGCTGATGGAAATGGAAGTGGTATAATTGTTGTATAAAGTACTGTGGTCATTCGTCAAAGTGCTAAATGTAGAGTTACCATGGAATTGTGACCCAATAATTCCATTCCTAGGTATATACTCAAAAGAATTGAAAACAGGGACTCAAAAAATACTTGTGTCCCAAAGTTTATAGCAGCATCATTTACAAAAGCCAGAAGATGAAAACAACCCAAATGTCCACCAACAGATGAATGGATAAATAAAATGTGCTCTAGCAACACAGTGGACTATGATCCATCCATACAAAGGAACAAAGTTCTGACACACACAACAAAGATGAACCTTAAAAACATTATGCTGAGTAGAATCAGCCAGACACAAAAGGACAAATATGCAGGATTCCAGACCTAGAATAGGCAAATTTACAGAGACAAAGTAGATTATAGGTTACCAAGGGCTAGGGGTGGGGCATGGGGAGTTATTGCTTAATGGATACAGATTGTCTGTTTGGGATGATGAAGAAGTTCAGAAGTAGATATCGGTGATGGTTGCACAACATTGTGAAGGTAATTAATGTGAATTATACACTTAAAATGGTTAAAATGGCATTTTTGTGTTGTATGTCTTTTGCTAAAATAAGAACAGCTTTTTAAAGAAACAATGGTGAGCAAAGTTGGAAAATCTGTAGATAGATCCAATAAAGCCTTAACAATTCAAATACAGGTAATAATTCATGGCCATACAAACAGGGTGAGGCTAACACTTCAAACAGCAAAGCCCAGCATGCCAAGTGCTGTGTGAGGAGCAGGGGGAGACGCTGGCTGTGTCTACACAAGGAGCATGCCTGTTCTAGCACATGTGTTGAAACTTTAGGACAATTTATTAGAGTAAAAGAAAGAGAAAATATGATCTCTGTGTTAGTTTCCTGTGACTGCTATAAGAAGTTACCGCCAAGTCTGGTAGTTCATAACAACAAAAATGTATTCTCTTGCAATCCTGGAGGCCAGAAGACAGAAATCAAGGTGTGGAGGAGGCAGGTTCGTGCTCCCTCTGAGCCTCAAGGCGAGGAGCCTTCCTGGCCTCTTCCAGCTTCTGACAGCTGCCATCATTCCTGGGCTGGGTCGCATCTCTCCAAGGCCTGCTCCATCTTCACAGGGCCTAGGCCCCTGCGCAGGTTTGGGTCAAAACTCCCTCTGCTTCTCTTTTATAGGATACATGGCATTTAGGGCCCTGGATGACCCAAGACATGTTCCTCCTCTCAGGGTCCCTCACTTGACCATGCATTTTGCCATACAGATTCCAGATTAGACATGTGTGTATCTGTAGAAGCCATAATCAGCCTACCATAACTTCCAAGCCGTTGGGAAGAGGAAAAGGAATACAGAAAATTGAGTCTTTCTAATAAAAGTTAGGAAAGGAGAGAGAAAATGGAAATCTAGAAGCCCAGACAAAAAAATAAGTGGTGGAAATAAATTCTCCTAGATCCAGTAAAAATGGTAACCATAAATGTACTAAACAGAGACTGTCAGATTGAACATAAAAGCAAAATCTTGTGTCAGACATTGCTTACAAAGGTCACAGTGAAGTGTAGAAAGGTAGAAGGCAAGAGGGTGTGGAAGGTCATGGAGTGTAAACGTGGATGGGAAGAAAGCTGGTGTGGCTGGGCCAATCCCCAGCCTAGACTTAAAGACACAGAGAATCCACTGGAGACGGCGACTCCTAGATGACGAAGCAGAGAAGCCTCCGAGGGTGAGTGACCCACAGCACATTACCAGCTTCGTAAAGGAAAAGGCACTTTCCTGGAGGCTGCAGGGCCCACTCCAGCCTGGCTCCAGGAGGACAGCTCTGACCCATCCTCCCAAGGGTGGGGTCTTTCAGACTGGCATCCCCAACCCAGGCTAGGGACGGTCCAGGGAGGGCTGCCAGGACCTGCTGTGATTGCGAAGTTGGGAACTGCCTGAATCATCTTTACAGAGCCTGTGTGTTCAGAAGGAAAACTCCAGCACATGCAATATGGTTTCCAGGCTGTGGTTGCTGAGGACAAGGCTGGGTCAACAGTGAGCTGGTTTCTAGGAGATGGTAACGAAGCCGCTGGGAAGCCTGGGAGGGTAGAAATACATAAGGAGGGATGGGGCCAGAGCCTGGCTGGTCCTGGTGTCCCGGGCCTGGTGGGACCCTGCTCATTTCCCTGGGAGCCCTGAGGCCTCAACTGGATGACAGGAGGTAGATATGCTCATCCCTGAGGCACAGGCAGTATGAACTGTGTGTGGAGCTGGGTCTTAGCAGAAGCCCACCCAGGCCTGGCCTTTCCCTGCCAGGGATGCACCTTTTTCATCCCAGCAGCCTCTGTCCCTCAGTCCCGAGCCCTTAGGGGCCCTCAGGGGCCCTCAGGGGCATGGGAACAGGAATCCCAAATCCACCCCCCAGAATTACATGGGCTGTCCTTGGTGGTCAGGTGGCCTCTCCAAGCCAGGCTCCTGTTTAAGACTGGAGCCTCTCCAAGCTCACCAGTACTCTCAAGCACCACACACACACACACACACACACACACACACACAGGATTTTAAACTCAGTCCAACAAATTTCAACATGCACCAGAACTATTTCAGCATTTTAAGAGCCTGTATTGATTTTGGAATGAGCCAGGCAGTGTGTGAAGGCCATTCTGTCTGGGATCTTACACTGAGTCTGGGGTCTCTGTATGAGGGATTCTCCATGTGTAGGAAGGCTTCCTCCTTCAGGGCTTTCCAGCTTTCCTTTGATCTCATGTCCTGGGCACCCTACCCCAAGCTTAAGCCCAGCTGGGCTCTAGTGAGAGACGGGGTCCTGCCTTGCTAGGAGAGGGTCATTCTTCCCACCCGGAGGCCCCTGCTCTGCCCCAGCTTCCTGCTACAAAGCCCAGACTGTCCTGGGGACCTGGGCTGGTGGGTCCCTCTACCACCTTCAGAAACAGCCATGAGGAGCTGGTGGTAGGATCACCTGGAGGTAGGAGTGTGGCCTCTGGAGCCAGACCACATGGGTCTAGATCCCAGCAGTGCCTCTGACTGGCCACAGGATCCTGGGTAGTCAGCTGATCCTGCCCAGCCCCAGCATCCTCATCTGGTCATAGCTAACAGGGACACACCTGGGTGGGGTCTTCATGTCACTTCCAGTGGGGCCAGTTGTCCAAGCCACTACAGGGGTCATCAGTTAAGGCAATACAGCCCACTTACAGAGGAGGGTGGCTCCAGATGTGAAGGACATACTCAGGGGACATGATGCTGAGTGGCCCCATCCCCATTCAGGCTGCAGCTCCAGCCACCAAACCAGAGCCTGTCCTCAGGGACCCCAGGGCACATCAGCAGAAGTTGGAGAATGTGGGTCTCCTGGGCCTGGTATCTCAGAGCCCATGGTGGTTAATTTCACGTGTCTGCTTAACTGGCACACAGGGGGCCTAGATGTTTGGCCAGACATTATGCTGGGTGTGTGTGAGGGGGGCTGTGGGTGAGATTAACACTTGAATCCATGGACTGCAAAGCAGATGACCCTCTCCAGAGTAGGTAGACCCTTCCAATCCATCACAGACCTAAACCGAACACAAAGGCCAAGTGGGAGAGAATTTATTCGACCTGGCTGCCTTGAGCTGGGAGCTTGGTCTTTTCCAGACTTCAGACCTGAACCAAAGTACAGGCCCTTTATGGGTCTCGAGCCCCTGGCCTTCAGACTGGGACAAACTCCATCAGCCCCCCTGGGGCTCCAGCTGGTCAGCCACAGATCTAAGGACTTCTCAGCCTCCACTATTTCACGAAGCAATTCCTTACCATCCATATCCTTTAATAAATACACATGCATCCTATCGCTTCTGTTTCTCTGGAAAACCTTAACTAATGCAAAGCCTGAGAGTGTGGCATGGCTCGGGGCCACTGCACCCAGGAAGCATCTGTGCTCCCTGTGCTTCCAGGCAGGGCCTCTTATGGGGGCACGGGATGATCATACTTCCTCAGCCAGCACTTGAGGGGGCCATGAGGTCCACAGCCGTGGACTGAGGGAGTGACCCCGCAGTCTATGTCACTGTGGAGAGAGGCCCCCTGAGCTGTCGATCCAGCCAGTGGGTTGTAAATCTGACTCAGACACTGAAGGTGCTGCAGCCTGGGGCATGCCACAAACTCTCAGTGAGCCTCAGATTCCCCCCAGTAAAACAGTGCTGTGAGAGCAGTCTCCTCTTGGGGTGTAAAGAGCCCAGCACGGTGCCAGACACAGCATAGCAGATAAGCATTCCCTGGTAGCAGAGCAGCTGGAACTCTGGCCTCCACGAAAGGACCAGATTTGTGCCAGTCCTGGCCATGGACAACTTGTCCCAAGCTTGACCTGTAGCTGAAGAGCCCAGAGCCCAGGACCACATGCCGAGAGGCTCCTGGCCCAGGACAATACACCTGGCCAGCAGGTGTGTCTCTTGAAAGTGGGAATCCTATGGATACAGATGATGCAGCCTGTGAGACCCTGGCCTTGAAGCCTCAGTGCCTCTGCAGTTCCCACCTGTGCCCAGGCTCTCCAGGGTCCCCCAGGAGGATGAGATGCCCAGGGAGTGCATCTGTGCTGTGGGACACAGCCTGGCTGCTGGTACCCACAGAAACCGTTCTCAGGAGCTTCTCGGGACCCCAGCCAGGACCTCTGTGCCTGTCCATGACAGCTGCCCAAGAGCTGGCCGGGGGCTGTGGCTGCTTTGCACTGTCAGCTCCCAATGTCGGTCGTGTCAACAGCGTGTCTCAGATGCCTTCAAGGGCTGCCCATTCCATGATCCTTGTCCACAGCCCCAGCATGTCCTCTAGTGTCAGAGGGGTCCCCAGGTTCTGCAACCTAAACCACATAGGAGGCCCACCTCCGAGCCCCTCAGCTCTCCCGCCCTCCTGCTGACCGCAGCACTGCTGCCTAGCCTCAGGGTCCAGTTCACCTTTCTCTCTGGAGCTACCACACTGTGCCACTGACCCGGCTGAGCACTGGTGACCCCTAGGAGCTCCAGGGGGACCTTCACACAGGGCCAGGACATCCTGGGGGTGCTGCCTGCCCTCCTTTGAGTCCAGAAGCCCCTAGTCAGGCTCCCTTCAGAGGGGTGGAGTTCAGCAGGCATCAAGACCTGCAGTCCCCAATTCTCCTCTCCCCGCTGACCTCTCTGCCACACCCTGTGCTGGCCCATGCCTGTGAGCATGCCCGGCCACCCAGATGGGAGCTGGTATCTCCAGGAGACATGCGGGACTCACCATAGCCCAGGGCAGGGTAGTCCCTGGGAGACACAGGGCCTGGGAGTTTGCTCCACCTGCGGGGCTCCCAGGCAGGCACAGTGCTCCCCAGAATCCATCCTGGGACCAGTGGCCTGGCCCATCTCAGACTGACCACAGGCCCTCTCCTGAGAGCCTCTGCCTAGGCTCTGTAGCCTCAGAGCCTCATCAGGAGCACCCCAGCTCCTCCATGGGGCAGTACTTCAGTGCCCACCCCTCTTTGGTCTAGATTCTAGGGGGAGTCTGGATCCAGGCTTCCCAATCCAGTACATCCCCAATACATCCCCAAGCCAGCCAAGATTGCACCACAGAGCCAGGGGCGGTGGAGGGTGGTTTGGGGTTGGTGTAGGCATCAAGGCCTGGGTCCCACAGACAGCCCAGGCCTCCCAAGCCATCGAGCCCTCATCCTTCCAGTGCTCTGTGAGCAGGGATCCCTTTGTGTGAGCACACCTGTGGGGCACCCTCTCAGCCAGGCATCCCCGCAATCCACTTGGGGGTGCAGATGAGAAGGACCCCATAGGAAGCAGCACCACGGCCCTCTGAGTTCCCAGGCTCCTGCACTCCTTCCTTTTAGACAGCGTTCATTAAAGGGGTAGGCATCAGAAGGACAGGTTTCCCAGCAGATGCTGCAATTCAGCCCCTGGCTTGAGATTTGTGTCATTGATGTTATTGACAAACAGAGAACACAGGTTGACAAAAGACAAGGGAGGCCACCAGAAAGCCATGAAGATAGAGCCTCTTCTAAAGAGAGCTGACTGCTGGGCACCCTGAGACCCCTCCCCAATTTGCACCAGGCCTGGACTTTGCGGTGAGGTGAGTAGGGAGCTGGTGCTGGTGCAGCCACTGGCCCTGACCTTCTCTCATGGACTTACAGTCCTCCTTCCGGAGCTGCCAGGCCTACTACTCAGGGCCTTCTGCCCTCCAGGAGCACCTCCATGTCCCTTCCCAGAATGGGCAGCGCCTTACCAACACAGGAGGGCTGATATCAGTGCAGGAACACAGTGACAGAGGAGGAGTGTGCAGTGCCCTTCAGGAGTGGTGGGGCCCCGCAAGGGAGGCAGGCTCCAAGGGGTCAACAGCAAGGCTGTGGCAGCAGCAGCTCCACGAGGGCAGTGGGGCAGGGGTAGCTTACCTGACACAGGGAAGGTGACCATCCAACAGGAGCCAGGAAAACCTCCCCTCCCTGAGCACACCACCCTGGATGAACTGAGGGGCCACCCAGGCACTGGAGCCCTTGATGCTGTCACAGTCAGGCTTTGGGCACAGAGTGGCTGGCAGAGGGGTGGGCACTGAAGGGCAAGTGGACTCCATGGAGAGGGTCCTCTCAGGCGGAGGCTCTGATGGTCTCTCAGGAGCAGATCAGGACCTGAGCAGGCTCCCTGGGCCCCTAGAGAGACCACCCAGGGCACCCCAGCCCTGCAGGGGTCTCTACGTGGTGCCATCAGCACCCTTCACCTCCTGGTAGTCTGCCCACACCTGCACCTGCTGCCCCACCCAGCAAAGGTGCAGAGCCGCATGGTTCATGCCCACCTCCCAGGACCCCATGGGGCTAAAGGAGACAGCAGAGCTACCCAGCTGCAAGGTTGTTAGAGGATCTCTGTTCTTCTGTATTTTTGACAGTACAAGATGGTGTCATGGCTGGAAGATGGGCCTTTCAGACTGGTGCCCAGCCCTGCCCCAGGGGGCCACCTGCCTCCCACAGGCTCCTGCATGGTGGGTGTGTCCCAGGCCAGCCTCGCTTGGCCAGGTTGTCACTCTGGGTAAAGTGAGGTGGCAGCCATGGCCCACCAGCAGCAGACAGCAGAATTCTACACAGAGTGCTTCAGGCCCCAGGGAAGGACAGAGCCCTGAGCAGCAAAGACTCCAGAAGGCATCGTGGCTTTGGAAGCTTTTCTTCAAAGCTTCCAAGCCCATGTTCAGGCCACTGCGCCTGAGTGACAGCATTTAGCTTTCTCTGTGTGAGGAAAAACCCATGGGACTGACTTTCTTTTCCTATTTCCTCTGGGGGTGAAGCCTCATATTTCAGGATAAAGTGGGTCAGGGACTGTCTGGGTGACCCTGGCAAGCCTCCCCTGGAGCTCCAGGGGTCCATCAGGGGCAATGGGAGCAGGAGGGGTGCTGGCCAATTCTCAATGGTGAAAGGGTAATGAGGCTCTCTTAGGCCCTGAAAAGTTCAGACATGGGGGTTGGGGAGCCGACTCCTGCCTGGACCAATTGATGCTCAGAGCCACTCCCATGTGTCTTCGTCCCTCCTTCCAGGTAATGGGGCCATGGGTTTCCAGCAGAATCCAGGGCTCTGGGGAGACTGGGATTCTGACTTTGATCTTTGACTGACTTTGATCAGCTCTCGTGTTTTTCCTGCACATTTTCTGATGAGTTTATGTCTGTCAAGAGCCTCAGGACCGTGCTAAGCCCCCAGGACATTAGGGTAGGAAAAACTGTGCCCTGGATTTCCTGCAGACATTTGAGCATGGTGGAAGACTCAATGGAACTTCCAGCTAAACTTGGCAGATTAAACACTTCATAGATTTTCACTCTGTCCCAAAAATCCTACCAAAATGATCATTAGTAAATAGAGAATTCCAAAATCTACAAAGAAAAACACAAGCAAATGAATCAGTCAAAGCCTTGGAGGAGAGGCTGTAGAATGACTGACAGCACACCCTGTGTGCCTGGAGGGCAGACGGTATCAAGGAAAGGCCCTCGGATCCTACAGAGGGAACTGGAGGAGAAGCAAAGTGACTGAGTCCCCAGAGCTGAAACGCAGACCCCCAAGCCCAGCCTGCGGGAGGTGCAGGCTCACTCCCAAGAAAGGGTGAGCCAGAGAGGCCCTGCAGGCACAGCAGGTGCATCCCAAGAAGAGGGAGGCACCCAGCTGAAACAGGGCAGGGGACTGAACGTTTGCCTGGGAAGCAAAGACACAACCCCTCTGTTTCCCCAGGAGGCAGCAGCCCAGATACCAGCAGCCAGTCTGGGCTCCTCAGGCCAGAAGTGGGAGGACTTTTCTCCAGGGAAACTGAAGAGACCCAGAGAAAAGACAGTGAAGGGGAACTTTAATTAAAATGCTAGCTCATCCATTACATCTCCCTACACAAAGCTTCCAATCCATTTTTTAAAAAATAAGCTTTTTGTTTTAGAAGAGCTTTAGGTTTACAGAACTATTGTGAAGATAGCACAGAGAGCTCTGACACACACCACCCCAATTCCCATTACTAACATCTTCCATTAGTAAGGTGCATTTGTCACAACTAATGAACAATGTTGATGTGTTAGTATTAACAAAATTGCATGCTTTATTCCGACGCTTTTAGTTTTGACCTAACGTCCTTTTCTAGTTCCAGGACATCACATGACATTTGATTGTCATGTCTCTTGGGCTCCTGTTGGCTGTGGCTGTTTCTCAGATGTTCCTTGTTTTCAGTGACCTTGAGAGTTCTGAAGACTGCTGGCCAGGTGCTTTGCAGAATGCTTTTTAACTGGGATTTGGCTGATGTCTGTCTCATGATAAGATGAAGATAGTGTGTCTTGGAGAGGAAGATCTCTCATCATGTCACATCAAGGGTGTTTGCTGCTGACATAATTTGTCACTGTTGTTTTAAATTTTAGATGCAGGGGAAACATGTGCAGGTTTGTTACGTGGATATATTGCATAATGCAATATACTTCTACTGAACCCGTCACCCAAATAGTGAACACAGAACACAACACGGAGTTTTTCAATTCTTGTCCCCCCCTCCCCTTTTGGAGTCCTCAGTGTCTATTGTTTCCATCTTTCCATCTTTATATCTGTGTATACCCATTGCTTAACTCCCACTTATAAGTGGGAACATGTGGCATTTGGCTTTCTGTTCCTGTATTAATTCACTTTAGATAATGCCTCTAGCTGTATCCATGTTGCTGTCAAGGACTTGATTTTACTCTTTTTTATGGTTGCATAGTATACCATGGTGCATATGAACCACATTTTATTTATCCAATCCACCATTGATAGGCACGTATGTTGACCCCACATTTGCTACTGGGAATGGCACTGTGGCTTATCACTGTGGATGCTGACCTTGACCCCCTGGCTGGGGCTGTGCTTGTCAGATGTCTCTGCTATAGTTACTCTTCCACACTGCACTCTTTGGAAGGAAATCATGAAGCACAACTCCCCACTTTGGGAGTGGGGAGTTTTGCTTCCTGTCCTTAAGATTGGGTTAGCTACATAATTTCTTTGAAATTCTTCTTCACAGGATATTTGTCTTTCCTCCCCCATTGATTTATTTACTCAGTAATTTATTGATGTCAATATTGATTCATGGATATTTATTGTATAACTAGAATTAAAATCTGATACTACTTTATTTCATTGCTCAAACTGTTCCAGTTTTGGCTGTTGGGAACTCTTTCAGTTGACTCCTGTGTCACTTTTGCATATCCTATCATTGTGGGTTGGTTTTTTGTTTGTTTATTTGTTTTATCATATTCTTGCTTTCTGTTGCTACAAAGTGCTCTAGGCTCAACTTGAATATTTCTTGCCCCATTCCCGGAAGCAACCATTCTCCAAGGATCTCTGGTTTCTTTCACTGGACAGTGATATTAGAAACCAAGATATGGGTGCTGGGGACGCTCATTGCTACTGGGCATTGTTGCTTCTAGGCCTTCTTAGTGGACAGAGAAGGAAATCTGCATGGATGCTCACCCATGTGTGTATCCATGTGATAGTTAATTTTGTATATCAGCTTAGCTATTTTTTGGCCAAACATTAGTCTAGCCATTACTGTGATAGTATTGTTTATACATGATTAACATTTTAATCAGTAGACCTGGAGTAAGGAAGTACCCTTTATGACACAGGTAGGTTTTGTCTCATCCAATCATTTGAAGGCCCTAAAAGACTGAAGCTTCCTGAAGAAGAAGCAGTTGTGCCTCCAGACTGCAGCCTAGAAACCCTGAGTTTCCAGCCTGCAAATTTCAAACTTAAAACTGAAACATCCATTCTTCTCTTAATTTCCAGCCCGTAGGCTTGCTCTACGTATTTCAGATTTACCAGGTCCCACAATCACGATAGAAGTCAGATTCTTAAAATCTTTCTGTCTCTCTGTGTGCATGTATACACACACACACACACACACACACACACACACACACACACACACTTAGCTTTCTCTGGAGAACTCTAATATAACACGTATCTATGCCTCTTATCTCCTTATCTGTATTACGCTAAATGTTAGTCCACATGATGTCTTCCCCTCTAATCCACTATTGCATGGATCATTCTCCCCTTCCTGCACCCTTGCTTCTTCTGTAACCTCCCACTCAAACAGCAAGACACGGGCTCCCACCATCCACCAGACACTTATCTAATTGTCTGATCCACATGTATAGTGGTTTCAGAATTGTTAACCCATACTTCTGTGGGGAACAACTTTACCAAAAATAGTACAGTGCTTACATGCCATTCTGTTTGTCTGCAGTCTTACAAAACTCCGCTCATTCCCAAAATTACTTAAGTCAGCACCGTTTCTCCCACTCTCCTCAAATGAGATTATTTCATACATTTGTAATGTGGTTACATTATTTCGTCACATTCTGCATTCCATCATGGGATCTCCAACATCCTACATTTTAAAAATGTACATGCATTGTGTCAAAGTTCTATATATTTTGACAGGTTTAATATCTTGTATTCAACTTCACAAAATCAGACAGAACAGTTTCACTAACTTAAGCTATCTCCTGTGTTTCACTTGTTAAATGCCCCACTCCCAATCCCTTGGCACCTGCCAATCTGTTTACCATCTCTACAGTGTTGATGTTTTTCAGAATGTATCATTGAAATTACATGTCCAAACTAATGATATACATTTATTAAAGATTCATTCATGTCTTTTCATGACTTGATGGTTCTTTTTTTATTGCTGAATAACATTTTATTGCATGGATATAACATAGTTGGTTTATCCATACTCTTGTTAAACTCATCTCGGTTGCTTTCAGTTTTTGACAATTGTGAATAAACATTCACATAGATTTTTTGTGGACCTAAGTTTTCAGTCAGTTGGGTAAATACCTAGGAGTGTGGTTGCTGGATTGTATGGTAATCCTGTGTTGAACTTTGTAAGAAGTGCCAAACTATCTTCCAAAGTGACTGGCCCACTTTGCATTCTCAACATCAGTGAACGTGAGCTCCTGCTGCTCTCTATTTTCACCAACTTTAGGATTGTTCATTTTTTAGATTTTAGGTATTCTAATAAAGGTGTATTAATATCTCTTTGTTGTTTTAATTTGCAATTTCGTAATGACAAATGAAGGTAAACATCCTTTTATATGCTGTCTTATAATCTGTATGTCTTTAGTGAGGTGCCTGTTAATATCATCTGACCATTTTTTAACTAGGTTTAATTGTTAAGTTTTAAGAGTTGTTTTGTATATTTTGTAGGCAGGTAATTTATCCAATAGATGTTCTACAGAGGTTTTCTTCCAGTCTGTGGTTTGTCATTTCATTTTCTTAAGTGTCTTTTAGGAAAGCAGAATTTTTTAATTTAAAAAAAAAGTCCAACTTACCATTTTCTTTCTTTTTTTTTTTCCAATAACCTATTGTCCCACAGAACCAATTTTTTTTTTGCCTTTTTTTTCCATTTTGTAGAGAACAGGATCTTGCTATATTGCCCAGGCAGGTCTCGAACTCCTGGACTCAAGTTATCCCCCGATTTCTGCCTCTGTAAGTGTTGGGATTACAGGCATGAGTCACCACGCCCAGCCAGAACCCATTTTTAATGGATATATTTGCCAATATTTGGTTGAGTATTTTTAAATCTATATTCATGTGAATTTCTGGCCTATGTTTTCTTTACCTATAATGGTTTCTTTTTTTTTTTTTTAATTAGGGTAATGATGACCTCATAGAATGAGTGAGGAAATAGTCCCACTTCTATTTATATCTTAAGTGTTTGGTAGAATTCACTGGTTCTTGTATTTTTGGAATGTTATTAATTATTGATTCAATTTCTTTAACAGATATAGGCCTATTCCGCTTATCTATTTCTGCTTCTCTAGTTGCTTGTGTCTTTCAAGGCATTGGTTCATTTCATAATGTTATCAAATTTGTGGTCATAGAGATGTTTATAGTATTCCTTTATTATCATTTAAATGTCTGTGGGATCACTAGTGGTAACCCCTCTTTAATTTCTGATATTGGTAATTTGTGTCTTTTCTCTCACCTGGCTAGTGGTCTATAAATTGTATTGGTCTTTTCTATAAAAGACAATTTTGTTGTTTTCATCTTTTCAATTTCACTGATTTATGTTTTACTTTTTATTATTTCACCTTTCCCTCTTGATTCAGGCTTAAATTGTGCCTCTTTATTCTAGTTTCCTAAGGTAAAATCTTAAGTTATTAATTTTACATATTTTTAATGTTTTTTTTTTGAGACGGTCTCACTCTGTCACCCAGGCTGGAGTGCAGTGGTGCGATCTTGGCTCACTGCAACCTCCACTTCCTGGGTTTAAGCAATTCTGTGTCTCAGCCTCCCTAATAGCTGTGACTACAGGCATGCATCACCACACCCAGGTAACTTCTTTTGTATTTTTAGTAGAGGTAGGGTTTTGCCATGTTGGCCAGGATGGTCTCAAACTTCTGACCTCAAGTGCTCTGCCCTTCTTGGCCTCCCAAAGTGCTGGAATTACAGGTGTGAGCCACCGTGCCCAGATTTAAATTTCTAATATATGCATTTAATGCTATAACTTTCTGCTTTACCACTCCTCTCACTGCATCCCACAAATTTTAATGAATTATAGTTTATTATTTTCCTTCAATTCAAAATATTTTAATTTTTTTTTTTTTGAGACAGGGTCTCACTTTGTGACTCTACAGGCTGGAGTGCAGTGGTGTGATCACAGCTCACTGGAGCCTTAACCTTCTGGGCTCAAGCAATTCTCCCACCTCAGCTTCCCAAAGTGCTGGGACTACAGGTGCATGTCGCCACACCTGGCATAAATTTCTCTTTAAATTCTTCTTTGACTCATGTGTTATTTAGAAGTGTCTTATTTAATTTCCATGTTAAATACTTAGGGGATTTTCCAGCTATCTTTCCATTATTGATTTCTAGTTTATTTCAACTGTGGTCTGAGAACATACTTTACATAATATCTACTATTGTAAATTTGTTAAGGTGTGTTTTATGGCACCAGAATTTGATGTATCTTGTTGACTATTCCACACAAGCTCGAGGGGAACCTGTGTTTTGCTGTTGTTGGATAGAGTCTTCTATAAATGTCAATTAGATCAAATTTATTGATATTGCTATGCAGGTTAACTTTAGCCTTTATTTTATACCTGCCTTACCAGTTAGTTACTGAGAGAAAGGTGCCAAAGTCACCAACTATAATAGTGGATGTGCCTATTTTTCCTTTAAGTTCTATTAATTTTTGCATATATATTTATTTAGGTGCATATAAGTTTAATATTGTTATGTCTTCTTAGAGAATTGAGCCAATTATTATTACACAGTGCTCTTATTTATCCCAGATAAGTTTCCTTGTTCTGAAATCTACTTTGTCTGAAATTAATATAACTGCTTTAGTTTTCTTTCAGTTAGTGTTAGCATAGTATATTTTCTTTATTCCTTTGCTTTTATCAGAGTCTTAATATTTAAAGGGTTTCTTGCAAAAAAAAAAAAAAACCAAAAAAAACAAAAAAAAAATAGATGTTTATTCTTCTTCTTTAATCCACTCTGAAAATCTCTGTCTTTTAATGGTGTATTTAGATCAGCAGTACCCAACTTTTTGGCACCAGAAACTGGTTTTGTGGAAGCCAATTTTTCCGTGGACTGGGGGTTGAGGAGGATGGTTTCGGGATGAAACTGTTCCACCTCAGATCATCAGGCATTAGATTCTCATAAGGACTGTGCAAGCTAGATCACTTGCATGTGCCATTCACAATAGGCTTCACACTTCTATGGGAATCTAATGCCACTGCTGATCTGACAGGAGGTGGAGTTCGGGCAGTAATGCTCACTCACCCACTGCTCACTTCCTGCTGTGCAGCCCAGGTCCTAACAGGCTTCGGATCAGTCCACAGCCCAGTTCCTAGAAGGACCTCTGTCATATAGATAGATTGCAAAATTTTTCTCCCATTCTGTATGTTGTCTGTTCATTCTGATGATAGTTTCTTTTGCTGTTCATTTTTCTTTTAGATCCCATTTGTCAATTTTTGCTTTTGTTGCAATTGCTTTTGACATTTTCTTCATGAAATCTTTGCCTGTATCTATGTCCTGAATGGGCCTAGATTTTCTTCTAGGGTTTTTATAGTTTTGGATTTTACACTGAAGTCTTTAATCCATCTCAAGTTAATTTTTGTATAAGGTATAAGGAAGGGGTTCAGTCTCAATTTTCTGCATATGGCTAGGCAGTTTTCCCAAAATGATTTATTAAACAGGGAATCCTTTTCTCATTGCTTATTTTTGTCAGGTTTGTCAAATATCAGATGGTTGTAGATGTGCAGTCTTATTTCTGAGGTCTCTATTCTATTCCATTGGCCTTTGTGTTTGTTTTTATACCAGTACCATGCTGTTTTAGTTACTATAGCATTGTAGTATAGTTTGAAATTGGGTAGTATAATGCCTAGATGTTTGTTCTTTTTGCTTAGAATTGTCTTGGCTACACGGGCTCCTTTTTGGTTCCATATGAATTTTAAAGTAGTTTTTTTCTAATTCTGTGAAGACTTTCAATGGTAGTTTAATGGGAATATCATTGAATCTATAAATTACTTTGGGCAGTATGCCATTTTAACAATATTGATTCTTCCTATCCATGAACATAACATGCTTTTCCATTTGTTTACGTCCTCTCTGATTTCCTTGAGCAGTGGTTTATAGTTCTCCTTGAAGAGGTCCTTCATTTCCCTTGTTAGCTGTATTCCTAGCTATTTTATTCTCTTTGTAGTCATTGTGAATGGAAGTTCATTCATGATTTGGCTCTCTGCTTGTCTATTGCTGGGGTATAGGAATGCTTGTTATTTTTGCATGTTTATTTTGTATCCTGAGACTTTGCTAAAGTTACTTAACAGCTTAAGAAGCTTTTGGCTGAGACAATAGGATTTTCTAGATACAGGATCAGGTCAACTCCAAACAGACACAGTTTGACTTCCCCTCTTCCTACTTGAACACCTTTATTTCTTTATCTTGCCTGATTACCCTGGCCAGAACTTCCAACACTATGTTGAATGAAAATGGTGAGAGAGGACATCCTTGTCTTGTGCCAGTTTTCAGGGGAATGCTTTCAGCTTTTGCCCATTCAGTGTGATATTGGCTGTGGGTTTGTCGTAAATGGCTCTTATTATTTTCAGGTATGTCTCATCAATACTTCCATTTATTGATAATTTTTAGCATGAAGGGATGCTGAATTTTATCAAAGGCATTCCTGTGTCTATTGAGATAATAGTGTTTTTTGTCTTTAGTTCTGCTTATGTGATGAATTATGTTTATTGATTCACATATATTAAACTAGTCTTGCATCCAGGGGATGAAGCCAACTTGATTGTGTCTGGTAAGCTTTTTAATGTGCTGCTGGATTTAGTTTGCCAGTATTTTATTGAGGAATTTTGCATCAATGCTCATCAAGGACAATATCTTACATTAATATAGACACAAAAATACTGGCAAACCAAATCAAGCCATATATGAAAAGGATTATATATCATAAACAAGTGGATTTATCCAGGAATGCAAGGTTGGCATAACAACCAAATATAAATCATTGTGAAACATCATATTAAATATAAAAATAGAATAAAAAGAGAGAAACCACATAATTAATAGACCAAAAAAAGCATCTGACAAAATACAACATCTTTTTCTGTTTTAAAAAAAAAAAGAAAGAAACTCAACAAACTAAAAATATAAGAGAATTTTTTTAACCTTCTAAAGGGCATCCGTGAAAAACCCAAAGCTAACACCATAACATAGTAAAAGACTGAATACTTTCCCACTAAGACAAGGAAGGAGACAAAGATGTCTGCTTTCACCACTTCTATTTAACACTATACTGGAGTTTCAGCCAAGGTGATATAAAAGGCATGCAGATTGCAAAGGCAGAAGTAAAACTATCTCTACAGATGACATAATCTTGTACACAGAGATCCTAAGGAATCCAAAGGAAAACTATTAGAGCTAATACATGCATTCAGCAAGGTTGTGAGATACAATATCATTAGAGAAAAATTCATAGTATTTCAATAATTTCAATGAACAATTTGAAAATGAAATTAAAGGCCAGCCAGTGGCTTATGCCTACAATCCTAGCACTTTGACAGGCCAAAACAGGAAGATTGCTTGAGTCCAGGAGTTCAAGACCAGCTTGGGTAACATAGACAGACCCCATGGTCTCTACCAAAAAAAAAAAAAAAAAAAAAAGCCAGACGTGGTGGTTTGTGTCTGTTGTCCCAGCTATTCAGGAGGCTGAGGTAGGAAATCAAGACTACTATGATCATACCACTGCATTGCAGCCTGGGCAACAGAATGAGACTCTGTCAAAAGAAAGAAAAAAGAAGAAAAGAAAAAGGAAGGAAGGGAGGAAGGAAGGAAAAAGAAAAGAAAAAATATCCATTTCTAATTGCATTAAACATTTAACAAATGATTTGCAAGGCTTGTTCACTGAAAACTACAAAGCATTTCTGGAAGAAATTAGAGAGCATCTAAATAAATGGAAAGGTATCCCATATTTATGAATTGGAAGATATAACGTTTCTAAGATGACAGTACTCTCCAAATTAATCTACAGATTTGATGTCCTAAAAAGAAACCAGATTTTTGTTTTTCATTCTTATACTTTGTTTTTACTTTTTTGCTGATCTGATCTTAAAATTCATATGAAAATACAAGGGACTCAGAATAGCCAAAACAATCTTAAACAAAAAGAACAAAGTTAGAGAACTCATATTTCTTGTTTACAAAACTTACTACATTGGATTATATCTGGTACAATAATCAAAACACTATGGTATTGGCATGAGGATAAGACAATATTTCAGTAGATTAGAATTGAGAGCACAGAAATAAGTGCTTACATTTATAGTCAATAGATTTTTTACAAGGTGCCAGCATAATTCAATGAGGAAAAAGTAACATTTTAAATCCCTCCCGCACAATGACCATATACAAAAATTAACTCAAAATGGATCACAAACTTAATTGTAAGCACTATAACTATAAAACTCTTTTTTCTTTTCCTTTTTTTTTTTTTTTTTTTTGAGACACAGTTTTGCTCTTGTTGCCCAGGCTGGAGTATAATGGTGTGATCTAGGCTCACTGCAACACTCACTCCTGGATTCAAGCAATTCTCTTGCCTCAGCCTCCTGAGTAGCTGGGATTACAAGCATGCACCACCACGCCCAGCCAATTTTTTTTTGTGTGTGTGTATTTTTAGTAGAGACAGAATTTCTCCATGTTGGTCAGGTTGGTCTCAGACTCCCACTCTCAGGTAATCCACCTTCCTGAGGCTCCCAAAGTGCTGTGATTATAGGCGTGAGCCACTACACCCAGCCTACAAAACTTTTTTAAAAAAACCTGGGAGTAAATCATAACCCTGAACTAGACAATGGTTTTTCCTTTAATTTTATAATTGTTTTTTTTTTTTTTTTTTTTTTTTTTTTTTTTGAGACGGAGTCTTGCTCTCTTGCCCAGGCTGGAGTGGCGCAGTGGCTCGATTTCGGCTCATTGCAACCTCCACCTATCGTCCTGAGTAGCCAACATGCTCGGCTAATTTTTGTATTTTTAGTAGAGACAGGGTTTCACCATGCTGGCCAGGCTGGTGTCGAACTTTTTTTTTTTTTTTTTTTTGAGACGGAGTTTCGCTCTTGTTACCTAGGCTGGAGTGCAATGGCGCGATCTCGGCTCACCGCAACCTCCGCCTCCTGGGTTCAGGCAATTCTCCTGCCTCAGCCTCCCGAGTAGCTGGGATTACAGGCATGCGCCATCATGCCCAGCTAATTTTTTGTATTTTTAGTAGAGACGGGGATTCACCATGCTGACCAGGATGGTCTCGATCTCTTGACCTCGTGATCCGCCCGCCTCGGCCTCCCAAAGTGCTGGGATTACAGGCTTGAGCCACCGCGCCCGGCCTGGTGTCGAACTTTTGACCTCAAGCCATCCGTCTGCCTCGGCCTCCCAAAGTGCTGGGATTAAAGGCATGAGTCACTGCACCCGGCTTTGAATTAAGCAATGGTTTCTTAGATATGACACCTAACGCAAAAGTGAAAAAAGAAAAAAAGTTGATAATTGGATTTTCTCATTTCCTCAAAATTAAATTTTCAGGGGCTTCAAAGGACACCATCAAAAAAGTGAAAAGACAACCCACAGGATGGGGACAATATTTGCGAATCATATATCTGATAAAGAACTCTCAAAACTCAATAGTAAAAGGATAATCTGATTTTAAAATGGGCAAAGGAGCTGGATAGAAATTTTTCCAAAGAGGATATGCATTGATAGGCACGTGAAAAGATACCATCATTTGTCACCAGGGAAATGCAAAGCTAAAGCATAGGATACACCACTGTCCATTCACAAAGATGGCTATAAACAAAAGCAGCCAACAAGACTTGGCAAAGGTGTGGAGAGATCGGAACCCTCTCATTGCCGGTGGGAATGGATGGTGGGGGCTGCTGCTTAGGAAAAGAGCATAGCATTTTCTCAGAAGGTCAGCCGAGGTACCATGTGATCCAACCATTCCACGCTTAGGTATCTTTTTTTTTTTTTTTTTTTTTGAGACGGAGTCTAACTCTGACACCCAGGCTGGAGTGCTGGAGTCCAGTGGCTCGATCTCAGCTTACTGCATCCTCCGCCTCCCAGGTTCAAGCGATTCTCCCACCTCAGCTTCCCAAGTAGCTGGGACTACATGCCTGGCTACTTTTTGTATTTTTAGTAGAGATGGGGTTTCACCATGTTGGCCAGGTCAATCTCGAACTCTTGACCTCAAATGATCTGCCCACTTCAGCCTTCCAAAGTGCTGGGATTACAGGCATGAGCCACCAAGCGCCACCATAGGAATCTATTAATACCTAAGAGAGCTGAAACATACTTATACATAAAAACTTGTCCATGGATGTTCATCACAGCACTACTCGAAATCACCCTAAAGTGGAACCTGCCCAAGTGTCCAAAGCTGACAGCATTTATCTTAAGAGGAGTTTTCGGGAGGCGGGAGGTGAGACGGGAGGGGAGAAAAGCTCAGGGCCTGGAGTGCACTCAGCAGAGGCCAGGAAGCCTGTCCCAGGGCCCATTCGTAAGCTCCCCGCTGCACTCACACCCCTTGCTCCATGGAGACCTGAGATGAAACCTTGAAGATTCCAAAGGCAGTTGATGGAAATGGCAGTTGCTGTGGTTATTATCTAGGGAGTGCCTGTGAGAATTAAACAAGATAAAGCACTTACAGAGTTCCGCCAGCTGCACCGAACACGAAGCCTGGGTTCTCTGTTTCCAGTTCCCTCACTGCTCTGTCCTGCCCTGCCCTCCTTTCCACCTCGCTGGCTGCACAGAGCCACCATTGGTATCACAGGACGTCTTGGAGCTGTGTGTGAGAGAAACAGACAGACATAGACAGACAGACAGAGTCAGAGGGAGCCAGAGAGAGAGAGCATGGGAGCTAATTTCTCCCTGGCTCCTGATGAGGAATGAGGACAGGGAAAGTCACGCAGCATCCACCTCCTTGGCACAACTGGGTCCCAGTTCCCATCCTCCTAACATCAGCTTCGGTCTGTCCCCACCTTGCCGCTGCCCCCAAATTAAATGCTTCCAAGCATTTTCTGTAACTGTTTTTCTTAAATCGCCCATCTATTATTATTCCCTTAGTCAAGTCTTTGCCTGCCCTCAGCCCACCAAACAGTTTTCCCAGCTGTTGGTGAGTTTCTGGTTTGCTAAGACCCAGAGGCTGGGGGAAGCCAGACAGCAGGCGGGGGCTCTCCTGGCTGAGGATAGGAGGGGCACGGGGCTGGCTCTTCTACATGAGGAGGCGAGGGAGCTATACCAGGATCAGGCGGACAGTGTTTCTGGCAGCAGTGGCTGCAAGATCACAGGCCCTGAGGTGAGGCTGAGCTTACCTATCCTAAGAGTGAATGGCAACCCCTTGGGGGTCTTAGAGAGTGAGAAGTGATGGAAAGGAATGGGGGAGGGTCGCCAGGGCCAGATCATGCCAGGCCTCATGGGCTCTGGTGGCAGCTTCAGGTTCTCTTTTAGTTGCAGGTTTTGATCCCAAGAGTAGTGTGCCCTGGTTGCACTTGAGAAATATGGGCAGCTGCTATTTTGAACACGGGTTGAAGAGAAAAGGCATTTGGGGGGTTCGCTGTGATTGAAGTGGGCATGATAACCACATGGGCTAGGAGTGGGGGCAGGCTGGAGAGACACAGGAAGATTGGGTGTGTGAAATGATGTCACCTGCCCAGGACTCGCTAAGGCCACGGCAAGTGCATGAGGAAGCACAGAATCCAGAGACTCCTGGTCTCCAGCTGGAGCAGCGGGTAGACAGGATGGGAATCCCGGTGTGGGGATGGCTGGGGAGAATGTGGGAGAAGCTTGGTGGAACCCTTGCTAGGTGGGCCCCGAAGCTCAGGGCCCTCCTGGGAATCATTTTGTGTACATCATGGTGCAGGCAGGGCAGTGCCGTCCTGGGGCAATATGAATTCATTATTTATTGTGGCACAGCAGTATTCTCATTTTCTTGTTTATTTGCTTAGTTATTGTTTATCCTTCAAATAGAATTATGGCTTGCTGAAGTATCCTTTGTGCCTAGAACAAGGCTGGTGCAGGGCAGGAGCTCACTTGATATTTGTTGCATGGACAGATAAATGGATGAATGGATAGATGATGGATTATTGGTGGATAGATGGTATATTAATCAGGGTTTTCTAGAGGGACAGAATAGGAGAGATATGTGTGTTTGTGTGTATAATAAACTCCCCTATATATATATGTGTGTGTGTGTATATAATAAACTCCCCTATATATACGTGTGTGTGTATATATATAACAAAATTCCCTATATATGTGTATATGTATATATATGTGTGTATACATGTGTATATATACATATATAATATACACATATATATGTGTGTGTATATACACATATGTATATGTGTGTATGTATATGTGTGTGTGTGTGTATATATGTGTACATTAGCAAAGCTTCCCCTTTCCGTCACAGTCTCTCTTGATGTGTTGTGATAGTTTTGTTTGCTATTTAATGGCATTCTAGTCAAGAAAAGTTGAAATTTTAAATTATAGAAAAAAAATAAAATTTTAATTTTAATGGTAAAATAAAATTTGCCATTCATCTTTATATACACACACACACACACACACACACACAAACACACACATATGTATATATATAGCGGAGTTTTTTAAGTATTAATTCACACGATCACAAGGCCCCACAATAGGCTGTCTGCAAGCTGAGGAGTAAGGAGAGCCAGTCCGAGTCCCAAAACTAAAAAAAAAATTGGAGTCCAATGTTCCAGGGCAGAAGCATCCAGCATGGGAGCAAGACGCAGGCTGGGAGGCTAGGCCTGTGTCCTCTTTTCACACTGTTCTGCCGCTTTTTATATTCTAGCCATGCTGGCAGCTGATAAGACAGGGATGATATGGATGGATCGAAGGACTGATGGCTCACCCAGCCCCTCTGAGTCTTCCCTCATGGTGCAGGCAACCCTCTGCAGGGACAATGTGAGTGCATGGCTGC
>NW_022437107.1:99835-109780 GCF_009761245.1 Sapajus apella
GTCACCCCTCCCCAGAAGTGCCCTGTGAGGCCAGGGAGGTGAGGACAGGCCCCCCCTCCTCAGAAGTACCCTGTGAGGGCTGAGGGAGAAGCACATGCTCAGCTGGACCTGGCCATGGAAGCGGGTCCCAGTGAACGACAGTGACTGTTAGTGCAAAACAGCACCCCAGCCACTCAGCGCCTGGTGGAAGCTGACACAGGCACAAAGGAGAAGGGGTGCGGTGCGGCAAAGCCACAGGCAGAGCGGTGGGACACAGCTGGGGGCCCCTGGCCAGCATGGCATCCAGGACCCAGCCACAAAAACTGCAATCCCACAAAAGAAGGGGTGGGTGTTGCCTCGCCCCCACATCTGTGCAGCCAAGCAGAGACCGGGAGAGTCCCTGGCCTTCAGGGGCTGCTGTCAGGCCTCTGCAGGACAGAGGGAGGGGAACGGCTGCACCCCTGCCTCATCAGCTCCTACTGAGCGCCAGCTCCTCACCCACCCGCCCTGGGCGCCGCGGGCCCCAAGGCAGAGGGCATAAGCTCTGTGCAAACATCCTGCCTTCTCCCCCAAGATATTTCCTTTAATAAAAGACCATGGAAATGTCAGCTAGTCTAAACAAATAGCCAAGGTTTTCAGAGGACGAGCGGCCTGCTACGAGAGCCTCCAGGGCCCGCTTTTCGAGGTGGCTTTGGGAAATTGTGTGCTGGAAAGGCAGCAGGAGCCCTTCCTGGTGGGGGAGCACTGGGGGTCGTGGTGACTGAGGCCAAAGAGGCAGGGCCTGCGAGGTCCCCTAGGAGAAAGGGGCAGGCCCTGAGCCGGGTGCAGGGTGGCTGTCCAGGGTCCCTGAGAAGCCCAGGGCCTTCAGATGAGGGCTCCTTCCTGAGGACCCTCAGATAGGGCCTGCTCCAGAGACACATACAGTGGTGGGGGTGGGAGGCCGACAGCACATGCCTCTCAGGACACCCTCCTTCCCCTCCCCCTGCAGGAGCCACTTCTGGAGCGCCATCTTCCTCCTTGTCCATAAGCTCCATGTTACAGGAGGTCCCTCGTGGGGACGCCCCAGGCCAGCCAGAGGGATGTGGAAACCCAATAATGGGATGGAACTTGCAACCCCGTGCCTGACAAAACGCAGCCCAGGCCCAGCTGGTAGCAGGGTTGGGGTAGGGGTGAGATGTGTGTCGAAGCCCCCGGCAGCGTCCAGGGCCTGTGCAGGGGTCAAGCGTTCCCGTGATCCTACTGCCTGAGCAGTAGGCTGGGGCATCCCTGCTCTTCCTTGGCAGGGCAGACCCAGCACCAGGCACGTGCAGGGCGCCGTGGGCAGGAATCATGTGTCCAGGCAAGGGCCACATGGGCAATATCGCTGATCCTGCCTGGGCCAGTACAGGAGAGCAAGGCTGGTCTTCCAGGTGCGGGGCTTGGGCTGTGCCAGGTAGGCTGATGCCCATCAGGGAGCCAGCAGATGCCTACAGGGTGGCAGCTAGGATGGCCTTAGCCCTTGGGGCCTCCGTACAGCCACTGGCACCTGTGATCACTGGTGGAAAAAGTGAGCCTGCAGCAGGCGGGACGTCCAAGGCTGAGCAGGTGCACAAGGAGCAGAGCCAGGAGCCAGCAGTCAGCTCTGCACCAAGGCAGGGCCTCTGGGCACTGCCTGGGGAGAAGGGCATGAGCTCTGGAGTCCTGTAGGCTGGGCTGGAATCCCAGCTCCATTTCCTCGCGTGTGAGCAGGGAAGCAGTTTCTAGCCAACGCAGTGTCAGAAGGAGAGAACAGGATGAGGTGCCTGGGCGTGGCTTAGCACTGGGCACTTGGTCCCTCCTCAGTCCCTCTGACAAAGCACCCAGGCAGTCCCTCCTCCCAGCAGAGGATGCTACCCTTGGGCCTCTGGGTGGCAGTTGGCATTTTCTCAGAATGGCCACAAGAGTATCCCCAATCCCACACATTCTCAGAACCTTGCTACTGTCCGGGAGCATGTCTGTTTCCCCTTCCCTGGACCCGGGTGCAGGGCAGGGGTGGCAGATGGGAACCTCAGAGGCCACGCGGAGTGAAATCAGAGGCTAGGGCAGATAGGGCGACTCATTTCTGCCTGGTTTCCTCTCTAGGGAGGTTCGCTTGGAGCCCTGTCCTGTGCTGTGAGGAAGCCCAGGGCCCTGGAAAGGCCACATGCAGATGTCCCCCTGAGGGCCCAGCAGCAGCCTCTGCTGCCAGACCCAAGCACCAGGAGCCCTCTGCTGCCTCCAGCCAACCCAGCTGACACGAGTGGAGCAGAGTCACACTACCCCCACCGCACCCGGCCCAATGTGCATTTGGGGAGCACAATCAATATTGTCAGTGAAGCCACTGTGCTGCGGGGTGGTTTCTTAAGCAGCAGTGTGACAAGATCATTGTCACTGGCTGAGTGACAACATGACTGCAGTGCCGCCGGGGGAGGGGGACCCACCCAGACAGGCCTGTTTCAGGGAACACGGCTTGGTAACCATTCTGTCTCTCCCAGTCCGAGGACCCAGATAAGACTAGGCTTGGAATCCAGAATGCCTGGGTCCTGAGGACACAGTGCTCCACCCTTGAGGAGCCAGGTGCTGAGCCATACACTGTTCAAACAGCCTCATTCAGACCCAACCAGTCAGGACTGGTGTTTTTCACAGGAGGAATCTGAGGCTCCAGGATGGGCTGAGTCCCTTGTTTAATGCGCCCTGTTTGACCTTGGGAGAATCATGCTGGGGACTAATTTAAAAGCCCCCACTCCAAACCTTCTCCCTGCAGCCCCCATGCCAGACACTGCCATCCCTGCTGTAGGAGCACAGCTCTCAGCCACAGATGCCCCCATCAATCAATATTTTTTAATTACTTACATGATTGACTAATAAAATTCTCCACCAACTAATTGATTTTTTAATCGAGAGAGCCTTTGTTTTTTATTAAAAGGCCACTTAGATGAATTTTTTTTTTTACACTTAAGTGGGAAGTTGTATTTCTTTTGGTCATTTTGGAAGAAGAAAAATAGAAGGGGGCCAGAAGAAGGGGAGACCCCAAGGCCAAGAGGATTACAGACCCAAACTGAGAGACCCGTGATAATCATTAGAACCTCCTCATTAGAATCTAATGATTCTAATAATCATTAGAATCATGTGCCCACCAAACACCCAGTGGCTCAGGCGCTGGCCAGAGGGGCCCTGGGGCATGGGTGGGCAGCCTGGGGACACACACCACCCAACCAACAGCAGCTTCCATCATTTTAAAGGTGCACTTTAAACTTTTCTCTGTATTTTAATAAAAGAATTGGGCTTAAAATTATAAAAGCAACTGATTCACTGTGTACAGTTTGGCCTGGGGCCCATGGCACGTGAGGCGGGTGACCTGAAGCCATGAGAGGAAGCTGCAGGGTTGACTTCGGTTTCCCAGGGGCCCAAGGCCCCAAAGAGCCGTGAACACAAAAACAATCTGGACAGCCACCCACCCAGAAAACTGCTCATGTGCTCACAGATCAGTGGGCCTTTTGTTGTTTTCCTTTTTCTTTTCCTTGTTTTTTTCTTTTTGTTGTTGTTGTTGTTGTTGTTGTATTTTTTTTTTTTTAGAGACAGGGCCTCACGTTGTTGCCCGGGCTGTAGGCAGTGTTACAATCACAGCTCTCTGCAGCCTTAAACTCCTGGGCTTAAGTGATCCTCCCACCTCAGCCTCCTGAGTAGGTGGTACTAAAGTTATGTGCCACCACGCTCTACTACATTTTAAATATCTTTGGAAAGACAAGTTCTCACTATGTGGCCCAGACTGGTCTCCAACTCCTGACCTCAAAGTGATCCTCCTGCCTCAGCCTCCCAAAGTGCTGGCCTCCCATTTTCATTTTTCTTTCACCAGATTGGTATCCTACTGTAGATCAGGTGTGGCCACGTTCTTCCACTTGCAGTGACAATGTGCCTGTAAGTGGCCCCAGGGCAGCCCATACTGGGACCTCTTAATTCGGCACACACTGAGGTTGTCTTCTCTGGGCAGCTGCTGGGCACAGGATGATGCTGGGTAGGGCCAGAGGGCTTGGCAGTGACGATTAGGGTAAGGGAGGGTGGGCGTGTTTGGTGAAGGAGGGTCAGGGTACAGGGTCCCCACCACAGCCACAAGAGGCTTCTTCTCTCCTGGCTGGAGGGTCTCAGCCAGGGGGACACAATGGACAGAAGCTGCTGCCCCAGCTCAGCACTGGGCCTGCCACTGCCTCTGCCTGTTACTTCCACAGTCATGATCACCCACTGATGTCACTGTGACCTCATCTCTTGTGGGCTGCTCCACGCCCTACAGGCAGAGCAGTACCCAGGACACAGAGGGTACTCTGGAACCAAGTCACAAATGCTTGCTGAGTAACCCTACAGAAATGATAAGCATTCTTACCGTGGCCTCCATATGGCCCTTCTGAGCGGGGCCCTGGGGATGTGGGGAAGATGAGCTTGCTCCCTTAGGAGGGTCACTGCAGAATAACAATGACATGCAGAGGTGACAGGGCAGAATTGTCACTGCATCACAGCTCATCCACACAGACTGGGTAAGGGCTCTGTGCCTCATGCCAGCCCCATGCACGGAGGTCGCCACTGAGTCCTTAAAGACCAGAGCTGAGTGACTCCCCAGGCCACACAGCCTGTCTGGTTCTCCCCATGGAATGCTTCCCAGGCTCACCTGGAGCTTTCAAAATGGATTCCTTTGCCTGTGACCTGCTCTCAGCCTCATGTAAGGCCTCAGACCAGCAGGGTTGGAACAGAACTAATGACATGGGAGGGAAATGTGTGGCTACTTGGTGACGTGAAGGCCCACCCAGCCAGCCCTGGAGTGTCTCGCTTGCCTGACTGGCAGCTCCAGCCTCTCACCCTGGCTGGACACATCCAGAAGCCTGGCCCTGTGTCCCTGGTGATCTCATGCTGCATGGCTTCCACCCGCTGGGAGCTGATGCCACCACACCGATTGCTTCAACCATCTGAAAGTCACCTCGATGAGTCCTGATGTGTCCCCAACATACACCCTGCCCCTAGATGCCCTTCCCGCCGCCACAGGAGTCAGCTTTGTCCTGCCCAATTTGAAACGCTAGGAGTTGAGTGACCCTGCCTTTGCCCCTGCACATTACCAGCAATATCCCTGCTGAGAAGACCAAGTAGGGAGCTAGGACTTTGATCCTCACTAGCTGGCATCGATTCCTTCACCCACAGCAGTGTCAGAGAAGACCACATGGAAAGCCAGAACTCCCATTCCCACCCAGAAGTAATGAGGAGTCCCCACCTGTACCTCAGGTGTCAGCAGAGGCTGAGTGAGAAACCTGAGCTCTACTTCTGCCTGGCAGTGAGGAGGTACTGCCTCCCTTTCCCTGCCAGAGGCTGACAGAAAGTACCAGCTGAAACCGAAGCTTAAATAAGACCCAGAGTCTTGTAACAAAATATGAGAATATCTAGATTTCTAAAGAGAATTCCCAGTCATAACAAAACGCAGGGAATCTCAAACTAAATGAAAACCATCAATAAATGCTGACATCTAGATGAAAGAGATGTTAGAATTACTTGACAAGACAGTCATTGAAAATGTGACTCAACAAGTAATTGTGAACATGCTTGAAACAAACTGAGAAATAGAAAGTCTAAGCAAAGAAATAGAAGTTAAATATAAAGAAGAACCAAAGGGGAATTTTAGAATTGAAAATTACATTAACAAAAATCAGTGGATGGGCTTAACAGAATAGAGACAAAGGGAAGAATCAGCGAATAGGAAAATGCATAGAAATTACCTGGTCAAATAACAGAGAGAAAAAATAGACTGAAAAAAATAGAAGAGGAACCCAGGAGACTATAACACAAGACCTAACTTTCATGTCATTCAAGTCCTAGAGAAAAGGAGAAAGAAGATTGACTGAAAAAATACTCAAAGACTGAAAACTCCTTGAATTCGGCAAGCAATATAAACCTGCAAGTTCAAGAAGCTTCATAAACCCCAAACAGAATAAAACCAGACAAATCTATGCCAAAACACTTTATAATTCAATTTCTGAAATATAAAAAAAAATCTTAAAGGCAGCAAGAGAGAATGACAGTTCAGATGACAGTGGATTTGTCATCAGAATCACAGAGGTTAGCAGGAAGTGGTATAATATTTTTCAAGAGCTGTCAACCCAGAATCTTTTACCTAGTTAAATCGTCTTCTCATTCTCATTCTCAGACGAAGGGAAACGAAGAAAATTTGTCACCAGCAGGCCTATGCTAAAAGAATAGCTAAAGAATCTGTCCAAACAGAGAACAAGTAATAAATGAAAGAGCCTTGGAACATCAGGAAGGAAGAAAAAATGCAGCAAGCGAAAGTATGGGTAAATAAAAATAGGCTTTTACTATGCCTGAAAAATGAAGACACGTTCACACAAAAATCTTTGCACAAAAATTTATAGCAGCTTTATTTGTACTATCCAAAAACTGGAGAGAACCAGCTGTTCTTTATGAAATGAATGGTGAAACGCACTTTGGAATATCCACACTATGAAATACTGCTCAGCAGCAAGTAGAAACAAACTCCTTTTTAAAACTTATTTTTATTTTTGTGTTTGAGACAGGGTCTCACTCTGTCCACTAGGTTGGCATACAGTGACACAATCATGGCTCATTGTACCCTGCAGCCTCAACCTCCCAGGCTCAGGTGATCCTCCCACCTCAGCCTCCCGAGTCACTGGGACCACAGGCACGCACCACCACACCTGGCTAATTTTTTAAAGTTTTTGTGTAGAGACAAGTTGTCACTGTGTTTCTCAGGCTGGTCTCAAACTGGGCCCAAGTGATCATTCCTCCTCAGCATCCCAAAGTGCTGGGACTACAGTTATGAGCCACTGTACCTGGCTGGAACAAACTATTGATGCAGTCAGCAACCTGGATGTATCCCCAGAATTATGCTGAATGATAAAAGCCAGCCCCAAAAGGTTACATATTATAAAATTCTAATTGAAATGACAAAATTATAGAAATAGATAACTGATTGGTGTTTGCTAGGGATTAAAGGGTGGGAGGGAAGTGGGCGTGGCTATAAAAGTGTAACTAGTGATTCTTGTGGTCATGGGATGTTCTGTATCTGCATTGTATCAATGTCAAATCCTGGTTGCAGGTTGTGATACTGTATTACAGTTTTGTAAGATGTTGCCACTGGGGGAAACTAAGTAAAAAGTTCAGGGATCTTCTGTATTGTTTATTACAACTGGGTATCCAACTACAATTATCTCAAAATAGAATTTTTCATTTGAAAAATATAATGATAAAATTTGAAACAGACTTGTGTCTTGGCTATGCTGTTTAATTACCAGAGATTTTGCTATATTAAAATATTAAGTACTAGAGATTGTAGTATATAAAAATAATCTTGCAGTTGTGGGGGACAGAGAGTTATTCCTCAGTAAAATAAGACACTGAGATGCCTAGAGAAAAAGGTAATGGATTTGACTAAATAAAAATGCAAAACATTTGCATGACGACTAAAGACCCTATAGACTTCAGAAGACAAACTATAGAATGGGAGGAAAATTCATTACAAGATATACAAAATGGAAAAGAAATTAGTACTAATTTTAAAAAGCATTTCATTTAGTAAAAAAAAAAAAAAATCTAATAGAAAAATGAGCAAAGATTACAGATCATTTACAAAACAATTGGAAGCCACGAATGTAAATAAGCTAAACATCACTAGCAATGAGACCATTGCAAACTAGAGTACCTGTGAGATGCCTTTTTGCTCCTAACACATTAGCAAAATTATTTTCTCCTTAAACCTTGTATTTGAAACAATTCCAAACTTAGAGAAAAGTTAAAGAATAGGGCAAAGAACTCCCATGCCCCATCTCCCCAGATTCACCACTGTTCACATTTTTCTTCCTATGCTCTTTTATTTCCCTGTCCCTCTCCCTACTCTCTCCACGTGAATATGCAATTTCTCTTTTGAACTGTTTGGCAATAAATTGCATCCATCCCTCATGCCTCCTTGCCCCCAAATATTTAAATCTTTACCTTCCACAGACAAGGACATGTTCCTACTTAGCAATGGTACATCTCTCAAGTACTGTACAGGAAAGTTAGCATTGATACAATATTATCGTACGTTGTACATTGATACGATACTATTATCTAACCTGAAGTCATATTCCAGTTTTGTCAGCTCTCCCAATGTTGTCTTTGACAATAATTTTTTTCCATCCAGGATCACGTATTGCATGTGATTGTCCTGTCCCAGTGGTCCCCTATAACCTGGGACAGGCTGCACCTTCCTCTGCTCTCTCATAACATTGGCATTTTGGAAGGGAGCTGTCCACTTAGGTTGTAGACTGTGCCTCCATTTGGGTTTGTCCACTGTCTTCCCAGGATTAGATTTGGATCATGCATTTTTGGCAGGGGTGCTGCAGACCTACTTCCGTGCCCTCCTTGATGCACCACAATAGGACGAATGTGGAAGTTTATTCCATCACTGATGATGATATCAACTTTCACTATTTGGTGAAGTCAATATTCACTGGGCTTCTCAACTGTAAAATTACTATTCTTCCTTTTGTAATAAACCAGGACTTTTATGAGCAGATACTTTGAGTCTATGTGATTCCGTGTTCCTGCACAAACTTCCACCCTCAAATTTAGCATCTGCTGATGGTTGCTGTCTGAATCAGTTGTTCTAATTGCTGCCAAATGATGATTTTTCTAAATTCCACCTACTTTTACTAGCTGATGTTCTATTATACTATAAGGACAAGCTTTTCCTTCTTTTTATTTTATATCATCATTGGATGATGAGCTCATGGAGTTTCATTTTGTTCAGTGGCCATAATTCATTCCTATCATTCACTCCCATGCTCAAAATGTCTAGGCTGGGCCAATAGGAGCCCCTTTGCTTGGCTCCTATGTCTTGTAACATGCCTTCCTTGTTCTCCGAATCCTTCCTTACTTTCAGCGAGATGTTCTAACCTCTTTTTTTTTCTACTCCAGCCGTGGAAACCTTTCTCCAGGGAGCCCTGCTTCCTTTTAGTGGAGACAGAATTTAGAAACCCAGATATGAGTGCTGGATGTGCTCATTGTTACTCTAGAATTCATGAAGGCCTGGGGAGGGAGCACTCTTGTTCTCACTTCAGGGGGAGACCTGGTACAACACTTTAAGGGGCATTTAGCCATCCCTGTCAAACATGGCTATGTGCCCATCTGCACACAGACATGCCATTTGCAGGAATCTATTCAACAGAGACAAGTGCACAACAGCAACACGTGGAAGCACCCAGAGTGTCCATCAAGGTCAGCTAAAAAAACCACCAAGCTCCCTTTCTAAAGGACACTCGGTGCACTTTGAAAAGAATGAGCCTGATTTGCTCAAGAATTACTAAAGAAGAAGAAGCAATTTGTAGAGTGGCACATGTAGTCTGATTTTTAAATATATTTAAAATAAAATGTGTGTGTGTGTGTGTGTGTGTGTGTGTGTGTGTGTGTGTGTCTTACATACATGAGTGTGTTTGTATAGAAAACACTCTAGAAGGACAAAATCTAAGCTCCCAAGTAATGTTATCACTCAGAGAGGGTAGTGGGCAGAGGTACGGAGGCTGGTAATACAAGCAGTAAATTATGGTTTTTATTTTATAAACTTCTGAATATTGAAGATTTTATAGCAGCCACATATTTCCTTTGTAATGTTTTAAAAGTGTTAGAAGACAATAAGTTAAAAAAAAAATAGCCAGCTCTCCAGCCTACAAGACTGGCAGGCATTGTCGAAATATATGAAAGTAGCTTTAAAAATAAAGAGAAAGGTACTCATCAGAAGTGGGATCAACCAGCCTTGGAAGCAGAGGAAAAAGAGAAGGAAGAGGAAATCTTGGCAGTGTTTATTTGTACCTGCTCTGGAGCAGAGGCGGGCCCTGGCCCATCTTGGCTCTCTGTGAAATGGCCCTGCAGGCTCTTGGGGACTTCCCAGGTGTCAGCTCCCCAGCTCTGATCCTAGCCCCC
>NW_022437107.1:109790-292231 GCF_009761245.1 Sapajus apella
GCTGGTTTCCCCTGAGTGGTACCCAGCAGGAGAGGATGTGGTGGCTCAAGGCACCGGACCAGAGGCCCCTGACCTGGGCTGTACTGTACTTCCTCATCTCCTGATTGTATAGATGGGTCCACACGTGGTCAGGAAGATGGATTCTGGAGTGGGAATTCACACCCCAGCTCACTGCTCACTGACTTGGAACTTGGAACACGGCAAGTCCCCCCCACCCACCACTGCCGGCCAGCCTCTCTGTGCCTCTCTGTGCCTCAATTTCAACATCTGTAAAATGTCCCCATAGAGTTGTTGGAAAGATCAAATGAGTAAATATGCCAAGTGCCTAGGACAAAAGCTAGCATATAGTAGACACTCCAAAACCATATCAGTGTGATATTGTCATTCCTAGAGGTCACAGTGGAACACTCTTCTCTTATCTCAGAGTGGAATGGGAATAAGACCAGGGTTTTACTCTTAGGTGTGACATTGAGTGATTTGCCATAGTGATGTGTATTTGCTAGGAATGCTTTCAGCTGCCAGAGTTCCAAACATAGCAGCTTAAACAAATAATATTTTGTTTTCCTTCATTTACAAGAGGCCTGCCAGTAGGCACCTGTTGGCCCGGGTTCGGCAGTTCAACCCCATCAGGGCTTTGTCTATCTTTCATGCATTCTGCCTCAGGGTTGCAATATGGCTGCCCCAGTGCCTGGCATCACATCTATTTTCAATGTAGGAAGAAAGGAACTGAAAGAAAGGCACTGCATTTGGCTCTTTTGACAAAAAAACAAGCCTTCTCAAAATATCCCAGCTGACTGCCACTTAGGTCTCATTTACCAAAACTGTGTCATTTGACTACACTTAGTTCAAGACAAGTTGGGAATATATTTAGGCTTTTAGCCTCAATAGTGCAGACCTCAAGGGAAAGGCGGTTGGAAACAGCCTCATGGAGCCTGCCACTATTTTCTTTATCTCATTAAGAAGATCCATGTGGCCCATGTTTGAGTGACAGGAGTGGTTGGTGGCATTCATCAAACATTTTGTCAGCAGAGGGGCCATCCCAGTGTTTCTAACTCCTTCCTACTCTTGAGGTCCAACTAAACAGAGTCCCACCTATTATGAAGCAGCAGGGGGAAGTTCATCCATGGGAGCAGCTGGCAGCTCCCAGACTTAGCAAACCCGAGAGCCCATGCAGACCAGGATGCAGGGCTTCCAACCCCAGCCATCCCCCTGCCGGAACGGCCACCACTGCCAGCTCCAGGCACTGGAGGAAGCTGAAGTCTGCCAGTTTGCTGGCCCCAGCCTTTGGCAGCAAGGGCATCATCTCTGTTCAGTGCCTCCTGGATTATTCAACCTGTTTCCATCTTCCAGGCTCTCAGGAACACTGGGAAGTGCAGTGGGGTAGGGGGTTGGGAGCTCCCATGTGTTACAGACACAGCTCCCAGCTTCCCTTCACATCCGCAATCAGGCCAGGCTGATGGTATCTAGTTCCGGAGACCCTGCAGTGAACTCAGACCCCAGATACTTTCCCTTGATAACAGCTTTACCTTTTTCATCTCTTTTAACAAATACCACCTCCTGGCTGAAACCCAGACTCCTGGCTGGATATTAAGTCCTGGCTGAAAACTCCTTGCTGCTTCCCAGAAACAGCCTAGTTTGAAATGGACAGTGGAGGGGAGAATGGGCCTGGTGCCCACGGCCACTTAATGTCTTCTCTGGGCCCCAGGTCCTCCTGATGAAATCGAGAGGGCGGGTAGAATGCTTCCTGAGTTGTTCCTCTGTGCACACCCGGTGGCTGTGGGTCCTGGATCCCCCCCGTGCACACCCGTGGCTGTGGGTCCTGGTTGCCCTCCCTTTGCACACCCGTGGCTGTGGGTCCTGGTTGCCATCTCTGTGTACAACCCGTGTTTGAGGGTCCTGGTTGCCCCTCTGTGCACACCCATATTGCTCCTCATCTGGACGAAGTCACTGCCTGTGGTGGCCTCGTGCAGACTGTGGCACTGGGCTCTCACTTGCTCCACTTTCCAGATGAGAAAACTGGGTCTCAGAAAAGCTGTCCCTTGCCTGGATCTGAGCCTTGTCTTGCAGCCCAGGGCCCTTGCCACCTGGCTGCACTCTTGGCAGTGACGAAAATTGTTGGTCCTGCCCCAAGCCTCAGAGGGTCAATAAAGAGTGTCCTGGGTTGGCCTCTCCTCCCCTCTGCAAACCCTCTCAACCCACACTCTTTCAGCTTCTCACAAATCGCATGAAACAATGCAATCGATCCAATATGAGATTAGGAGCTGAACCTCATCCAGGTCAGGAAATTCCAAGTGCAGTCTTCCAGCTCGGCTCCAGCTCCCGTAGGCTGCCCCCAGGTTACAGCATGGTGTGCAGGGGACCCTCGCAGGCTGCAGTGGCACCTGCATCTTCTAGAACTTCCTGAGGACCGGATGCTCTGATTTTCCAACCAGCACTGGCCTGGTCACTTCCCTCTGCCTCCCTGGGGACTGTCCCAGCCGCCATCTCTTGCTCCTGCCTGGTGGAGGTTTCCTCTCTAGCCAGATCCTCCCTGTCTGTATACTAATATACTATGATCTCCCCATCTTTAATAAGACAGTCCTCTGTTTGACTCACTTTGCCCATTTGTTTGCTCCTCTTTATGGTAAAACTGCTCCAGAGATGTGGCCCCATCTGGAGTTGCCACGCTTAAGCCCTCCACAGAGACTCCGTGACATCTGACCACTGACCTCACCTCACTAAACTGAAGCAGAGCTAGCCAACAGTGGTGAATCAGTGGCTCGGCCCTCCTCCTGAAACACTGTCCTCTCGGAGTTCCAGGCCCCCTCTGCCGCCCCTCCCTTCTTCTCCCTCCCCTACACCTCCTCCTGTCTTCCTGTGGGGGACCCAGGGCTCATCTCTATTCACACCCTACAGACTCTGAGTGTCACGAGGCCCCACCTCCCCACCCTCCACCTCAAGGTTGGACAGGCCTTCCGGGCTGCACCCGTGAATCCCAGCCTCCAGGTCTCCCCAAACCCTGCTCACCCTCACCTTCTCAGGTACAAAAATAGCCCTCTTACCTCACATCTCCACCGCCCAGCCTGTAGTCTACCTTGGAAATGAACCTCACACTTCCAGTCCTCTCCACTGCCACCCTGCTCCCCACCCAAACCACTCAATGCCTACCTGGACCTGGGAACACGGCAGCTGCTGGAGGTCTTAAAGGCCCTTTTTCCCTAAGGCGACCTGAAGCCCAGGTGCCATCATGGCCCCTCCTCCTCTCTGCCCTGGTCCCCCACCACCTCTCAGCCCCTCACTCTATTCCAGCATCCTCATCTCCTGAGCACCCTCAAACTCATGTCCCCAAATCCAGCTCTGCCCCCAGGTCCCATCATTCACTCTCTTCCTTCTGCAACTTATTTCTCAAATAACTCTTGCCTGCCACCCCATCTTAAGCTGCACCCACCCTGGTATTGGTTAGCCAGTGCAGAGGAAAAAATCAGCCCCAACCTTAGGGGTCTCAGACAACATTGCAGTCTTGGCTTCTGCGGGTTGGGAGCCCAGGCCAGGCTTAGTGGCACCCCCTGGCCCAGGGGCTCCCATAGGCTGCCTTCAGGCTCGGCTAGGCCGGGTCATCTCAGGGATGGGTCCACTTTAGTTTCCCTTAGGAGGCTGTGGGCAGGAGTGGGCTCCTCTCAAGCTCTCTCAGGGGCTGCCCCAAGTCCCTGGTACATGGTCCCCCAGAGTGCTGCTGAGGACATGGAAGCAAACAACACAAGAGAGGGAGCAGGCAGCAGTGAGACAACACACAGGCCTCTGTCAGGCAGGGGCCTTGTGGGTGGCAGCCATCCCTTCTGCCTTTTCCATACATTAGAAGCTAGTCCTGGCCCAGCTAGCCTCTGGGGAAGGGCAGCTCAAGAGTGTGGCCCCCACGGTGGCCATGAAGCTCTCCTCCCCACTGCGAGCTCCTCGCTCCCCATGTAGGCGGCTCCAGTGCTCAGCTCTTTGTCTGTCTCCCACAAGGAGAATCCAAGCTCTTGTGGGCAGGGCATTCCCTGTCATCACAGACTCTGTCCCCACCACCTGCCCTGTCACAGCATCAGCACAGCTCACAGGAGGTGATGAATAAACACTCGTGAACTTCAGAAAGCCCCTCACAGTGCAGGAGGAGAAACGGCCATCCTCCCTGAGAGACTTTTCGGCATTTTCCGGTGTTACAGCCTGACCCTGGGGCGCGCTGAAGGCTGGCTTCTGCAGGAGTGACGAAGCCTGGGTTCAAGCCCCTAAGGCTGGGCTGTTCGGCTTACCTTGGCCCAGAGGCCTGGAAATCACAGCCTCCCCAGACTCAGCCCCACGTCTGAAAGGAGAGATGCACCACAGAGCCTGGCCTCAAGGTCTCAGGGGTTCCGTAAGGGGGTGGGGCTAGGTTCATTCTTTTACATGTATTTTCAAATATTATTAAAAGTCGTAAATTGGGCCAGATATCGTAGCTCAGGCTTATGGTCCCAGCACTCTGGGAGGCTGAGGTGAGAGGATCTCAGGTCTAGGAATTTGAGGCTGCAGTGAGCTATGACTGCACCACTGCACTCCAGCCTGGGTGACACAGACCCTGTCTCTTAAAAATAATCATAAATCGTTAGACATAATTTTGAGGGAGTCATGGGTACTCACTCTTTGACCAGTACATCCAGAGCCCGGAATTACTGACTTTTTTCTATAATCACACATGAATGCAGAGATGTGCAGTACAGCTTTGTCTATAGGAGCAAACAAATAGCTAGATGTCCTCGAGTAGGAGTGGATGAATTATTATAGCACAGCCCCACACTGGAACACTGCACAGCCACCGGACCCCAGGCAGAGCCGCAGCTGGGTGCGTCGCCATCTCCCTCTTCCTGTAACCAGCAGACAGCTGTAGAGCCCTGCCCCTCCCCAGCACTGGAGGCAGGGAACTGCGTCGCTGCCCTCAGGAGCTTTATCTCAGGGTTGATGCCAACATGCAAATAAGAATGCAAACACACACACAAATGCAGCTATCACAGGGGTGTCAGGAAGACAGGGTAGGGCAGAGAAAGTGGGAACACACTTCACACAGTAGTCAGGGTGGCCATGCAGACACCCAGGCACAGTGAGGGAGAGGCTGCAGCAAGCTGGGGCTGGCCCCTCCCAGGCAGGAGGGATGGCCAGGCAGGGCAGGTGGGGATAAGCCAGAGTGGGGAGGATCCTGTGGTATCTGGTGGCCGAAGTGGCATTCCACAGTGATCTGTGGTATGACACAGGTGCCCACCCATCAGAGCAGCCTAGGCTACCCCTTGCCAGCTGCAGACAAGGATCAGGTTAACTGGCACCCACTGATAAGACACCAGCTTCCATGCACCTAATGTGATAGGGCCTTGCTGTCAGCCCGTGCCACTCTGGAGCAGATCAGTGAGGGTGAGGGCGAGGGCAGGGGCCAGAAGGAGGCTGCATGGCCCAGGGTGGAGAGACCTACCTGGAGAGGCAGAGTGGGGCAGGTCGGGGAGACAGATATTCCGAGGGGCCTAGGACCTCCACATTCTGAGACGCTTCACACACAGCTTCAGGAAATGTTAATGTGGAATGAACCATCTGGTCTTTTCTTCTCTTTCTTTCTTTCTTTTTTTTTTTGGAGCCTTGCTCTGTTGCCCAGGCTCACAGCAAACTCTGCCTCCTGGGTTCAATTCTCCTGCCTCAGCCTCCAAAGTAGCTAGGAATACAGGTGCAAGTCACCATGGCTGGCGAATTTGTGTATTTTCAGTGGAGACAAGGTTTCACTATGTTGGCCAGGCTGGTCTAGAACTCCTGACCTCAGGTGATCCACCAGCCTCAGCCTCCTAGAGTGCTGGGATTACAGGGATGAGCCACCGTGCCTGGCCTCTTTCTTTCATAGACCTTGGAGATCGCTGAAGTCCCTTTCAAAACTCAGATACACTGGCTCTGATCCAGGACATGGGCATTTGGAATAGATCTCCACTCAGATATAGGAGAGTAGCCCCTATCTCCATCTTCACTGGGGTCCACACGGCAACCCAGCCCAGCACTTGGACATGGACGGCCTGCTCTGCCCCAGTGCAGACAGCCCCAAGTACCAGCTGAGTCCTGGCCACAGGTCAGTTCCCATTCTGAGAATGGTCAGAAGCCAGACAGAGGCCTCAGGTCCTGTGACCCCAAGGTGCTGACCAAGGACCTCGCATGTGTCGCGCAACATGCTGGGCCTCACAGGAGGAAAGGGGGCCTGGGCCATTCATGCACATTGCTGCAAGGTGGGCATTGCTGTATGACAGGGAGGGTGGAGGCCTCAGGTGGGCCACACTAGGCAGTGGGAGAACAAGGACAGGCCCCAGGGCCTGTGATTCTCTATCACATCCTGCATGCTGTGCAGCCATCCTTCACCCTCAGGCTCCTCCTCGTTGGGGTGCAGGGGACCCTGGCTCAGGGAGTCCATCATGCAAAAGTGTCACAAGTATAGAAGTCTAAGCCTGATGGGCACCCATGCCCCAGCTCCCAGCTGAACGTCCTGGCTGGCAGGGGCGGACTGCCGCCACTTTCCTCTGAGGTAGGTGAGCCCTGGGGGCCCTACAAGGGAGGTGGCCATGTCCAGGCCACACATCCCTCTTCACCAAAGTGTCTGCCCTGATGACATCACCTCATATCACCAAGCCATTACTCACAGAATTACAGCTTGTCTGGAAACTGGATGAGATGCATAAAATGTCCCAGGATGACAAATCCTCCCTTTGAGTGGGTCATTTCCTGAAGGAGATTTCAGGGATTCACAGATCGGCGTGTCCTGGCATTGCAGGCAGTGGGAGCCGAGGACCCCTGAGATGCAGTCCCTGTGGGGCAGTGCCACATGCTCACATCCATGCAATGCAGAGGCATTCTGGGCTTTGTCCCTAACTCTTGGTGGTGAACCATCTTTGGAAACTGACCCCTGGGCCCAGACTCCCTGGTGGGACTGACCCCTAGCCTATGGCATAGCAGATTGCAGATCCCATTTTCCAGAAACAGCCACAGCAGTATTTCTGTGCTCCTCTAGGATCTGGCTGCCACTCACTGAGAGGCAGAGTCTATTTCCCTTCACCTTGAAACCAGGCATTCACGACTGCTGAGTTGAAGAGAAGAGAGGGTTTCAGGTGACTTCCAAGGCTAGGTCACAGACAGTGATATGACTCTGGCCACCGCATTGTAAGCAAACCCAGGGATCCTGGCCCACAGCTCCAGCAAGGGAGCTGTCAGTCAACTGACCGTCAACACCAGCCACCAGCCACCAGCCACTAGGTGTGTGAGGGAGCTCAGTGGTGCCAGCCCCAGCCTGCAAGTCGCCTGCCCTGAGACAGAGCTAAGCAGAGACAAGCTACTGCACTGAGCGCTGCCAGGATTGCAGACTCAGGAGCAAGGGAAATGATGGTGCTGCTTTAGGATACTCAGCTTGGGAGTGGCTTCTCATTTAGCGCTAGACAGGGAGAACGCACCGTAGGTGATTTCCTGGCCTTCCCTGGGTATTCCATGTCTGCAGATTGCTGGGACAGATCCCAGGCAGGCAGAGGGCCAAAGCCCATCTGCAATAATGGTTCTATGTCCTGGGCAGGCTCCGATGGATCAAGAGCAGCCTCTGGGGCCTGGGGACAGGACTCAGAACCCCATTCACAGCTGCAGGAGTCATGGATCCGTGGTCACCAGGGTCTGTGAGATGGGAAGTGCTGTGAGCTGGAAGCCCTGTCTGGGGGTTTCTATTTAATGGGAAATGTTTTATAGTAGCAAAAAGTATTGGTCTTCAGAATTAGATATTTGGTCATTTTTCCAAAGGCCATGAGGTCTCCGAATCCTTCCTGCGGATCTGTGGCAAGCCATGTGCTGTTCTGTAGAGAAATGGCCCTTTCTAAATCTCCACTCTAAAAGCACCAGTAATGGGACAGCATGAGGGGACAGCATGAGAGCACAGTCTGGCCCTGAGCAGCATGGATCCCGAAGCGTTAAGCAATATGCTTGGATCCTCTGCGATGGGGTTCATCAGAAGAGTGGTCTTTGGCTTTATTTAAAATACGCTTGCACTTTTTATTAAAGCAGGACTGACCTGTGACTATGTAGGAGGACAAGCCAGCTCCCCAGTCTCTGGCTGGAGGGTGGTGCCCCCCCCCAGGCCTCCATGGGCTTCCTGATTAACCACCCTGCCATCCAGAGGCACAGAAAGCATCACTAGGAGAGCAGCAGGGGGAGGGTAGAGTGCAGCTCCCACCACACTGGGGTCCTCGGTGGGAGACAAGAGCTGCAGCTCTCCTCCTAGGTCACAGCCCACGCCCCTCTATTCCAGAAACCACGGGACCAGCCTCCACCAAGGCCACTGCCAAGACTGCACCAGGCCCCTTCCCACCAGTCAGCAGATTCCTCTCAACATCTGTTTGTTAGTAAATAAATTCTGATTCATGAAGCCATAACAACAAAACCAACTAAACACCAAAAAACCTACCTAAAAGACACGAACTTCCCCAAAAAATAAAAAACAAAATTGTACAAAAATAAAACAAACTCTCTGTTCCCTACAGTGAATTCCTTTGCAATGTACATGAGTTTCTGGGGCTGAGGTAAGGAAGGGCCAAAGACCAGATGGCTCAGTTTACTGCCCCCTAGTTCCAGGGCTGGAAGTCTGGGCTCAAGGCCTCCGAGGGCCGCCTGCCCCGGGAAGTTGCTAGGGAAGGGTCTGTTTCAGCCTCTCCTTACTCAGAGACAGTTGTCCCCTCCCTGTGTCTCTCTTCATGGTCTCCCCTCTGAGTGTCCACTGGTGTCCAAATTTCCCTTTTATAAGGACATCAGTCACATCGGATCAGCGACCTCATCTGATCTTGATTACCTCTTTAATAAACTTAGCTCCAAGTACACTCGCATTTTGAGGTCCTAGGGCTTAGGACTCCAGCATGGGAAGTGGGGCTTGTCCTAAGTCAGCCCAGGGTGAGTGGTGGGTATGGGAGTCACCCAGGCTGCTCAGATCAGGGCATGCAAAGGAGACAGCAGCGAGAAGCATTGGGAAGGGCTGGGCTCTGCCATCATCAGGGACAAATGACTAAGCACCCCCACACACACCAGCTAGCCCTGTGGGGGTTTTGCTGGGGGCTATATGACCAGGGTCTAGCAAAAGCAGAGGGCACATGGAGAGGGCAGGGACTAGGATTTCCTGTAGGGGCAGAGGTATGGGCAGCATGGGGAACTTGCAAGCCTGGAGAGAGGCTGACCCAGCAGGAGCTCAGGGGATGGTGCTGGACCTCTGAACCTAGCTGAAAAAGAGGGACATGGACATGGGGGTGGTGGGTGCTGGGGCCTTGCCAGGAGGAGGTGGGAATAAACATCCTGTCCTCACTCAACTGGTCTCCCTCAGGGCTTCCAGGTGGAGGGACTGGTGGCATAGCTCACCCACCCCCCAACCCCTTCTGCCCCACATGGTGCGTGCAGATGAGACAGAGCTGAGCAAGCACAGCCCCTGAAGAGGAGGGCAGGGACCTCACTGCTCCTGCAGCCCTGCAGCTGCTTCCAGCAGAGGAAAGCAGAGAGGCAGCCCATGCATGGCCAGCGAGGGCTTGGACTTACAGTTCCTTGAAGGCATTGCAGCACCTAGACTGGGGACAGCAGAGTGAACAGTGGCTCAGGCGAGTTTCACCAAAGTGGAGAATGCGGCCCATCATTCTCCAGAGCCACGATGGCGGTGGGTCAAACAGAGGGGAGACCATGAGGAGAGACACAGGGAGGGGACAGCTGTCTACAAGCAAGGAGAGACTGGAACACACCCTTCCCCGGCACCTTCAGAGAGTGGGTGGCCTTCAGAGGCCTTGATCCTGGACTATCAATGCCATGAGTATCTCTGAGCCCAGGCCCTGGGAGGGGGCCCCATCGCATGGGCCTCAGGCAGCACCTGACCAGCCAGCCCCACCCCACCCCACCCCACCCCACCCTACCCTTACCTGCCCTCTCCTCCCCTGGAGAAGCTTGATGAGATGTGCCCTGGGCCAAGCCTCTGGAAACCCCTCTGCTACAGGCCTGGAGCACATCAGGGTGGAAGAGGGAGGGGATGGACAGCTCAGATGGGCCCCTGCTTCCAGCAGCCTCCCGCCCCCTGAACACTCCCTTCCACCCTGCCCCGGCAGGCAGGTCCGGCTGGCCCCATTTTTCATCCCTATCGATTATGGTGACAGAGACCTGCAGCACAGAATGTAAATCAGTGTCCCCAGAGTATTTAACCCAGGGAGGGTTAGGTGGAGGTGGCATCCCTTATAAGTTCTGCATCTGATGTTTTTATATTAATTCCTATAGTGGCCAGATTAATTTTTATTTCACTGACTGTTATCTCTTCTTCATTGACTAGGAGACATTTCTAAGAAGTGCTTATCTGTTGAGTATCAGTCATTTAGTTGGGGGGCTTCCCTGACTGCAAGGTTTTAATTAAAGAAGAAAAAATTCCTTTGCTCAGTCTGGAAATAACAACGCACAGGCTGGCTGGAGTTACCGCCAGCGCCTCTGTCACCTGGGAGTGAGGTCTGCAGCTGCCTGGGAGCCTCAACTAAAGGGGCAGGGCCCCCAAGCTGCTCCTCATCCTCCCTCTCCTCCCAGCCTCCCAGGCCCAGCCTTGCCCTCACACAGGCTCTGAGTGAGCCTTCAGCAAGTGACCACCTCCAGCTCATCAGCCTGGCAAAAAGGGTGCTCATTTCTGTGATCTAGGCCTGGATCCCACCTGAGATATCCATGACCCTGTACAGTACTGAGTGTCAGGGAGCCTACAGCTCTGCACTGGGGCCTCCCCTCCCACATCTCACAGAATCCGCATCCTGACTCAGAGCGAGGAGGGACTGTCACTGCAGCCATTTTGCAGGTGAGGGAAATGCATTTGCTTGATGAGAGGTGCCGTGGACCACCCTTTTTGCTGGGGTGGCAGGGGCACTGGACAGGTGGATTACAAGGCATCTAGGCCTTGCATGAGGAGTCCAGCTGAAAACAATGAGTGTCGGAAGGCTGAGAGCTGTCTGCAAACCCAGGTCCCTGCAGAGTGCAGGCTGAAGTGTTCTGGGAACATCTTTCCCCCAAACCAGTGAGGCCAGGGCCAGGGGCATAAGTCCAGGGCACGGAGGCTGGGAACAGAGAGGAGCACGGGGAGAAGGATGGAAGCAGGAGCTCAGCAGCTTTGGAGATGCCTGGCCAAGCTGGACATGCTGCCACAGGGTGGGGGAGTGACTTTGCTCTGAGATGCTCACCTGTCCCTCTCCCATCCTACAGGGTTGAAAGCAGTGTATCCCAAGTGTGGGCCCAAATGTGGACCCAGCAGCACCCCAGCCACTGGGAGCTCGTGACAAGTGCACACCCTGGCCAGGACCCCACATCTGACCTTGGGGCCTGGTGACCAGCCTCCACTGGCACTGGGGAACCATGAGCAAGGTGAGTCAAGGACCCCAGAGAAGAAACACCTGGGTTGGAGCCTGTTACCTCACCTGTAAGACCGGAACACTGCCGCCACCTGGGGGTGCTGTGATCCTGAGTGAGTTGGAGGGTCCTGTCCTGGGCTGCTCATTTGTCCACAGAGTAGGGAGGTTCTCCACCAGTCATTCTCACCTCCCCGCCAAAAAAGAGGGTTGGCTCTTTGTCTAGAAAGATGATTCAGGGACCAAAGCTTTACCTCCATGAGGGATCTCATTCAGCCTTTCTTTCAAGAGCCAGACGTGCAGAACTAAAACCCAAGCCTTTAGGATTTGGAGAATACCAACAAATTACAAAAGCAAACGGGTAACCAGGCAACCACCCCCACCCAACCAGGCTGGGTATGGGACTGAGAAATAGAGCAGAGGTCACTTCCTCCCACCTGGTGCGGGTCACGAGAGCCCCAGTGACCTGTCCTTAATGGAGCTGCTTTTATTTAGTTGGAAGCTGCTTCAGAGACACAACTGTGAAGACAAAAAAGGTTGCTGTGCGTGGTGGCTAAGACATCAGCTGCATCTGAGGGTCTGGGTTCTGCAAGGAAATCAACTATGAGGCAAGAAAGAGCAAGGCTTTAGAAGATCCTCCAACTGTTCTCATCCTTTAGTTAGATGGTCTCCTGATGAGGTTCTGGGCAAGTCCCAGGGGCTGAGGAGGTGAGTTTGGGCTCCTAAGAGAAGAAAGAGGAGGGCATTTCCCTTCCCAATCCGGGCCTCTCTGCACTTACTCCTCATTTACAGCCTGGGCGGCTATTCACACATGATCCCATCCTGACCACATCCTGACCCCATCCTGACCTTGTGCGTGCCACCTCCCACTCAAGAGGGTGCCTAGGTCCCTGCAAGTGCAGGGCTGGGTGGGTGAGGGTCTGAGGCAGGCTCTGAGGGCCAGGCCCAGGTAGGCAGGATACCTACAGAGGTATATACCTGAGGCCAACTTTCTCTCGGTTCCAGCACTGGAGCTATTGAAAATATGGCCCCAAATGTGCACAGAAGTCACCAGGGCACAGTGAGCTGCCTCGGCCCCTCTGCCATCAACGTGGAGCCCTGGAACCTTTTTGCAGCCCTCAGGAGGGGTCCTAGAGAACAGCGCAGACACCCGTCCCTTCTCTCTACCCCACCACCCACAGCCCTGCCAGGAGGAGGTCCACCTGTGCCCTCAGAGCCCCCAGCACCAGGGTCTCCACCGAGGCTGCCTCTCAGTTCTCATTTCTGCCTGTGTGTTTTCCTTGGGCCAGGTCCTGGAACCATGACACACCCCTCCTGCCTGGGATCCCTGCGCCCCCGCCCCACCCGTGTTCCACACCTACTGGCCTGGAACACAATCCTGCAGTCAGCCCACCCTGGCCAGGACCGCCCACCCAAAGTGGCCCCAAGCCACAGTACAGACAATCTGGTGTGTAGTGCTTAGATGCCAGCCTCACTTGAAGGTGAGTTGCAATTGGGGCTGCAATTCCAGGAGGGCGCCCACTCCCTCACAGCTCAGTCCCATTCTGGGGCTGGGAGGCTGAGAGCAGAGCAGCTCCGTCAGGATGGAGCCACCCCACCAGTGGCCATTTGGTATTCAGGCCTGAGCTGCGCAGAGGGTGGCTGCAAGACCCCAGGCAGGGTCCAGGATAGATGAGTGGGCAGGAGGGTGGTCCCATCTCTAAGCCGGAAGGAGAAGCTTCCAGACATGATTGCATCTGACCTTCTCCTAGCATCTCCTCTCTCTGGCTCAGGGCCCACGGTGAGCTCAGCTCTACACTCCTGGGCTTCATCCTGGGGAACTTTGTAAAGCATCCAATCTACAGAAAATTGCCAACCTCTGGAAGCCTCAGCAGGACCAACACCCTCCACACAGAGCCCTTCTGATCTCCTAGGATGGCAGGGATTCCTCTGGGGGTCCCGTCAAGGCAGGGTTGGGAGGGGAGGGGAGCTGCTCTGGATAAGCAGGATGTTTCTAAGCTTCTAAATCAGGTTCCAGAGAGACCCCCACCCCTGATCCCCAACTCCTGCTGGCCTGGAGTACTGAGGTCTTCCAAACCTTCCAGAACATTCCTCAGCTGAGCAATCCCAGCCCTGGGCAAATCCCAAGGGAACCTGAAGAAGGAAGCCCCTCCCTTTACTGGGATCATTGTATCCTTATGTTTAAAGGGCCAGAGGGAGAAGAATGTTTCTGTGCTTTTTAGAGAAGGTCTCTCCACAAAACACTTCCTGATGCTTGTCTGACACTAAAAACCTATTAAAGTCGTAAAGTTCTCCTGCGGAAGGCTTCTCAAAAATGTATTTATCTAAAGGGCATCTGTGTTTGGTCTCCAACGCAAACGCTCCAAATGTCGGGCCCTGGGTGATTTATTTGGGCGCCTTGTTCTCTCCGTGAGTTGTTTTCAGCTCACGCCGCTGGTCGCGTCGCTCCTTCCCCTGATGTTTATAGATGGCTTCGATCTGCGCAGAGCCAGGCTGGCCAGGAAGAAGGGGCTCAGAGGAGTGGGTGAACATGCAGTGGGGGGGGCTGCAGAGAGTGGGGCAGGGGATGGATGCTCCCAGTAGACCCCTGCACTTCCTACCTGCTGCCTGAGGACACTCCTGGCTGGGACCAGGCTGTCCTCCCTGCCCAGGGAGCAGACATTTGAACAGCAGCTGGGAATCCTCACCAGGTCCCCAACTGCCCTAGATGCTGGGAGTTCAGCACCTGAACCCACGCAGGCACACGAGACTGACCAGGGAACAGACAATGACGAGAGTGACATAGCGAGCTGGGGCCACAGACACTGCAAGGCCTCCTTTAGGCCACAGGCCACAGGGAAACACAGCACAGCTAGGGAAGAGTGGGGGCAGGGTCTCCATGCCGAGCATCGAAGCAGGGTAGGAAGAGGTGACTTCTGAGTGATGAGGAGGAGGTGGACAACAGAGGGGCTGGGAATAGCCGGGAAGAGCCTCCCAGGCAGGTGGGGGTCCAGGGCAGGGAGCACCTGGGGAGTCTTAGGGACGGGGGGTCTAGGGCAGAGGAGAGACAGCTGAAAGCCGAGGTCCTAGCATTCGTGAGCAGGCCTGGGCCTCCAGCTGCACACAGAGTCCCCTGACAGCTCTTCATCAGCCTCTTAATACGAAGAAGCTCATCAGCCCCTTTCTAGAGAGGCCCCTGAAGGCAGGGCCCTGCCAAGGCTAAGCTGTGTCTGTGCTCCTCGCTCTGCCTGCTGTAGGAAGGATGGCCTGGGGCTGGGCCTGGTGGGGAGGGGAAGACTCTCCAGGTAGAGGGTACCCAGGGTGTACCCCTGCAGTGCCACCCATCTCCTCAGGGCTGTGCATTTGCAAGCCCCCTGGAAGCCAGGACACAGAGAGAATGCTGCAAGAGCAGAGTCCCCTGGGACAATCCAGGCACTGCTGGGCCGGCTGCTTCTCTGCTCTCCTTCCAGCAGGGAGGTGGGTGCCAGGAGCCCATCTCCCCCAGGCGCCACAAGGAGGGGCTACAGAGATTTTTTCAGAGCTGCATTGCTCATTAAGTATCCTAGACACATGTGGCTATTTAATTTTACATTATTTTAAATGCAATAAAATTAAATATTCAGTTTCTCAGTCGCACTAGCCACATTTTAAGTGCTCGAATAGCACAAATTCAACATGGTCATCATTGCAGAGCCTTCCCTGGATGAACAGAGCAAGCAGGGAGGGGTCCAGGCAGAGTGGGGAGCCCTGGGCAGATCTCAGCTCAGGTAGCAACACAGGGTGGTGCAGGGGCTGGAGGGGCAGCCCTGAGGGCTCTGCCTGTGACAGACCAGCAAAGGCCAGCAGGGGGGCTGGAAAGGGTGAGGGAGGTGTGAGCAAGTACCAAGCACCTGCAGACACAGGGACTGGAAACCATTTATGCCCTGCACCCTGCGCCCCACACCCAAAGGGGAGCTGGAAAGAGGGAAGATGGGTGGACTGCAGGCAGCTTGCAGTCTGTCCTGACCCTGTAGCTCACAGCAGCTCTCTCATGTGGAGCAGGGGAGGCTCCCCTGGGAACTCACAGGCCTGGAGGGCCCTGGCAGATGTACACCTCACTGGAGCTGCAGCCACCTCCATCCTGGGCCCAGGGCAGCCTGCAGACGCCACTGGGACATTCAGTCACTGGCTTCCTGTTTGTCACCATCCCAAAGCATCACAGGGTTTTTTGGCTCCAAAAGACCTCCTGGGCCAGAGTAAGCCTCTGCAGGTTCTGCGAGCACGAGCCTTCTCAGAGGACGGAGGGCCCACTGTAACCTCCAGGGAGGTCAGGCAGAGACTGCTGCGAGGATGCTCTCCTGGGAGGATGAATGCCTGCCTGTCCCTGCTGGGGCGCTGTGGGGAAGCCAAGGCTGGCTGGCCTCCCACAGCCTCCTGGTGTCTCCAGGGCAGCACTGCCCCCAGCACCATCCTCTTTGCTCAAGGTCAGCTACCCGAGGTGCCCAGGCCTGACAACCACCACCTATATCTCCTCTGCCTTGGCTCCCTCCACATGTGCCTCGAGTTTAGGGGATTGTCCCCTAGATGCACCGGGAAAGGAGGAACTTTGTATTCTTCACTGTAATGTCTCCATTTCCGAAAATGGTGCCTGGAATACAGCAAGGGCCCAGGAGATGTCTGTCAAATAAATAAGTGGACTTTTCAAGGACAAAGGGCAAATGTGCAGACTGGGGAAAAGAGAGATTCTCCTACCAGTGTTGGAGCAAAAAACAAATCTCAACTTCATCCTCCGTGGTCATTTAGAGTTTGGTGACTAAAGAGGAGAAATGCTGAGGACACTGGGTGCCGGCGGGGGCGCACTTCCTCCCTGGAACCCTACTGAATGGCAGCTCATGGTGGCCTCGAAGGCCAGGGTCCCTCCTTTGAAGCGGCTCCTCTGCGGCCCTCCAGCTCAGACCTCGCTGTAGTTGGGAAATCCAAGGAGAAGTCGTAAGTAGGTTTTGCAATGGCAAAGGTGAGCTTAATTTTTCATTGAGCTTACCTCCAGCTAATAATGAATCGGGAGGCACTCTTTCACTCACAGAAGCAAAAAGGAAAAGAAAGGGCTTCCTAGTGACAAGATAATTTGTCAGAAAGTTACGAGTGGGCACGGCAGGGCTGTATAGGAAGTGTGTATTGAACAATGCGACACACTGGCTTCTAATTGCTACTGACTTTCTGATCAATAATACATGTTTTCAAAAAGCCTTCTGCTTGCATTTACACAATGGACTATAACTACTGCAAAGATCCATTAAGGCCTATTTTAAAAAGTGCATTCGTAAAAAGTTGTCTAAATCTGCATTACAAGGCAGATTATGAAACTGCCTTGGGAGATGTTTTGTCTAAAAAGCATTCAGGCCATTTCTGCTGGACGGCTGACTGGAGCTCCCTGCTCTCCACGTTGCTGGGAGCCAGGATGCCTTCTCCAGAGGCTGCACCAAGCAAGGTGAGGGCAGGCCTGAGGCCCTGTCCACAAACCAGTTGTCTGTGAGCCCCTTGGGCTGGGGCCGCCTTATGTGAGCCAGTCCCCCAGGAGCCTGGGTGGTTCAGGCATTAATCAACCCGCCACTCCCAAATGTGTAATTCAAGGTCAGATAAGTGATCCTCTGTGGCAAAGAGGACTCTAGGGTCCCGGGGCTCTCTCACTCCAGCACTGAGAAGGCTTCAAGTTACATGGGGAGGGCTCAAAGCCTGTGGTCAAGCCACGGATGCAGAAGACAGGTGTGGGCTTTGGCAAGCCAGTCACCACCAGCCCAACATAGCACACAGGTGCATGCTGTCACCTGTGCAGGTGGGAAGCCTGGACTGTCTGGGTCTAGGGCCCCTTGGCTTTCTGTGCCACCCTAGCACCGTCCAGTGGTTGCTTGGGCTCATGGCCTCAGCTTCTACAGCTGAGAGGATAGAGGCTGATGACAGCGGCAGCTCGGGCTGATGGCCAGGGCTGAGGGCTCTGTGCAGACTGACTGGCTGCATCCCTGGAAACTTGGGGAGAAGGAGCTCTGCCTTCCCACTGAGGCACGGAGACTCTGAGTAACCCACCAAGGCCGCGGGGACAAGAGACAGAGCTAAAACACACTCAGCCCGCTGCAGCCTTCCCACCATGCCACTGCTGCAGGCCATACCTAGACAGCCTCCTGTAGGAGAAAAAACCCCGGGAGAAAGTCAGGAAACACCCTCACTGTTTGCTAAGCCCATTAATGCATCATTGGGCTTTACCCTCAAGGCAGTGCCCATATTATTGCTCCCATGTCACAGAGGATGAGACCGAGGCCCAGAGAGGACCACAGAAGCTGCTGAGTGGTATAGCTAGCCTGGCTTTGATGCTGGGTGAAAAGGATGGAGATTCCTCCAAGGAAAGGAGAGGGGAAGAGGGGCAGAGAGGGAAGAAGAAAGGAGGAAGAGAAAAGGAAATTCAGAAGAGAATGGGGTGTGGGGGCACGGAAAGGTGAGGTGGGCAAAGTGATAACAATAGGTCAGTGGGAGGAGGTGGGCAGGCTGGTGGGAGGAGGTGGGGTTTCCCTGAGCCCCCACCCACCAGAGTCTCTGATGGATATGTAGGCCCCAGTTGCTTTTGTTCAGGCATCTGGCTCCTAATCAGGTCCCAGGAAAGATGCAAACGGGGCCTTCTCCCAAGCCAGGCTGAGGACCCTTCCGCAAACACCCCTGAGGGCACATGAAGCCCACAGACAGGTAGGACCTGCACAGTTAGGGAAAGCCTGTCCACCACAGCCACACCCTGCAAGCCCAGGCCAGGAGTTCTCTGAGCATGCTCATGGAAACAGCATATTTGGCACGAGATGGGATGGCTGAGAGCCCCTCTGGGTGCCCTGAGAGCCAGCTGGTGGTCACTGGCTTCCTCCTCGCAGCTGCCCTGGAAGGCACCAACAGCAAGGCCAGGGAGGCAAACCGTGGGGAGCAGCAGACCTGCCCCTCACCTCAACAGCCCACTGGGGGAGTAGAGGGCAGTGGTAGGCAGATGGGGAAACTGAGGCACTGAGCACTTCACTAACAGTGCACATAGCCTCAGAGTCTGTGCTTCCAATCACCATGTCACACTGCCCACAGGAGGGGCCTGGACCTCTTCCCACACCCACTCTGAGAGGCCTCCGTCAGCAGTTACAGGAACCCCACCCAGCCTTCCAGAGTCGCCAGGACCCAGCTGTGCTCCTGAATGTGTTTCCCTTTCCCTGCAAGTCACAAGACACCCCAGAACCAAAGTTTCTTGTCCCTGCATTCAGCCTCACTCCATCCATGCTTCTCAGTGCAGCCAGACATCCCCAGGTCACCTGGGTCAGAGGACACAGAGCATCCCAACCGCCTCCCACCAGGCAAACCTCCATAGGCTTGGCCCAGATCTTCATCCATGCTGGCCTTGCCCTCCTCCTTCCCTTCCCTGTGCTGCGTTTTGGTGCTTTGGGGTCAGACCTGAGGGGCTCCAGGTAATCTTCACCTACTCAGAAGCAATGAATGACCTCCAAGTTCTCACATGCTGCAGGGAGATGGTGTGAGCCGCCCACCCACTGAGGAGCTTACCCTGCACTGGGGCAGAGCCTTGAAAATACCATCTCACAGTCACCAGGGAGGGACGCTATTTCAGTACTCATTTGACAGGTGACAAAACTGAGGCTCAGGAGTAATGTGTACAATGTCACACAACTATGAATGGCAAAATTCAAACTCATGTCTAATCTTTCCAAGCAGATGTCTGCACAAGAACCTCCTGGAGAATTTTTTTTTTCTTGGAGATGGAGTCTCACTACGCTGCCCAGGCTGGTCTTGAACTCCTGGCCTCAAGTGATCCTCCTACCTTGACATCCCAAAGTACTGGGATTACAGGTGTGAGCCACTTAGCCTGGCCCCCGAACTTTCTTTTTTTAACATAGCTTTTTAGGGAGGGGGAGCCCAGGATACATGTCTTCATAAAAGCTGCCCTGATAATTCTCCAAAGGGACCTGTGGGCAGGGCAGGGAGCACTGACCACCCTGCAACGTGCCCTCCTCCAGCTCCCAGAGAGCCCGCGACCCTCAGCAGTGTCGTGTGGCCAGGGTGCTGAGCCCAGGCCCAGGGAGGCCCGATGGCTGCAACTTATCAAGGGCTTCCTGTTTGTCAGGCACTGGGTTCTACCCTCACATGCACCCCTCTTTTTATCTTCACCTCTTCTGAGAGGGAGATGTTTATAGCTGGGGAAACTGAGGCTTAGAGAGATGACTAAGGGGAGTCAAGAAAGACAGCAGAGCCCCCTGCAGGCCCTCCTCACCCCATAGCTGAGAGAAGCCAGGGCCAGGCCTGCTGGGCAGCCACAAACTGGCACGTCTGCTCTGCACCCCACCTGGCCTCTACCTTCCCTTGTGAGACCTCAGGGGGTGGCCCCTCTTCCCCTCTGCTCACCAAGGAGCTCCTTCCTGCTGCCTGATGTTCTGGATCCTGAGCCCACACCCAGACAGGGCTGAGTCTCCTCTTCCCACAGTCCAGAAGGCCAGCAGGCCCTGGGCTTCACCTCTGTCCTCTACTGAGTGGCCCTTTAGTCAGATCCCTGAGTGTGCACATGGCAGGGAGGTATGCATCTGTGTGCATGTGTGTCCGTGTATGGGAACACAGGTGTATGCATGTGTACAGGGTACACCCATGTGAGGGCCTTCCCAGACCTTTTCCCAAGGAGTAGATGAAACCCTTTCATGGTGGCAGGTGTTTACTCAGGACCCCCAAGGGTGAGGATGGAGAGAGAAAGAGTGGAAGGGCCTAAGGTAGGCCAGGCAGGAGCACAGCCCCAGATGGCCTCTTGAGATGGCCACACAGAGCCCAGCCAGACATCAGTGTCAGGAAAGGGCTGGCCAGGGTGGTCCCTGGGAGGTGCAGGGGTGGGGTTACTCAAGCCCACCCCCTTCCCTCTTCATTTACCTAGGCAATCACAGGAGCTTGTTTATAGGCAAAAATGCCCCCCAGCCCCTCCCTCCCTACCAAGTCCCTTCCCTGGCCACAGGCCTGAGTAGCCACTGGCATCAGAAATGGGGCATGTCTGCACCCAAGGGAGCCCCTTGTGGCCAACTCCAGCTCCATAAACTGGAAGGGTGTGGCAGGCAGCCAGGATTCAATGGCCTACAGTGGCTCTCCTGGGCTGGCAGGCCTGTGCCCTGGCCACCTACAGGCCAGGACTGGACATCACAGTTGGCCGAGAGCAAGCCAGCCTCTGTCTTGGCAGCTCCCCTTCCTGCCTTTGAGGGTGACTTCACTTTGATTTCATATCTGCAGAGTGATGTGCAGATCACTTATTCAGCCCTAAGCTCAGCCAGGCAAGAGGGTGGGATTCTCCACACAGCAGGCAGGATCGGCTGGCCCAGGGGTGCCCTGGGCCCAGGTTCTCCAGCCCTTCCTCCTCAAGGGCCCATGGGCTTCCCTTCCTCCATCCCTCCGCGCCTAGGTGAAAGCCAGACCTCAAAAGGCATCGAGGGTGGGGGGGGTTGGGGGGTGGTTGGGGGGAGAAGGAAGGACTTTCCTACCGATCCCACATCCAACCTCACCTCCAAGCCCCTTCTCATGTCCAGTAGCTTTTCCCTATTAGGGGTGAATGTTTATGCGCATCATTTCCATCATTTCTTTGGGGAAAAATTGGATTATTTGGGCTCCAGTTCCTCCCAGCTACTCACTCTCCGACTCTGTCAGCCCCACATTCTGAGTTCTCCAGTGTAAGAGGGACAAGGGCCATCAGCACCAGGTCTCTGAAAGACAGCCAGAGCCAGTTTCCTGTTCCCAAGGGTTGGGCCAGTACTAGCGGAGGGAACCACAGACTGCCCGTCCTGGACCCAACCCTCTCCACTACCCAGGATGTTGTAAGAGGCTATTCTGCCCCTCTTCCCCTGCTCAGCTCCTCCCCGCCTCCTGTCTCCGGCCCCAGCAGAGGCCGCGCTCCCACTGTGCCTTCTGCCTCTGGGAAATGGCGCAGCCTGCGCTCCTCGGAGAGCCTGGAGGCGGGGCGCACTTCTCTGAGTCCCCGGTGTCGCATCCCGAGCCAGTCGCCCAGACCTGCATCCCGCGTGGCATCCCTGCCCTCTCTGTGCAGCGGAAAGGGCGAAACGCAGGGACGGCAAGCGGGAGCACCGGGTAGAAAGAGCGGTTCTGCGTGCGGAGGTGTTCGGGCCCGGGCTCTGGAGGTCCCTCGCACCGCGCCCCTCGAGGTCCGCACCAGCTCCTGCCGCGCCCTGCCCGGCTGCATCCCGCTGCCGCACCTCGCTCCTCCCCAATCCCCACTCGGCCTGCATCCCGTGTCCTGCACTGGGCTCCCATGCGCGCCTCACCCCGTCCGCACCCCGCGCAGCCCAAGCTGGCACCGGAGCCCCGCCCCTGCCCGCACCCCGCCCGCCCCGGCCCCTCCTGGTCCGCCCCCAGCCCGCCCCTGCGCCTCCCTGCCCCGCCCCTGCCCGCTCCTCCGGCTCAGCCGGCGCTTGCCCAGCTTCAGTCCCGCGACCGAAGCTGGGCGCGCAGCAACGCTGAGTGCCCTGGAGCCCGCGCCCAGACGCGCCGCGCCCTCAGTGTCCGTCGCGTCCGCCGCGCCCCGGGCGGGAATGGGGCGGCCGGGCTGAGCGCCGCACTCGCCACCCAGACCCGCCAGCCCCAGCCGCCGTCCCTCCAGCCGCGGCCCCTGTGCGCACGGGCGATGGCGAAGGCGACGTCCGGTGCCGCCGGGCTGCGGTTGCCGTTGCTGCTGCTGCTGCCGCTGCTCGGCAAAGGTGAGTCCTGCCGGCCGCCGGCGCCCGCAGCGGCCAGGGCGAAGTTGGCGCCGAGCAGCGGAGCGGCCGCGTTCAGAAGCGCCTTTCTGTTTGCGGTAGGCAGCGGGCTGCGCAGTCTCCAGCCACCTGACCTCGGCTGGGAGCGCAGTGGCTGCGGCGAGCAGTGGACAGGGCGCCTCGGGCCGGGGCTGGGCGGGTCTCGGGTAGGAGCGGAGCGCGGGCCGGGCGCCGAGGGAAGGTGCTCAGAACCCAAACCACAGCCGCAGGTCTCATCCTGGCCGCGCCTTACGCCAAAGCCGCGTTCTGGAGCAAACTGGACAGCCGTTTCAGGGCCGGCGTGGCGGAAGGCTCAGAGAGCCTCGAAAGCCCGCGATTCATGCGGGGAGTTCTATTTCGGCAGGAGACAGTTCCGTCGTGGTTTCCTTTTCCCGCGCCGCGTCCGTGCGTTCCTCCCCCAGCTCTGCCGTTCTGGCCAGCCGAGGGATTCGGAGGCTCTTTCGAAAAGATTGTATTTTCCTCGTGCGTGTTTGTCGCCCTAGTCTTTAAGCACCTGAAAACCGTGGTTTCTGGGGTGGCTCCCCCCGAGGGGCCGCCGTCATCAGCGTCCCACCCTGGAGTCGTGTGGCGTTGCTTGGCAGAGATGCTGAAGATGCGGCCTTAGGAGGCTCAGGGCCAACACTTAAGGAAGCTTTTGCCCTGCTTGGGGTGGGGTAGGGAGGGGTATGCGCCGCCAGCCAGCCTCCGTGCTGGGCCTGGTGAAACCGCAGGTGCTTAAGGATCCCAGCATTAGATGTGGCCTTGCAAAGATGGTCATTGACTCCACCCAAACCCTGGCAGAATGAGCCGCAAGGCTGTGGAATTTTTGACCCCTTGGCGTGCATTTCAGCGTCCCTCGAACTGGCCCTGACTTAATCCCCTCCAAGTGCTTGTGTATGGATCAAGTTTCCCTCTAAGAGGGCAGGAGACCTGGCCACCCTCCCTCGTTCCTTATAAAGGGCGTTCTCTCCTCGGAGCCTTTGAGAACAGAAGAAGCGGTGGTCAGTCACCCTGTCTCTGGCCCCAGGCCCTGCACAGACTGAGTTTTCATATGCTGAGGCCAGAGTGGGTCCCCAGTTCACCTGGAGAGAGACAAGGGAGAAGCCCTTCCCCTCCTATCTGTTCTGAGTGTTGGGACTGTGGGGTCCCAGTGCTGCAAGGGGAAGACACGGGGCAGAAGTAAACAAGGTGCTCTGATACTGTATTGGGACTCTGGGCTGTGACTTTGGGATTGTGGTTGTGGGCATGGGGTCAGGTGTGAGCAGCTGCTGGTGTGCTGGGCAGGGGATTTCCCCCCACCCTTCCACAGCCTTATGTTCAGTCAGGGTGCCCAGTGAGGCTGTGGGGGCCAGGTTCTGAGGGCTGGCCTGTGGCACTCAGCAGGCATGCAGGTAGTTTTCCGTGCCCATACCCCTGGCACACAGACAGTTTCCCCAATCCAGAGATCGTGAGCCCCTGGCCTCTGGGATAACCTGGACACCACAGTTGGTGGCACTGGGAGTGGAGAGGTAGCCCCACTCCCAGGAGGAGACAGCTGGGGCCTTTGGAGAGGCCTGCGGGGCTCTTTCCCAGGAGCCACAGCTCTGGAGGCTCTAGCCGAACTCTTGGAGCTGCCCAGGGTCGCCCCAGCAAGTCCCAAGTTTCTCCCTAACCACCCCACGGAGACAGCTCGGCCTTGAGCGCCCTCTTGCGGAGGCTGCGCTTTAGTGGCTGGGCCTGCTGGCAGCGCAAGGACCGGGTCTCTAGAGGATGAGGGCCCTTCCCCAGCTCACATTCACACCCTCACACTGGATCACCATCAAGACACAGTCCTGCCCCTTCTCACGGCACTTGCTCCCGAAGCTGTGGACATGCACTCTGTGGCTCCCTCACACCCTGCCTCACCCAGGTCCACACAGAGACCCCAGCCTCTCTCATCACTCACACTCACACAGGGACCCCACATGTGTATACAGGGACACACACTCCTCATACCTGAAACCAGAGAGAGAGAACCTCCATCTAAAAGTTACATTTATTTAAAAGTTGCTCTTAGAGGTTTCTGGCATTTGACTGCTCAACCCAAATGTGGCTGTCCCCGTTGCTTGCATGAGGAAACTGGTCTCAGCTTCTGGGGCTCTCCCAGGTCCCAGGCTGACCCTGCACCTCAGCCTCCCACAGCTCCTCAGCAAGGCTCTTGTCTCTGTCTTCCTGGCCTGTCTTTTTGGGTCCTGTTTTGCAGCAAGAAAGGACTTTCCTTCTCTGTCCCCAGGCCCCAGGGCCTTCTGCTCCTAGCACGGAAGAGCTGGGCACTGTGACTTGGCAGAGCCCCTGGTCCAAGCTGCCGGACCACCCTCTGCAGAGGGCTTGGGCGGCCCACCTCAGCCTGCACCACCAGGTGTGGGTGCGGGCAGCTCAGGCCAGGGGTGTAGCTCCCCCTACTTCTTCCTTTTCTGCCTCCCCTTTCTCTGGTCAAAGGCTTCACCAGGCTCACCAGGGGCCGGCCTGCTTTCTCTTCCACCCCAGCTCACTGAGCCTGTCTAGCTTCCAGGAGCTGCCTGCAGCCCTCACTGGTGGGCTGGGCCTGCTGGGGTCCTGCAGGCAGAGAGCAAATGGGGAAGTGCATTGAGCTGATTCACTAAATTGCCTTTATTCTACAGAATCACTTAGGGACAGGCTGAGGAAATTGCCGTTTCCTTGGTGGTGTGAAGAAAATGGGATGCGTTCACCTAGTGGGGAGCTAATGGCCTTTTAGCCAGGGGAGGAGAAAACCAATTAAAAATTATGATATCTGTTAAAATGGAACGAGGGGTACCAAGGGGAAGGGAAGGCCCAGAAGCTGCCATCTCCCCTAAGGCCTTCCCCCTCTGCAGCCTGGCTGAGGACCCTCTAGGTCCCCTCATCTTAATGGAAAAGGCTAATACCAGCAGTAGCACCCCACAAGGGCTCACAGTGCACTGCTTCTGTGCTGTGCCCACTCATTTCATTTCCCACAAGTCTGAAAGGGTCGTGGCCTTAGCCCATTTCACAGGTGAGGAAACTGAGGCTCCTACGGACTCGAACCGGTGGCAAGGATGCAGGAGCTCCCCAGAGTTAGTCCTGTGGCTTGCTCCAGCCCCTTCTCTGGGCCAGTGGTGTGGGTGCAGGGTGGGGCTGAGGAGGGCTCCCAGGGACGTGGCCCTGAGCCTGCCCACCAGTGGTGAGTCTCCCTGCCTCAGGCTCCAGGTGCCCTCGGGACATCACAGCCCAAATCCCAGAGTGACATGTGGCACCATGCACAGGCACTGAGACACTCTCTGGGTCTCGTCAGCTTTAGCTGATGTCTGGGAGTCCTGTGGGTCTGAGGACGAGCACCAGGCCTGGCTGTGGCAGTGGAAGGGCCATATGTGCTCCATGGATGGCAGGAAGGCATCTCACTGCCGGTGGTGGTGCAGGTGTTCGGCTGGGACACCAGGCTGAGGCCCTGGCAACCAACGTCTGCCTGAGGCCCTGGCATGGGGTGGAAGCTACTGTGCTGAGGACAAGGGTGCAGGGACCAGGGATGGGGTCTGGGCATCAGGGGTGAGGGTACAGCTCTGTTTCCTCATGCAAGACAGGGCCTTGCTCCTCATGCTCCTCATCTCCATCCTCCAGGTCAGCCTGAGAGAAGAAAGCCAGGGAACCAGGGCAGAGTGGAGGGCAGCCCCCAGGCTCCCTGCTCCCCCTCCCCTCCTGCAGAGGCACTTCCTTTTCACTGCAGGAGCCCCTCTCCTGGGAGTGAAGGAGGCTGCTTCCTGGTGGGGGGTTATGCTCCCTCCCTGTTCCCTGCTGTGCCTTCTATCTCCTCCCTCTTCCGCAATTGTTTTTCAGCCTAGCGACTTAATAGTAACAATAATAGTAGCAATAAGAGTTACAATAATAGTAACAACAGCAGCCTGGGAGAGCTCCTGAGGGAGCCTCAGCTCCTGCCCGGCTGTTCTAGAGCTGGGGACTCAGCCCCAGGGCCCCTTGACTTCCAGAGCTGTCTTGTGGCGGGGAGAGACCCTCATCAAGGAGACCCTGCATAGTGACTCCCACGTGCATATGTGGCGAGGGGCGGGGACTGGACGATGATCACCAGGCAGGGAGTGAGCCCCGGTCATGGTCACAGAGGAGGTGATGACATGGGGCTGTCTCTCCCTGCCCGTCTGCACCTGGGCCTGCCAGAGGCATCTTACATGCTCCATGGGGTGGGGTCTTTGGCCACTAGGAGGCTGCCAGTCAGTGGGACTATGAGAGGTCAAGTGGGAGGGCCCTTCTTGGGGTCCATGACCCAGGCACTGCCTCCCTCATGCCTGGGAGGGGACAAGGCCCCAGGCCCACCAGAGCCTACCTGGCTCCCCCACTAGAACAGCAGCCCGGGCGGCTCAAGGATGGAGGCAAAGCCTCAGGGATTGATTCTGTGCCCCCTGAGGCAGGCTCTGACTCCCATAGGGGAACTTTGGAGGATGGGCCCTCTCCTGACCAAGGCTCTGGGATACTTGGCAGCTCCTGGGGTCCTGCCTTACCTCTCTGCTTCGTTCCCCTTTCCCTGAGATCTGGGCATATGGATGGGCGCTGAGAGGGTGCGGCCTGGACCTCTGTGGAGCTCTGGCCCCACAGCTGTGTAATCATGGGGGCCTCAACCCAGCTCCCCTCCGTTCCCCAAGCCTGGAGGCTGTGAAGCCCGGGGATCCCTGAGCTGAGACCCCAGGCATGGTGGGCCTGAGCAAGAGCAGGCAGTGAGGTGTCCTTGTTCCTGAAGCTCCTCTTGGATGTGCTCCTGCCCTCTGGAAAGCCGGGGGCAGGGAGGTGGTGCCAGCAGGACCTTAAGGACAGCAGTTCAGGCAGCACCTGGCCCTGGAGGGAGCAGGTGGCCAGCTCTGAGCAAATACCACTGTTTGCTTTTGCCTCAACGGTGGCTCCACAAAGTACAGATGCCCAGGAACCACCACAGAAAGGCTGCCACTGCACTTGGACAGGTGTGCGTCCAGCTGGTGGACCGGCGGGTGCAGGCTTTCCTCCCTGATACCAGGGATACCTGGAGGGCCTGAGGCTGGGGCCCTGTGCTCAGGAGAGAGCCTCTGGCTCCCCAGGCCCTACATCCCCAGAACCCCCTCCCAGTTTCGGATGCTGCAGCTGTGCTTCCGCTCCTGGCCCTTGCTCCTCTGTGTTGCTGATATCTGTGCCCTGCAGGAGCCAAGGTTCCAAGGAAGCACTCAAGGGGTAATGTGGGCCCAGGGCAGGAGCAGGACAGTGGCCACCAAGCTGTTTCCAGTTCCCTTATGTGTCTGTGACTCCAGAGGATTCTCACCCTTGTGTTCCTGAAAGGGAAAAAGGAAACGTGTAATTTCTAGAATTTAAGTAATGACCGGGGAGATGCTGGGGGAGATGTGCACTCTGGTGCCGGGACCCGAGGGTGGGTGAGCTGGGGGTGCAGCATGAGCTGGCGCAGCTCCAGAGGGAGGGAGAGGGCTCACTGAGTTTCTTTCTCACACTTCTTGCCAGTGAAACGGATACAAACCTGGCAGCTGGTGCTGGGCCAGGGTCCAGGGGCATCCTCCTGGTCTGCTCCCCATCCTGCTCCTCCACCATTGCCTGTAGTGTATCTGCCACTGTCAGGGAAGCCTGACACTTAGCTCCAGCAGGGGTCCAGGCCCGGCCCTCCTCACGCAGGGAAACAACAAGGCTCACAGGCTCTTGGTGACATAGGCACATTGTTCTGCCATTGTGAGGGGCCAGCTTGGCTGTGGGACCCATCACCAGTGGGCAGCCCTCAGGTCATCTCTGCAGATGACTCCTCTGGTAGGTCACATACAGGACGCCACACAGCACCTTGAAAACTCATGACCCAGGAAGGCCTCAGATTGTCTTTGCTCCCCTAGCCTCCCCGCCCCCTGTATCTGCAGGGACAGGTGAGTCTGTGCTTGATGACAGGAACGTCCCAGTCTCAGGGGCTTAACACTGTCCACTGTGTCCTGCTTGTGGCACACCCTGACATGGCCCTTATGTCCTGGGACTGGTGGCCACACCTCCCAGCCCTTGTGCCCAGCTGTGTGCTCAGGATGACTCAGAGTTTCGAGGAGGCTGAGACTTGAGGAGCTTTGAAGCCTGGGAGGGGCCACTGTCACTTTGCCTGTGTTCCACACAATTGTGTCACGTGGCCTTTCTTACCACAGGAGGCTTGAAGCGCAGAGGACACGGGGATGGGGGTGTGCAGGGGTGCGCCTGCACACACTCCTGCCTGTCGGCTCTCCCACCCTTGTCCTGCTCTGCACAGCAGGGGCTGGTGGTGGGCCCAGCAGCTGAGGGGGAAGGAGGGGGAAACAGGGTGGCAAATAATTATGGGTCACTCTTTTTTAATCGAGGTGAAATTTATATAACATAAATTTAACCATTTATAAATGAACCATTTGGTGCATTTAGCACATTCACAGCATTGCACAGGTGTTGCCTTAGTTCCAAAACATTTGCATCACCCCAAAAGGAAACCCCATATCCGTTAAACACTTGCATCCTGTCCCCAAGCAATCCCCAGCCTGCGTTCAGTCTCTTCGGCTTGGCCTGTCCTGGTATAGTTCATCTGCATGGACTGTTGTCTGGCTTCAGTCACTCAGCATAAGGTCTTCAGGGTTCCTCAAGGCTGTGGCATGTGTCAGCCCCTTCCTGTGAGGGGTAAATAGTGTGCCATCACCCATTCATCTGGGGACAGACACATGGGTGCTTTCCGCCCTTTGACAATTATGAAAAATGCTGCCAGAGACATTCCTGCGCAGATACCTGAGTCCCTGCTTTCAATTCTCTTGGGTACATACCTGGACATGAAATCACTAGGTAATTATGTTTTAGTTTTTGAGGAGCTGCCAAACTGTTTTCCACAGTGGTTGAATTGTGTTACATTCCCAAGGGTTACAATCTATCCACATGCTCACCACCTCGCATTATTCTCTGTTATTCTCTGGTTCACGTCTCACTCTGGCCGTGCAGTGGGTGCACAGTGCTAGCTCGTTGTGGCTTTAGTTTGCCTTTCCCTGGTGACGGCGTGCTGGGCATCTTTTCCTGTGCATGCTGGCCAGTTGTGTGTCTCTTTGGAGAAGCATCTCTTCAAGCCTTCTGCCTATTGTCTAATTGGGTGGCCGTCTTGCTGTACAGCTGACTTTGCTGTCACATCTGCACTGAGGACTGCAGAGAAGCAGCTTCATCCAGGGGTTTCGCTGTCAGTGCTTGAGCCCCAGGTCCCTTGTGAGGAGAGTGTGGATTCGTCTGATTCCTTATATGGGCATTGAATCACCACCACCTTCGGGGACCATGAGGACATTCTCAGAAGACCTGGACTCTGAGGTCGCACTGAGCACAAACATCCTGGAAACCATGGTGCATAAGAAGGGGCTGCCCAGGAACCACCCTGTGAAGGATGGAGGAGGGGGAAGGAGCCAGGGGACCCCCACCCCACTGACGAGATGAGACTCGGCAACATGGGAACCCAGGGCTGCCCTCTCTCACTCACCCTTAGCCCCGACTCTAAAAATAATGGATAATCAGATCCGCTTAAGTTGATTATCGTCATTGCCATGGTGTGATGTCATGCTGCCGGGCCCTGGGGCAGTTTTCTCTGGACAGTGGTGGATGCGCCTAGGCAGCTTTAGAGGCCAGCATGGGGCCAGGGGGCCTTGGCCCAGGGGTGGCAGGCAGCCTCTGTGGGCTCCTGCAAATCTGTTTGGTGAGGATGGAGCACTGGCGTCCATAGGCAGGCACTCTGTGCTCCCAGGGAGGAGTTCCTGTCCCCATTCGCAGCTAGGGACAGAGCCAGGGAGGCTGAGTGCCCAGTCCTGGCACACAGTGGGAAGGCACAGGGCCTTGGGCTGGGCCACTCTACCCTGTCTTTTTGTTCCCTCCTGCCACTGAACTCCTTCCTGCCTCATCATCCGTGGCCTGGAAAGGACACTTGCAGTCCTAATCCTGTTTTGGCCTCATGTCCCTCACACCCCATGGGCCACCTAGGCCAGACCCTGCCCTGATTTCCATCTTGCCCACCTTCCACCCCTCATCCCCTGGTCAGGAGCTTGTTCTGTGAATGCTCCTGCACAGACATCATATGGACTCAAAGGACCCGAAGACCTTGGCTGAGAGGAGCTTACGTATCAGTGCAAACCTCACATTTTACACATGGGGAAACCGAGTTCCCAAGGGAGGTGTGAGTTGTCACACCTAGAGGCAGTGTCAGGTGAAGGCTTGGTACTGCCCCCATGGGCATTCCCATCCCTGCATGGCACCCCCAGCCTTGGGTTTGGATTCCTCTTCACCCTTGAAGTTGAGGTCTTTGCTCCCAGGACATGGATAACAGCATCCAGATGCAGGAGGTGCCCCCACATTGGGCTGCCCTGGGGCATCTGGATTGGTGGCTTGTCTGGCTCCAGGTCTGTGCTGGGCTGAAACCTACTGTCTCACAGGCTCCCTTCTCCCTACCTCCAGTCTCCACCAGAGCAGACTCTCAAGTCTTTTTTGTGTCCTCTCCCCAGGGAGAGCCTAGCTTGTGCTCTGTAGTTCAAGACAAGGGATGGTAGCTCACCATGCCCCAGCTTCTCTGCATGACTGTCACTGAGCAGAGAAGCCCAGGCCAGACTGCAGCTGAAGTCCTAGCCTCTATATGGCCTTCAGCAGGGTACCTAACCCTGCTCTACCTCATTTTCCTCCTGTGTGAGATGGGAATCCTCATGGTCCCTACCTCTGACAGTAGTTTTGATGCAGTGGGTGATGTGGGTGAAGCGCCTGGCGCAGACCTGCTCGTCAGGAACGCACCATGGATTCTCGCTGGTTAATGTTTAACAGGGATGAGAAGGGGCTGGAGGAGGGTGAAAATGGGCAAGACCGTCTCGGCTTGAGGAACTTGGGCTGACAGATTGACTTAAATTAGTATGTGGATGTGCTCTGAGTCACTGCTTTGCTGAGTGCATGGGTACAGTTGCCCAGGTCAGAAGCACCAGGGTCAAAGCCGGTGGTGATGCCTTGGCCCTGTCACCCCAGGCCAGTGCTAGTGAATGATGCAGTCAGCTGGGGCAAACTCTAGAGCCCTGCAGCCAAGGGGGCCAGTGACCCTCACACGGTCATCTACAGGCCACTTGGGTGGCCAGTCCTCTTACAGCCAGGCCTTGCCCTAGGAAAGAAATTAATTGTAACCTAATTGGCAGTTTCCTTTGCATAGAAGCCGGAAGCAACTGCCAGTGAAGCTGGTGATTAACTCCACAGCAGCTGGGAAATCGCATTTGGGCAGGAGCACCCATCATCCTGGCCAGGCCCCTGCAGCTGGTCTGGGCGGGGTGTGGAAGTGTGTATGGTGGCCATCATGCAGCTTAGGGCCTGGGCCCCTCAGAGCAGATGGCTGGGTCTGTGTGCAGAAGGTAGCCCTGGGGTGGCAGCTCCCCCAGTGCCCAGTTACTGACCTCTTTCCTCCAAACCACAGCCATGCCCAGACCCCTTCCCCACCCACAGCAGAAGGCTGCATGACTTTTAGGGGTGTCAGCAGATCCATGCCCTGGTTGCAGTTCTACCATGGGTGTGCAACGGGAATTCTGGGCCCCAGTTTCTAGCGTGGGATGGGGTGAGTGATGTCTCTGTTCTACAGCATGGGCTCAGGCTGGGTGTATGAGAAGAGACTTAGGGAAGGAGGGCTGTGCCTGTGCGTGTGGGTATGGTGGTGCCTCCCAGGCCAGGGCCGGTCTCCATCCCTCCTCTTCTTTAGCTGCTCTTCTGGCTGCTGGCCACCCTGCCCAGCTGGAGGTACAGGAGGAGAGGTATCTGAGGAGGTCCTGCACTCCACACCAGTCTCCTGCCCAGCATTTTGGAAGAACGTATTTTTAAGTCTGGGATTGAGGCTGTACTCCCATGATGGTGACTGGTGTCACCACTGGACACCGGGGAAGTAGCTGCCCTTGGAGTTTATTGAGTGCCCAATATATGCACTTAGCTGTTTATCCATTTGCAGAGGCTGGTGTTTTCTTGATGGTTTTATAGGGAGATGCTTAAACTCGGCGCACTAAGAATAGGACAGGCTGTCAGATTTTTCTCGAAGGAGGTATTAGCTTGTTAGTGAGTACAATCAGGCCAAGGAGCCAGGGGCTGATGCAGTGTGCACCTCAAGAGGGACTCCTATGGACCCCAGTTACCAGAGCCTGCCCCAGGCCTTTCCTTCACACGTGCTCTGTGCCGGAGATCAAGCAGTGTTACAGATACAACAGTGGGCAAGACAGGCCGATGGTGACCCTGTGGGTCTTCACAGCCCAGATTTCCTCCCACAGTTAGTGTAGGTCAAACCTGGCAAAGCTACTTTCATTTGGAAGTCTCAGAATGCCAGCAAAGTGATGAGAGTGGTGGGGATAGAGGTGCAATGGGGGTGGTGCTGGTGATAGTGATGGTCATGGTGGTGGTGGTGGTAGTAATGGTACTGGTGATGGTGATGGTGGAGGTAGTAATGGTGGTGGTGACGGTGATGTTGATGGTGGAAGTCATGATGGTGAATGGTGGTGGTGGTGGTGGTGATGGTGAAGACAGTGGTGGTGGAAGTGATGGGGATGTTGATGGTGGAGGTCATGATGGTGAAGGTGGGGATGGTGGAGGCAGTGGTGGTGGTGATGGCGGTTGTGGAGGTCATGATGGTGAAGGTGGGCATGGTGGAGGCGGTGGTGGTGGTGGTGGCAGTTGTGGAGGTCATGATAGTGAAGGTGGGGGATGGTGGAGGCGGTGGTGGTGGTGGTGGCAGTTGTGGAGGTCATGATGGTGAAGGTGGGGGATGGTGGTGGAGGTGATGGTGGTGTTGATGGAGGAGGTCATGGTGGTGGTGGTGGTATACACATAACAGGCTGTGTATGGTGGTGGTGGAAGCAATGGTAGTAGTGAAGGTGATGGTGGTGGTGGTGGAAGTCATGATGGTGAAGGTGGGGATGGTGGTCATGGAGGCAATGGTGGTGGTGATGGTAGTAGTGGAGGTAGTGGTGCTGGTGTTAGTGGTGGAAGCAGTGGAAGCAGTGGTGGGGAAGGTGGAGGTAATGGTGGCGGTAGAGTTGGTGGTGGTGATGCAGCCATCTTCAGTGAGCATTTGCCTGGTGCCAGCCACTGTTCTGTCAACTTTACCTGCATTAATTCCTTCTAGCTCCCAACACTCCTATGTGGTGGGAGCTCTGAGTATCAGTGGGAGCTCTGAGCATCAGGAGAAATAGACAAGTATGCGTCCCTTGCCCCAAGCTGGTTACTACTGCAACACACACTTTGTTTCCAATACCCAGATGGAGTCCATAGCCTTGCCTGGCATCCACAACCTTGCCCAACCTTCCTCTTCTTCCCAAGTTCATAGCCTCATGGCCTGGGGAGCTGGCCTCTTGTCTCCAGCCAGCATTCTCCTCCTACTCTGTGCTGCTGCTGTTCACCAGAACTGCCTCCACCTCCTGCTGCTTTTCCCTTCCTCTCTCTCTGGCTCTGTCCCCGGGTCCCCTGCTCCCCTCCCATCCTGCTGGGCACTGGCTCCTGCTTGTGGCTGCTGCCCCAGGCAGTCCCTTCCCTTTATCCTCCCATTGCCCATCTGTGGCTATCTCTTGGTCAGGCATTTTTTCAGAACAGGCAGCATGGGTAGTCCCCTTGGCCCCTCAGCCTGGGCTGGGCACTCTTCTCCACCCAGGGCTGAGCACTCTTCTCCACCCAGGGCTGGGCCCTTTAGATGGGGTGGGCAGTGTCTGCTCAGCAGAAGGGTGTGATGACTTCACCAGCCTAGCTGACCCAAGGGAGGTTGGTCAGCTGAGGTTGGTTGCCCCAGTCAGCTCTCCTGACATCCCTGCCAGGGTCAGGTGTCCCGGGGTCGCCAGCCTTAGCGTATAATGCATCCATCCAAAAGTAAGGATTCCTTGCCAGGGAAAGGGCTGACAAGCTGCCTGTTTTCTTGGTCAGCAAGCGTCCTCCCCATGAGCCCAGGACTGTGTGTGGCTGGGAAGCCGTCAGCATGTGTGTGTCTATCTGTCCTGTCTGGCTTGCGGGCTGCCAGGACAGCCACTCCTTTCACTACTCAAGTAAGTACTCAGGACCCAGTTGCTGTCACCTCTCCCAAGGCATGCAGGCGGGATGGGAAGTGCATGTTTGTTAGGGGACATTGTCAAGAGGTGGAACCGAAGTGCTCCTGCTGTGTAACAGGGCCAACAGTGTTCTGTTGGGGAGTCTGCCCCCATGTGCAAGGACACACCACACACTGGGAGGCATGGAGTACATGTGGCCTGTCCCACATGCTCGGCACCACCACAGGTTGGCCAGCGGGACCCTCCTCTGTCTCATGGGCAGGGCATCTGGAGGAAGCCACCACTGCTGAGAACAGGTTGAGTGCATGTGCAGTGTCTGTCAGCCTCATACCCTTGTTATCCTCAGACAAGAACCCTGAAAGTTAAGGGAGGCAAAGGCCAGCAAGGTAAAGACTTGGGGCAAAGGTCAGGGCTGGGCAGGAGCTTATCAGGACAGTGGGCAGGGCTTCCGCAGGTGGAGAGGACAGAGACAGCTGTGCACCTGGGAGCCCTGGGCCAGGCTGAGCAGATCGAGCACCAGGGCCCGGAGTGAGGGGCTAATGGCAGGGGCATGCAGGCAGCCGCACATACCAGGCTGTGTATGGGGGAGGGGAAAACTGGACATATGTGAGCAGGTCTAGGCCTGGCAAAGGGCTTGGAGAGATACCTGGGAACAGCTGTGTATGGTGGCTGCCCTGGGCAGGGGCGAGGCTGAGGGGCCACTGAACCTCCTGAGTTAGAGGTGACGAGAGCCGCCCCTGATGCAGGGAAGACACAAGGAATTGAGGAAGACAGCAGGACACCAGGCAGGATGCACTTAGTTGTCACATGGAAACCAGCGTCCGGTGATGACTGCCCAGGAGGCTCTTGGGCTGGCACCTGGGTTCGTGTGAGGCAAAGGGAAGGGCTCTGCATCAGAAGGCGGCTGAGACTGGGCTGCTACTGGGCACTGCCCCCACTGCTGAGACCTCAGATGGGTCCCTGCCTTGCCCAGGGCTCCGTGCTCCATGCTAAGCCTCGTCCTCCTGGGGGTCAGGCACCACCAGGTGGCTCTCAAGCCAGGACCACATCGTGTGCCACGGGCCCCTCCCACATCCAAAAGCAAAATTGCATTCTGCAACTGTGTTGGTGTAAGACAAATATAATCCAGGCCACTTTATTATTATTATTATTTATTCCTTATTGCTATATTTAGTTCATCCTTTTGATTTTAAAATTAATTAAAATGAAAACTTTTTTGCATGCCCAGGCACATGCAGCAACAGTGCTGGTCAGGAGTAGAGATTCCTCCTCTGCAGGCTCCTGGCCCCCTGTGACCCTGGCACTGAGGGCTGGCATGAGTGGCCCAGCCTGTGTGAGCCCTCACACCCGCCTAGAGATGGTGTGCTCCCTAGCCAGACAGGGCGCTCCCGTGCCTGGATGCCGTGGCCTCATGAGTGGCCAGCAGCTGAAGTGGGAACTAGAACAGAAACTGGCCATGCCCAGGTGTGTACCTGCCCCAGGCAGGTGACCAGGGTAGCAGGGAAATGCCAGACGGGGCCAAAATCTTCATGCTTCTGTCTGACCTCGGTTCTAGCTGAGGATTTAGCTGCATGCACATCTTTAAAACTGGAATCCTCTGTAAGAAACAAATGCACAGATAGCCAAAGAAAGGACAGATGAATTGGGCTATATCAAAATGTAAAACTTCTGTGAACCAAGGCCAGGATCAAAAGAGTGAAAACACAGCCCATGGAATGGGAGAAAAACTTGTAATTCATAGATCTGTTAAGAGTTAATCCAAAGAATAGGCGCGAGAGATCCAAGATGGCTGATCACTAGCAGCTCGAGATTGTAGCTCCCACTGAAAGCACAGAGAACGAGAGGACGCCACACTTTCAGATCAATTTTTGCTGCTCACGCACCAGGTGATTCCCAGCGGAGGAGCTCCATGGGTCGCCAGCACGACTCTTGTGGCCGGCGAAGCAGTTTTGCCACTGCCTTGGTGTGGCGGTTCTTGCTGCAGAGTCAGAAAAGCACCATCAATCTTAATGCCGCTGTTTTGGCCGGCGCGGTGGGTTGCTCAGATTTTAGCGCCGGGAATCAACAAGTTGGACGTCCATTCAGAGACCCAACTATGAAGATGGTAATTATAAAGACCACAGATGGATAAATCTATAACGAAGGGAAGAAACCAGCCTAAAAAGGCTGAGAATACCCAAAATCAGAATGCCCCTCCCTCTGTAGGGGATCACAGTTCCTCATCAGCAATGGAACAAGGCCTGATGGAGAAAGACTGTGTTCCATTAGCAGAAGCAGGCTTTAAAAAGTGGATGATAAGAAACTTCTGGGAATTAAAAGAACTTGTTCTAATCCAATGCAAAGAAACTAAGAACTTCAAAGAAAGGCTTGACGAAATGTTAACAACAATACACAATTTAGAGAGGAATATAAGTGAATTAATGGAGCTGAAAAACACAACACGAGAACTTCGCGAACTATGCACAAGTTTTAACAGCCGAATTGATCAAGCAGAAGAAAGGATATCAGAGGTCGAAGACCAATTTAATGAAATAAAATGTGAAGACAAGATTAGAGAAAAAAGGATAAAAAGAAATGAACAAAGTCTCCAAGAAATATGGGACTATGTGAAAAGACCTAATCTACGTTTGATAGGTGTACCTGAATGTGACGAAGAGAATCAATCCAAGCTGGAAAATACGCTTCAGGATATTATTCAGGAAAAACTTTCCCAAACTAGCAAGGCAGGACAATATTCAACTACAGGTAATACAGAAAACACCGCAAAGATATTCCTCAAGAAGACCAACCTCAAGGCACATAACCGCCAGATTCACCAGGGTTGAAATGAAGGAGAAAATGCTGAGGGCAGCCAGAGAGAAAGGTCAGGTTACCCAGAAAGGGAAGCCTGTCAGACTCACAGCAGATCTCTCAGCAGAAACCCTATAAGCCAGAAGAGAGTGGGGGCCAATATTCAACATCCTTAAAGAAAAGAACTTTCAACCCAGAATTTTACATCCAGCCAAACTAAGTTTCATAAGCGAAGGAAAAATAAAATATTTTGTGAACAAGCAAGTACGCAGAGATTTCATCACCACCAGGCCTGCTTTACAAGAGCTTCTGAAAAAAACACTACAAATAGAAAGGAACAACCAGTATCAGCCTTTCTAAAAAATACCAAAAAATAAAGAACATCAACATAATTAAGAACTTGTATCAACTAATGGGCAAAACAGCCAGCTAACATTAAATGGCATTATCAAACTCACATATATTATTATTAATTCAACTAAATCCCCTAATCCAAAGTCACAGACAGGCAAGAAAAGCCAAGACCCATTGATATGCTACATCCAGACCCATCTCACATGCAAGGATACACAAAGACTCAAAACAAAGGGATGGAGAAAAATTTACCAACCAAATGGAGAGCAAAAATAATAAATAAATAGAAAGCAGGAGTTGCAATTTTTGCTGATAAAATAGACTTTAAAGCAACAAATATCAAAAGAAGCAAAGAAGGATGATAATAAATGATAATGATAAAAGGATCAATGTAACAAGAAGAGCTAAAGATCCTAAATATATAAGCACCCAATACAGGAATACCCAGATATATAAGACTTATAAAGAGACTTAGACTCCCATACAATAATAGTACTTCAACATCAATATCAGACAGATCAATGAGACAGAAAGTTAACATCGATATCCAGGACTTGAACTCAGATCGGGAACAAGTAGACTTAATTAACATTTATAGAACTCTCCACTTTAAATATACAAAATATACAAAATATACACTTTTATCAGTACCACATCACACCTATTTACAGGTTTAAATGAAATATTGGTTGGCTGCTTGTTAGTTATTTTCTTCCCTCATTTTTTTTCCATGTCTCTATTATTAAACACAATTATAGGCATACCCATTTTTAGACTGCATTCTAGCCCGGGCAATAAAGCAACACCCCTCTTCTCTCTCCCTCTCCCTCTTCCTCATTCTTCCTCTCCTTCATTTTTTTCTTTTTTTTTATTCCTTCTCTTTCCTCCTTTCTCTCTTTCTTAAAATAAAATAAAAATAATTTCTAAGAATAAAAGAGTTTGAAAGAGAAAATTTATAATTTGCATTGTTAGTTTACATCATTCAAAAATGCTAACCTTTGAGGGAATGAGGGTTTTAAAAAAAAAAAAATGAGTTAATCCAGAATCTATACAGATCTCCTCAAACTCAACAACAGCAGCAAACCTGATTCTGAGAAGAGCGGTGGTTCATGCCTGTAATCCTTCAGGAAGCCGAGGCAGGCAGATCACTTGGTCAGGAGTTCGAAAATAGCCTGGCCAACATGGTGAAATCTTGTCTCTACTAAAAATACAAAAAATTAGCTGAGTGTGATGGTGGGTGCCTATAATCCCAGCTACTCTGGAGACTGAGGCAGGAGAATCACTTGAACTCAGGGGATGGAGGTTTCAGTGAACCAAGATTGCAGCACTGCACTCCAGCCTGGATGACAGAGTGAGACTCTTTCTCAAACAACAACAACAAAAACAAGCACAGGACTTGGATGGACATTTCTCCAAATAAGATTTACCAGGCCAAGAAGCACATGAAAAGATTCTCAGCACTGCCAGTCATTAGAGAAATACAAATCAAAATCACAGTGTGATACCACCTCACACCCATTAGGATGTCTAGTATCAAAAAAAAAAAAAAAAAAAAGAACCAGTGTTGGTGAACATGTGGAGAATCCCCCTTGCACACTGCTGGAAGGTAAATGGGGAAGCTGCCTGGAGAACAGCAGGGAGGCTCCTCAGAGGTTAAACGTAGAGCTGCCTTTGGCTCCAGCACCTCTACTTTGGGTACACACAGGAAAGGAAGTAGGAAGAAGGCGGGATACATTTGTACATCCCCGTTTTTAGTAGCATTATTCACAGTAACCATAAAGTGGAAGTTACCCAAGTGTCCACTGACCAATGAATGGGTAAGCAAAATACCATACAGACATACAATGGAATATTATTGGCTTTAAAAAGGAAGGAAATTTGGCCTCATCCTACAGCATAAATGAACCCCAAGAGCATTATGCTAAGTGAAATCAGCCAGACGCAAAAGGACAAACACTGTATGATTCCTCTTATATGAGGTCCCTATAGTGATCAAATTCGTAGAGACAGTAGAATGGAAGGTTCTAGGAACTGGGGGAGGAGGGGAGGGTAAGTATTTGTCTCATGGGTATAGAATTTCAGTTTTACAGGATAAAAAGCGTGCTATGGAAGGATGGTTTGCACAGAAGTGAGAACGCACTTAATGCCACTAAATTGTACACTTAAAAGTTTTAAGATGTTAAAATTCATGTGTATTTTACCACAATTTAAAATAACTTTTAAAATGGGGATCTCTCTTTATATACACTTCCAAATTTGTTATTTACAGTAGAGCCTCCCTTGATCGTGTTTTGTTTTGTTTTTTTTCCCTAAAAAAAGTTATAGTCCTAGGTAAAAGCAGCCTCCAGCGGGACCCAGGTCTGTGCAGCATGCTGCAGGTGGTCCCCACCAGGCAAGTCTAGCTGGCAGCTATGGTGCCCAGGGCTCCTCAGGCACTGAGAGATGATTTCCTGAGCTGAAGAGGAGTGGTTTTGTTCTCAGCCTCAGGCTTGTTTGCTCAGCACAGTGGCTGGCCCCATAAGGCTGCTGGTGCACTCGTGGGCACTGCGTGTGTGCACAAGGCAGCCACACAGCTCTGTCCTGCCACTGACAGCCTGCTTGTGGCTCCAGTGCCCGTGAGACCATGCCACCTTGTCTCCCTATTCTCCAACCCCTTCCCCACCCCAAATTCTGACCACTTCCCAAACATGCCCAGCCCTTTTACACTCCTGTTTATGAAACCATTGTACTGACTTTTTGATTAATTGATTCATTAATTAGTTCATGAATTCATTTATTCTCTCAGCTCACAGAGAGTGAGTTAGCAGATGTGGAGGAAAGGTGGGCACCCTGTAAGAGTGAGGAGGAAGTGAGTTGGAGGCCAGAGGGGGCCCTGGGAGCCCTGATGAGGAGCTATGTTTTCTGCAAGCAGCGGAGTTAACACAGGGCTCCACAGAGGGTGCCATGATCCAATGGACCCTGGCTGCTGTGTGCAAAGTGGCCTGTGCTGCCCAGTGTGTGGTCCAGGGTTGGATGGCATTGACAGAGGGGACTTGGGAGCTGGGGTGGAGGGTGAAAGAGACAGGGCTCTATGGACTGAGGTGTGTGACCTGAGCAGTGAGGTGGGGCCATGCCGTGTTGAGATGCGGAAGAGTTGGGGGCAGTTTGGGGTGAGGAGGGGCCAGACTGGGGCAAAGGAGTGAAGGGAGCAAGGCATGGAGACGCCCAGCTGGCCCCAGGCCAAGGTCCAGGCTGCTGATCAGCACACTGCACACCAGCACAGAGACCAGGTTGACAGCCCTGGGCCTGGATATGGCTAGCCAGTGAGCCGCTGCCACCATCTGGAGGACAGGCTGCAGAGGAGGAAACCAGCTGAGGTGAGCAGCCTTGGTAGCATCACAGTGATGCCTGACAGCACCAAAGACAGAGGAGGTCCTACAAGTAGCTGGGAGAAGGCAGGATGCCCAGGAGGGGCCAGCTTGAGCATGGGCCCTCAGTAGCAGCAGTGAGGCTGAAAGACGGGAGCCAGGAGGAAAATAGCTGTCCACGTGGGACTCTCCACCCAGCAAAAATGTGCCTTCCATGAATGTTGCCAAAACCCAATGCAAGAGTAAAGCCGGGCACAGCCTCCTACTGGTGGGGGTGGGACGCAGTGGCAAGTGGGGAGGCTTTAAGGGCAGCAGTGAGGCCAAGCATCCAGTTCTGCAGGGTCACGGGCTCCTGGGTGTTTGTTCAGCATAAACGTTCTGTGACATGCATTCTTTATACATGTCAAATATTTGACTATAGTAAGAAAACATGATTGGGAAGTGGGAGGGAAGCGATGGGTGGGGGGCAGGTAACAGGTCACATCCTGAGAGGATAACAGTGTTCAGTGTGGGGCTGGAGGGACCTCCACAGAGACAGCTGGCCTGGGGCAGTGGGGACCGCCTCTTTCCACCCCCAGCCCCCAGGGAAGAGCCTTGGGGCCTGTTTCCCATTCCCAGGAAGATGATTGCATTAGGAAATCATTTCTTAAGGAGATTCTGCTGGGCCATAATAAAGCTGTCATCTGCATCGTCTGCCACCCATCAAGGGCAGGCATGGGGCTGGTGTCGCATGAGGGGTTCTGCAGGAAGGGCCTGCCGTGCACACATGCCCTGTGCTGCTTCTGATTCACACAGTTCCGTTGTTGTTTTCTTTTCTGGAAGTCCCAAATTTTAGCCTCATGCTGCTGTCCTAGAGAAGTTTTCCATTGTCTGGAGCTCCATTTGTGTTTCGGTGGCAGGGTCACCATGCCATGGCGAGGGTGACCTACAGTGCCCCATCAGAGCTGCCAGGTGGCCGGCAGTGGGGGAGTGGAAGACCAAGGGCCACAGGCAGGCCACGCTTAGTATGTGTGCACCAAGGGTGCGGGAAAATGTGTGCGCTTGGGTGTGAAATTTGGTGTGCACCAGTATGAGCAAATACATGTGCTTGTTAGAGCCAGACTGGCCGTGTGAGAATGTGTGAGCTTATGGGAGAACAAGTGTGTAGCAGTGTGTGCCCTTGTGGTGTGTAATGATATGCATCCGAGAGAGTGCGTGTGTGAGAGAGAAAAGGAATGCATGTGTGCCATGTGTCAGTCTGGAAATGACCAGGAGACAGCCCCACGTGGTCCCTGGGACAAGAGCAGTAACATGAGAGGCACTAAGCTGTGATGAAAGAGGGCTGGGGGGTGGGGAGAGCTCTGTGGGGCACCCTTGACTGCAAGTGGGCACCAGGGAAGAAACCCCCTTCCCAACTGGGGTCAGAGCCTGAGGGAGGAGCTGGTTGCAAGGCCAGGGCTGCTGTGCAGGTTCAGGGCTGGTAGGAGGCAACCCCTTGGGGCACAGGAGCTGAGGCGAGGGGCTGCAGGAAGCTGATGGCCAGGCTCAGGTGTGGGCTGCACCAGCGCCAAGGGACTGCATGCTTTGGGTACGCCCTAGAGTGGAACACACACTGTCTTGTGTGCTGCCTGGGCAGCAGGACCCAGAAAAGGCAGGTGTAATGATGGGAGACAGGATCAAGCCCTGGCCTGTCCCAGCATCGCTCCAGCTCCCTCCACGCATAAAGCTTGGCCTTGTGCTGCCTGCAAAGGAGCCTGCTCCAGGCCCGATTGGGCCTGAGAACATGCACACCTGGACAGAGTGTGGACTAAGCTGTGTGCACACACATGTGCAGGACGAGGGTGCTCAGGACTGGTCCCCTCTGCATCCAAAGATGAACAAATTAAACAGCCCAGCCAAGTGTGGATCATTGGAAACAGTCTAGCACTTCACTCTGTCAAACACAAGGGCCGTGTCTGTCCTGCTGAGGTGGGCAGGGTGGAAGCAGATGGGGTCTTGGGTGGGCGTGCCTCCATCTCTGTTTCTGTCTCCTGCATGCCCTGTGCATGCACACGTATACATACACTCATGACACACACTACACAGGCCTTGAAGGTTCCTGAGTTCTCTCTGAATGTGAGCAGAAACTTGGGTCTTTGGCAAGCATGCGGTGAGAAAGCCGGATGTTCCCCCACCCTGTCCTGCACGGTGCCAGGGCACAGCCAGCCTGAGGAACCAGAACCACAGTGGGGAGGTCATTGAGTATTGACGTGGGAATCCTCTTGGTTTCTCAGACAATCGACACTGCTGTTTGCACTGTCGGTGGGTGTGGTGTGTGCCGGGCCACCGCGGGTGCTGTAGAAGTATAGGGTGGGCCCAGCCCTGGCAGTCAAAGCTGTCCAGGCAGACACCTGTGTGCTAGGTGTGGGGGAGGATTCTGTCAGCACGTGGCATTTGGGCCCTGAAGGCATGGGGTGAGAAAAGCTTTGCAAGTCCTGCTGGTGACCTTCCCATGGTGTGGGTCTCAGCCCACGGGCCCAGCCTTGGTCCACAGACCAGGTGGCCCTGGTAGGCAGAATGGCAGCAGCAGGATGGGTACCAGTCAGCAGGGCCCTGGACCTCCTGGCAGGCTCCGCACCTGTTGGCACTGGACTTCCACCATCACTTTCTTAGCTGTTATTCAACCCCCAAGACACAAAGCCTCTAAGCATTCCCAGCTGTTTGACTTGGTCAGGCTTCTCGCCTCTTGGCCTCAGTGTTCTTATCAGTGAAATGGGCAGTGAAGGGATCTGCACCCATTGACTATGAGTCTGCTGTGAGAGGCTCACGATGATACACCCCTGTGCAGAGGTGCACGTCTGGCTGCACCTGCACTGGCCGTTCCTCTTCTCTCTAGCATGCCTTCCCCAGTTCGAAGTTGGGAAACTGAGGCCCAGAGGAGGCCAGTGATCTACAGAGGCTGCAGAGCCCAATGGTGTCTGACTAGCAGCTCTTCCCCGGCTCTCCCCTGTCACTGACCCACCACGATTGGCTGCATCATTTGTGGGCCGCTTATTCTCGAATTATGAAGAATTTCAAGACTGTAGCAACAGAGCATTAAACCAAGCATGAGACCTCTGAGCAGGACCCACCAGGACTGCCCAGGCTGCACTCCGCTGAGGCTGGCCCTACACCCACCTCCTCGGTTATCCCACCTTGGACCATGTGTTTTTCCATCTAGAAGTGCCTGTGACAAGCAGGAACATTAAGACAGCTGTGCCCAGCTGCAGAGACCACCTGGGAGGCATTTTAAGTGCATTTAAGTCTGTTTCTGCTCGCAATCATTGCCTGACCCACAAATCCCTTTTGGCAGCAGGGAGACCAATTGGGATTGGGCCCCACACAATCCTGTAGGGGTAGGCTCCGCCAGATGGGAGCAGTAAGGCTGGTTCTCTCCTGCACACATGGTCTTTGTTGGGGATGGCTTTAGGGAGCCCGGGCCTGTCCTACCTCCAGTTCCTGGACCACTGAAGGTGCATGTACATTGCGGAGGCCCCAAAGGAGCACCTGTGGGATTCCCAGTCTGGATCTGCTCCTGTAGCAGATGGGGTGTCAGGGCCCACTCTTCTGCAGCCTGGGCATCACCAGAGCCACCCCATGGCCTGCCCAAGGGCAAACGGTTCTTATTGGGAAGACCAGGACAAGAGATACGTGTCTCAGAGAAAACTAGACCTGGCAGAACTGCGTTGCCTCTCCCGACCTGAGTTCAGTCAGCCCCTAGAAACCCCTCTGGGGTGAGATCATCCTCCCCGCCACCTAGGTGAATAGCCCAGACATGGAACGCTACACGGGATTGGGAGGGGGTCATCAGGACCCAGGGCATCCGGCTCCACCTTGCCCTGTGAGGCCACTGTGAGTTACAGTCTCTCACCCTCCTTGTCACCAGAAACGCAGCCCCCAAGAAGGGCGCTGTCAAGGGAGCCGTGTTCCTATGTGCAGTGAGCACTTCAAGAGAAGCCTTCTCCTGTTCTGTTTTCCCAGTGTGGGACTCCAGACGTCTCACCTGTTCTCTTCCAGGCTCCACTTGGCACTTGATTGTTTCCCAAACCCAGGTGTCCTGGAGTAGCCCAGTGGCCCCAGGGCATTCTCAGCTGGTGCTGCAGGCCCTGCCCTCCAGACCCCTCAAGCAGCAACCGTCTGGGTGGGAACAAACTGATGGAAAAGAGATCAATTATGTTCAAGTGCAGTATTTCTAATGTTTGCTGTGGATGTTGGTATTGTTTGTTCATTCTAGAGTCTATTTGCAGATTTTTAATGGATTTTAAGCATTTTTTGCCTATTTATCCATGTTTTAAAAAATTCATACTAATTTTTATTGTGGAAAAATATACACAAAAATAAGATTTACATTGTAACTATTTTTGTTTTCTGTTTTTGTTTTTGTTTTTTTGAGACGGAGTTTTGCTCTTTTTGTCCAGGCTGGAGTGCAATGGCGTGATCTCGGGTCTCTGCACCCTCCGCCTCCCGGGTTCAAGTGATTCTCCTGCCACAGCCTCCCAAGTAGTTGGGATTACAGGCATGCGCCACTATATTCAGCTGATTTTGTATTTTTAGTAGAGACAGGGTTTCTTCATGTTGGTCAGGCTGGTCTCGAACTCCCAACCTCAAGTGATTCGCCCACCTCGGCTTCCCAAAGTGCTGGGATTACAGGTTAGAGCCACTGTGCCTGGGCTTGTTTTTGTTTTTGTTTTTTAAGATGGAGTCTTGCTCTGTCACCCAGGCTGGAGTGCAGTGGCTCAATCTCAGCTCACTGCAACTTTTGCCTCCTGGCTTCAAGCGATTCTCCTGCCTCAGCCTCCCAAGTAGCTGGGATTACAGGCACCCGCCGCAATGCCTGGCTAATTTTTGTATTTTTAGTAGAGATGGTGTTTCACCACGTTGGCCAGGCTGGTCTTGAACTCCTGACCTCGTGATCCACTCACCTCGGCCTCCCAAAGTGCTGGGATTACAGGCGTGAGCCATTACACCCAGCCTCAGTATAACTGTTTTTAAGTATATATTTCAGTGGCATTGAGTACATTCACATTGTTATACAGCCATCACCACCACCATCCCTGAACTTTTCATCTTCCCAAACTTAAACTCTATCCTTATCAAAGACGAACTCCCCATCCTCTCTCTCCCCAGCTCTGGCAACCACCATCTACTTTCTGTGTCTGTGAATTTGACTGCTCTGGGGACCTCACATAATGGAATCATGCAGTGTTTGTCCTTTCTTGATGGGCTTATTTCACTTAGCACAATGTGCTCCAGGGTTATCAGTGGTATAGCCTGTGTCAGGATTTCTTCCTTTTTTTTTTTTTTTTTGAGATAGAGTCTCACTCTGTTGCCCAGGCTGGAGTGCAGTGGCACAATCTCAGCTCACTGCAACCTGCGCCTTGCCTCAGCCTCCCAAGTAGCTGGGATTACAGGCATCTGCCACCATGCCTGGCTAATTTTTGTATTTTTAGTAGAGACAGAGTTTCACCATGTTGGTCAGGCTGGTCTTGAACTCCTGACCTCAAGTGATCCGCCCACCTCGGCCTCCCAAAGTGCTGGGATTACAACCGTGAGCCCCCCCACCTGACCGGATTTCCCTCTTTCCTAAGAAGAAATATTTTATTGTATGTATAGACCATGTTTTGTTCATCCGTTCATCCACTGATGGCCACTGGGGTTGCTTCCACCTTTTGTCTGTCGTGAATAGTGCTATTGTGAACAATGGTGTGCAGATATCTCTTTGAGACCCGGCTTTGAGTTCTTTTGTATGTACCCAGAAGTGAGATTGCTGGATCACATGGTAATTCAATTTTTAAGTTTTTGGAACTGCCTTCTCATTTTTCACGATAACTATATTATTTTCCATTCCCACCAACAGTGTACATGAGTTCCAAAAATTATTCTTAAAACTCTCTACTATGGGAAATGTTGGCCACACACAGTCAGCAGCATAGTGCACTGCACTCCTGTTTGGGCTCACCTGGCCACAGCTGAGGCCAGCATCCTGCCTTCTTCAAGGAAGCTGTGCTTATGTCCACAGCACCCTCAGTGATTCATTTTTCAGTTATTTAGGTAAATATTACATAGATAAGATGCACAGACCTTAGCTGTACAATACTGACAAACGAGTATGCCCACATGACCTTCACCCCTATCAGGATATGGGAACTTCACATTTCCCAGAAAGTGCCCTGTGGCCTTTCCCTATCTATCCACCTCCCCCACCCTACCCCACCCACCACTGGCAGCCAGTCTGATCCATTGCCTAAAATCCGTCCAGAATCTTGCTGTATGTGCTCTCCTCTGCCTGGCTTCCTCATCTTGGCATGATGTGTGTGTGTGATCCGTCCAGGAGTTTGTGTGTATCCATCTTTTTCATTGCTGGGCAGGATTCCGTGGCGTAGCTCGACCACTATCTGCCTGTCCATCCACCTGCCGAAGGGCCTCTAGGCACTTGGTTTCTATGAATCACCAGTTCCAGTTCCCACTACGCCATTTGATGGACGCATGTTTTTACTTCTCTTGAATGAATAGAGTGGAATTGCAGGGTCATATGGTAGGCATATGTTTAGATAAAGATTTATGACTTTCCTGTAAAGAGCTTTCTTCATTTTTGTCAACTGTTGCCTGCCCGTGTGGCTGGCAGTGTCTCCTGCCCTTGAACACTCTGGCTCTGGGTGACCTGTTGAGAAGCCAGTGTGGTTCGGGTGCCCTTCGGCCTGGGTGATTGAGAACAGGCTTGACACTGTGGATACTGCCTCCCCTGTCTTCTTTCCTTTCTCTATTTTAAAGCAGTCCTTTTCTAGCCAGTGTGTAACTACACAAATAATTGAGTGTTCATGTTCTCAGGACTGGAGATGAAAAACTGCTAAGATAAGAATTTTAAACTAATTATTATTATTATTATTTTTGTCCTTGAAGAAGCCTTATCCTCACCATCCCTCACTCACTTCCCTACTTCCCACAGTGGCACTGGGCCTCTACTTCTCAAGGGATGCTTACTGGGAGAATCTGTATGTGGACCAGCCGGCCGGCATGCCCTTGCTCTACGTGCATGCCCTGCGGGACACTCCTGGGGAGGTGCCCAGCTTCCGCTTGGGCCGGCACCTCTATGGCACATACCACACGCGGCTGCACGAGAACAACTGGATCCGCATCCAGGAGGACACCGGCCTCCTCTACCTTAACCGCAGCCTGGACCAGAGAACCTGGGAGAAACTCAGTGTCCGCAGTAAGGAAGCTGCCCGCACTCCCATCCCCACACCCCACCCCACCCCTTCCTCAAGCCGCCCTCAACACAGCCACTGACACTGAGGCTCGGGTGGCTTCCCCACCACCCCTAGTGTGGAGGGCATCAGGAATGAGGTGAGGCTGGCCTGCCTCTGTGTCCAGCCTGGAGGATGTGGAGGGTGTCAGGGGTGAGGTGAGGCTGGCTTGCCTCTGTGTCCAGCCTGGAGAGAAGCCAGGACAAGTTTCAGGGCTGCCAGTGACCCTGGGGCTTCCTGAGGCTGTGGGGGTTTGGAGACACACAGGAATCTGGGTACACACTTTTGCCAGACCCGAATTACTCTTCAGTGGGGCTAAAAAGGATTAGGAGGTTTCTAGAGAGGGAGTAAGTGGGGCTGAAAAAATCCCAGGGTTTTGATTTAGCAAATGACCTGCAACTCTCTGGAGAAGCAGCACTTCCCAAGGAAAGCCTGACTTACCAGAGCCGGCTGCCCTTGTACCTGGCAGGGACTCACACCTGTCCCGGGTGTCCAGGGAGGAAAGAGGAGCAGTCAGAGCTGGAGTCACGGCCACATGTGACATGGTACTGGGGGAGGTGGGGGGGGGGAGCAGAGCACCTGTGACAGGAAACAGTGATGCTGCCCCCAGTAGCTCCCACCCCCTGGCACCCAGACAGGGCTATGGCTTGCACAGCCCCCACAACCACCCTAAGCCCTGTCTGCTGGTGAGAGGCAAGCCTCCGGCCATGAGTACAGAGCAGGCATCCCTGCCCTACTCAGGCAGAGTGGCCTGTCTGCCAGGGACAGCCTAGTGCAGGAAAAGGAGGGAGCTTAGGTGGGCAGCTCCCTCCAGGGTAGCCCAGGCAGTTCCTGGAGGAGGCAGCATCTGAGATGATTCTTGGTTCCATGCACTTAGTTGCTGCAGTCTTCATCCTGAGCCCCCAGGGTGGAGCTAGAGGAATGGGAGTCCCTGGGTGGGGAGAGACTTCATACATGGCCAGGTCCTGTCAAAGAAGAAACCACAGGGTGATTTGAACAGGGAAAGTTTGTGTAAAGAATTAATTGCAACAGAGGATTGGAGCAACGATGGACAGGCTCGCAAAAAGCAGAGAATGCCAGAGAATGTGGGAACAGCAGCTCTGAGGAGCAGCCGCCCACCTCCAGCTGAGATGGGAAGCTGGGAAAGCCCTTGATGTACAGCAGAAATCGCCATGGCACCTCAGTGATGGAACTTGCCGGAAATGCCCCCTCTAGGCATTGGGGAAGTCTGTCTGCGGCCACTCCAAACCTCCTTGGAGAGGGTGTGGCAGGCGGGGCGCTGGTTACCACTTACTGGAAAAGTTGCCACCAGCAGAGTCAGGGAGCCTTCAACCCAGTGCTCAGCACGCCTCCCTAAGGAAGGGGCCTCTAAGCTGAGAACTCAATGACGAGAGCTAGGCCTGTGGGGCACTGGTGGTCCGGGCCGCAGGGCCCTGCAGCAGAGGCAAGGAGGTAGCAGGTGGAGCTGGAGCACAGGTTGAGCCTTGTGGACCTTGGTGGGGACCAGGTTTTGCACCAGGCCTGGAACTCTTGTCTCCTCCCCATTCCCGACTGCCTGGCAGGTGTGGCTGATGCCCGCACAGGCCTGACTTCTCTCTCTGCAGACGGAGGCTTCCGGGTGTTCACTGTCTACCTCAAGGTCTTCCTGTCGCCCACGTCCCTTCGTGAGGGCGAATGCCAGTGGCCAGGCTGTGCTCGAGTGTACTTCTCCTTCTTCAACACCTCCTTTCCGGCCTGCAGCTCCCTCAAGCCCCGGGAGCTCTGCTTCCCAGAGAAAAGCCTCTCCTTCCGCATTCGTGAGAACCGGCCCCCAGGCACCTTCCACCAGTTCCGCCTGCTGCCTGTGCAGTTCTTGTGCCCCAACATCAGCGTGACCTACAGGCTCCTGGAGGGTGAGTGCTGACATCGTGGGGTTGCCACTCAGTGCCTGCTGCTGCTGGGCTTGTTCTGTGAGCCCTTGACACAAGCCATCTGGTTTATTCTTCACTGCCATGCCATCAGTTCATTCAGTATTCCGGAAATACCTCTTGCATGCCAGGCAGGTACTATTCTAGCAGCTAAGGATGTAACAATCAACACAAAAGGTTGGAATCTTGCCTGCAGCTTTCATTTTGTGGGGCAGTCAGAGCGTCCAAGCATGCCAAGGAAATTGGGTGGCTTCTGGAAGGAGCTAGCTGGGGAGGACACCAAGAAGAGGGGAATGGAGGAGGAGACCTCCATTCTTCCATTGTAAATTGGGTAGTCAGGACAGGGGCTAGCAGCGCAAAGGTGGGAGGGTGCCAGATATTCAGGCTTAGCCCCTTGGAGGGCACCACAGTGTGACCCCTCATGTGCCTGGAGTGCACTGAGCCACAGGGAAGAGCTGAAACCCTTAGGGCAGAATAGTTCCTGGGGTGGGGGCAGGTATGAGAGTGACTTTCAGGGCTCTCTCCCGAGGAACATGAGGAACTATGGAAGACTTTGGAGGGAGGGAGTGATGGCAGGACCTGACTTAGTTTTTAAAGGATTAGTCAGACTGCTGTGTTAGCGATGGTTTGGGGTGGGAAGATTCAGGGGCAAAGCTGGGAGACCATCAGAAGGCTACAGGAGAAACGTCTGAATGGGAAGATGTGGGCTGTGATGATGCCCGGATGCGGGTGGAAGCCAAGGTGTGGCGAGAAGCAGGCAGCTGCGGGGATGCCTAGATGGAAGATCCAGCAGGACTCCGTCCTAGATTGGATGTGGGGTATAGAGGGGCCCATGGAGCAGCAGCAAAGACAGCCAACCCAGCCAGGGGGTGGGAGGAGCTGGATCCCAACAGAAAGGGGAGAAGGCAGCTGGGCAGGTGCAGGGAGGTCCCATTCAACCATCTGAAAGTCAGGAAGTGGGGCTCAACCAGGTCACAGAGGCTGCGCCTCTGGCAAGTGCGTCCTACTTTCACATTAGCTTTATCACGCAAACATGGCAAGAATATTAAAATCGCAGTAAAGGTAGAAAAGTCATCATTCGTGCTTCCCCAGATTCCTTTCATTCTCTGGGACAGGGATAGATGTCTTTGAACCAGATGGTTGATGAAGCAATTGGTTTTTGTATGCTGCCCTTCTTCACTAAAAATTATGTTATAAATTTAGTTTAATGGGATTTCTTTGTAATCACACTCAACAGAGGAAAGCATTATATGATAAGCATTTCCCACACGTGTAATTCATGTGCAAGGCATGGTTCTGACTGGGAGGTCTGTGGAGTTGCCCCCGCCTCCTTGGGGTTGGCTGTGGGGTCTTCAGCGGTGGCCTTCTGCCTTTATCATGACCTCTTTTTGGATTATTTCTGGAGGACAGATCCAAGGACAGGCTCATTGAAGAGTGTGTTGTGGTTCCTGGCCTTGCTCACAGGGCAATGTAGAGCATGAGCCAAACCACCGTGCAGGGCGCAGAGCATGCGCTTTCACCTCTACATCCCGCCTTCTGCACGCATAGGATGACCAGCCTGGCAATGCACTGGACAAGGAGGTGTAGAGCAGAGATGCGCACTAGGCGGTGGAAAATCATTATGCATTAATGTCACATCATACGCCAGATGTCCACCATATATATATATATATATATATATGGCACTTTAGGTTCTGGGGTACATGTGCAGAACATGCAGGTTTGTTGCATAGGTACATACATGGCAATGTGGTTTGCGCGTCCATCCCCTTGTCACCTATATGTGGCATTTCTCCCCATGTTATCCTTCCCCAACCGCCCTATCCCCTGCTGTCCCTCCCCTAGTCTCCCCCTCCGCCCCCGCAACAGACCCCAGTGTGTGATGCTCCCTCCCTGTGTCCACGTGTTCTCATTGTTCAACACCCGCCTATCAGTGAGAACATGCGGTGTTCGATTTTCTGATCTTGCCATGTTTGTTTTAAAGTGGTAGAATCGTGACTTTATTTCTCACGTTCTATAAATTGAACACACATTGCTTCCAGAATTGGAAAAAAAAAATCTAACATTTTTTAAAAGGCAGCCAAGGCCAGTAGCTGGTTCTCTAGGCCTGCAGCCTGAGCTGAGCTGGAGCCACCCTTCCCCACACAAGCCCACTCGAGATCGAGGCCAGGTGGGTGGAGGGGTGCCTCAGGCCCTACCGCGTGATCAGAGTATCTGCTTCCGGCTCTTTCCCACCAGCGCAAGTGAGGGCGCAGCTGCAGCAGGGCATGGCATGTAAAAACACAGTCATCGCTGCAAACTCGGGCTGGGAGCGCTGCACTCCTCTGTGGAGTGAAGGAGGGGACGCCTGGGGCCGAGGCCGGCGTTCGGTGTGACCGCAGAGCCCCTCCCCAGGAAGGGGGCTTGCCTGGTTTGGGCCTTCGGTGACGCGGGGCCTCTGTCTGCTTGGTGCGCAGGTGAGGGTCTGCCCTTCCGCTGCGCTCCGGACAGCCTGGAGGTGAGCACGCGCTGGGCCCTGGACCGCGAGCAGCGGGAGAAGTACCAGCTGGTGGCCGTGTGCACCGTGCGCGCCGGTGCGCGCGAGGAGGTGGAGATGGTGCCCTTCCCGGTGACCGTGTACGACGAGGACGACTCGGCGCCCACCTTCCCCGCGGGCGTCGACACCGCCAGCGCCTTGGTGGAGTTCAAGCGGAAGGAGGTGCTTGTCCGCGCGCGCTAGTCTATCCAGTGTCTGTCTCCGGCCACAGTTCGTTTCTCAGTCGGTTTAGTGTGCGTGTAGACCCTCAACCATGTGGCCGACCATTCGCGCGTTCATTTGTCCTTTGTCTTCGTCGGCGCCGCCTCTCCTAGGGGGAGGGGAACGGGCAGTGCTTCTAGCTCCCAGCTGGGCCTTGCCTCGGGAAGCCGGGACCCCTGGGTGCCCAGCCTGGGACTGACCAGGACGAGGCCCGAGGGCGGCCGTGTGGGGCACACTTGTGCCGCTGCAGGCGGGCGCGGCGAGCTGCCCGGGCAGGGAGCATCTTCCTGGAGGGCACTCCCTCCCACCAGCAGTCAGCCCCTGACCGGAGGGCCCTTGAGTGACGAAGTGCTGAGCCGAGGATCTGAGGGGGACGCGAAGGCGGATCACTTCCGGTGCCGCCCGCCTCGCCCCTCTCTGGCCGGTGCTGCTGGAGTGCTACCGCCACCTGCTGGGCTTCAAGCGTTCCTGCAGCCGGCCCAGCCCTCCTGGCCGCGGGAGAGTGGGCGTAGGGAACCTTGGGATAGTGCATTGCCTTGTCCCGCTTCTCTGGGCACACCACGTTCAGGTTTGGCAAGGAAAAGAGATCTGGCCGAAAGCATACCTTGTGCGTAAAGGCTGTGTGAGCCTCCCTGGGCAGCCTTGGGGTGATAGAGGCCTGATGGGCAGAGCAATCCCGAAGGTGGCCAGTGGCTTTCTTCACAACCCCCTCCAGGCTGTTGTAGGAGGATGCTGCGAGCAGAGTACTTTGATGTACACCTGGGCTTGTATCCGGGCTCTGCCGTCTGTTCCTGTGTGGCCTTGACCTGACCTTCACCCTGCGGGGCCCAGCTTCCTCAGGGGAGAGTGGGGATGCTCATTTTGCTCTCTGGGGACCTGGGTGGGACCTGCCAGCCAGGTGCCTGGCCATCTGCTGTAATTCTCCTTATGAGAGGTCTGTATTGCACCTGTTACACAGTTGAGGCTCAGTGGCCCAGGGAAGGTAACTGGGCCAGGCTGGCTAGTGACCCCCATGGGTACTTGAACTCAGGTCAGACTGTCCCCAGACCCAGTTCTGACAACACACCTGGTCCATCTGTGGTCTCTGTGGGATGAGCAGTGTCCTAAGGTCTCTGGTTTTGGGGAGTCTGAGGAGCCCCTCTTGCCTGCACTGACCAACGCCCTCTGCATCCTGCAGGACACCGTGGTGGCCACACTGCGTGTCTTTGATGCGGACGTGGTGCCTGCATCGGGGGAGCTGGTGAGACGGTACACAAGCACGCTGCTCCCCAGGGATACCTGGGCCCAGCAGACCTTCCGGGTGGAACACTGGCCCAACGAGACCTTGGTCCAGGCTAACGGCAGCTTCGTGCGGGCGACCATGCACGACTATAGTAAGCGGGGCCGGTGGCACAGCCTGGCTGGGCCCCCAGAAAATGAGGTGCTTGCTTTTCTTGGGCAAGCGGCACAGCACACACATGCACTCCTGGCATGGTCCTCTGCGGCCCAGGCCACTTCCCCTTCACCCTCTGCCCAGCACTTCCTGTGTCTCTGCCAGGCCTGCCCTCCAGCCACCAGTGGGGCTTTCACCATGGGTCCTCTCTCCCTGTGCTGCCACACAGCCGACCCTATTAGGGTCCCACCACATCTCCGTGCTAACCTCACTAGGGCTCACCACCGATTGCAAACACACATGTCACCTGAGGCTTTCCTCCAGCCCGTGGCATTGTGTCGCTGCCCCTAAGGCGGCCCAAATGCTTAGGGATTGTTGCTCTGGCCTCAGTAGCTCTCTGCTAAGAGGCTGGTGTACAGAAGCACCCCTGAATCAGGTCAGGGTTTCTGAGCTCATTGTCCTGCCTGACTCCTTCCATGTGCCACCATGCTCACCTGCTTGCGGGGCACCTTTCAGCAGCAGCCTTGCTTCCTGCCTCCCTCCCCCAGCTCCTGCCAATTTCTCCTGGGATTGCTTTCCAAATAAACCACCTGCACTTGGGGTCTGTGTCTGGGGGAGCCCCAGGCCACAGGTCCTTCGCCCCTTTCTGCCTGACCTGGTCCTGTTCATTCCTCAGTCCTCCCCACCCTACCATGCCTTTGGAGGTCCTGCCTGTCAGAGGGGAGACAGCCTCCTTGCCCTGCCCTAGCACTGAACACACTGTGTGCCAGAGCACCCCTCCCAACATTGTTTCCACCACCTGAGAACTGCAGCAGCAGCACGTAGCAGGCACACAGGCAGCGTAACTTCCAGGGCTCGGCCTGCAGGGTCATTGGGTCTGCTGGAGGCTCCTACTGTGGAGGGGAGTTCTGCCATGTTCTGGGGGAGCTGTCTGGAGGGCTTTAGCACCAAGGACTTGGCAATGCAGACCTTTACCTCCCATCTTACCCTCCCCCCAACACACACCCTGTTACCCAAAAAATGAAACTCTGAAAAATATTTTAAAGAGGTTTATTCTGAGCCAAGATGAGTGACCGCAGCCTGGAGAAAACACAAACCCAAGAAGCCTTGAGTAAGTGGTCCCCAGATCCAAGGTGATGGGGTTACAGTTTGCTTTTATACATTTTAGAAAGACAGGAGTTACAGGCAAGGACGTAAATCAACACATGGAGGGTATACATTGGTTTGGCCCAAAAAGAATGGTATCTTGAAGCAGGGGCTTACAGGTTAGAGGTAGATGCAGAGATTCTTTAATTTACAGCAGGCTGAAAGAGTTAAGCTTTGCCTAAAGACTTCAGGTCAGTACAAAGAAATGTGTTAAGGAGGCCTGTGATGTATCGCATGATGCTATACAGGGTCAGAATAGAAAGTAAACTGCAGTATACCTGGCAGGGAAAAAAAGGTTTAACAAGATTTTATGGGCTGGGTGTGGTGGCTCACACCTGTAATCCCCACAATTGGGGGAGACTGAGATGGGTGGATTGCTTGAGTCCAGGAGTTCGAGACCAGCCTGGACAACATGGTGAAACCCTGTCTCTACAAAAAAAGTACAAAACATTAGCCAGGCATGGTGTCACATTCCTGGATTACAGGAGCCTCGGAGGCTGAGGTGGGAGGATGGCTGGAACCTGGGAGGTCAAGGCTGCAGTGAGAGACAGCAGAGCGAGACTCCGTCTCAAGTAAGAAAACCAATGTTGTGGTTTGTAGGGTGTGACTTAAACCTTGCTTGGCATGGCCTTAGGTCCTGTTTATAATTTGGTATCTTACTGCCATAAAGAGTCCATTCTGTCAGTCTTATGATCTCTGTTTTAATGTTAATGCTGGTCAGTTATGTCCAAACTCCAGAAAGAAGAGGGAGTCAAGTCCACACTCCCTTCCTGTCATGGCCCAGAATTCTGTTTTTAAGGTTTTTCTGGTGTCCACTTGGCCAAGAGGGGATCTATTTAGTTAGTTTGGGGGTTTAGGATTTCACTTTTAGTTTACAGCTCTATAGACAAACACCCCATACACACACGAATAAATATCCTATGCACAAACACCACATACATGCGTACTGCACACACATACATACCACACACACACATACCACACAAGCATATTATACACACAGACACCCCATACCACGCATGCACATGCACACACACGCAGGCTGCCTCAAACTGTAAAGGGTTCCCTGGGCTTTCACCTCAGCAAATGCCAACATTTGAACGTTGGTGCTAATTTAGGACTAGCCCCAGGCGTGTCACATGGCACCGTAAGTATGAAAGCGTGTGCTTGCACCAGTGTGTTTTCAGGACTCTGGGAAGAGGCGTGACCATGGGGGAGCTGCCAGAGAAGCTTGGTGGTCATTGTTGCGCCCCCGCCTGCAGGGCTGGTTCTCAACCGGAACCTCTCCATCTCGGAGAACCGCACCATGCAGCTGGCCGTGCTGGTCAATGACTCGGACTTCCAGGGCCCGGGGGCAGGCGTCCTCCTGCTCCACTTCAACGTGTCAGTGCTGCCCATCAGCCTGCACCTGCCCAGTACCTCCTTCTCCGTGAGCAGGAGGGCTCGCCGATTTGCCCAGGTGAGCCCATGCCCACTGCTTGTCTGGGGAAGAATGAAGGGCCAGGGAACACGGGGGCACAGGGAGGCAGGTGACACCCCCTTCTGCCCCAACCAGCACAGAGTAACCTGGGTGGAATCCTGGGCCCAGGGCTGGGAGGTACAGCTGGGTGTACAGAAGAGGCCTGGGAGAGCTCACAGTGGGCAGGGCTGGGGGCTCCTTGGGCCTCTCTTTTTATTCCCCTTTCCCTTCTTGATATCTTTAAAATGTTTTTTCAACAATGCAAGAGCAATGCTGGGTAAATCTATTTACGCTGACTTGGAAGAATCTTCCTGGTGTATTGTTAAGTGAGAGTGGCTTGCAGAGGTGTTGTTCCCATGGGACTCCCTTTGTGCCAAAGCAGATCTTCCCTGATGGGGCTCTGCACATGTGCAGAGATCACAGCGCCATCCACAGTGGTGCCCTCAGGGGAGGCAGGAAAAGCTTCCTTTTTACTTCCTGTAAATAGGTTTGCTAGAGACCGTACATTTATATTTGTCTTTGGAAAATAACGATTAGAAATGGAAGAAATAAAGTAATAAATATTCATTAAAAAGGATGAGGCATGAGGCATGATCCTTTCTGTCCGTTGGTGCCAGTGCTGTGCATCCTGGCGTTCTTTCTGGGATCCTTCTCATAAGCACTTGTTTTTTTTTTGAGATGGAGTCTAGCACTGTCACCCAGGCTGGAGTGCAGTGGCATGATCTCGGCTCACTGCAACCTCTGCCTCCCGGGTTCAAGCGATTCTCCTGTCTCAGCCTCCCAAGTAGCTGGGATTACAGGCACCCACCACCACACCCAGCTAATTTTTTGTGTTTTTTTAGTAAAGACGGGGTTTCACTATGTTGGCCTCATGATCCGCCTGCCTCAGCCTCCCAAAGTGCTGGGATTACAGGTATGAGCTACCACACCTAGCCCTCATGAGTACTTTCTAAGTTTACTTGAAATGGCAGCACATATGGCCTCTCATGCCCCTCTCCCTCGAAGAGCAGCCCGAGGCACCTCCTCTTCAGAGCACCGTCTGCCATTTCTTTTGAGTGGTTCTGTGCCCCCATCAGCTCCTGGCAGCCATCCCGGTCCAGCCTACAAGGGAGCCCACCCTTGAACATATCCAAGCTCCCTGACCACCCGTTGGCCTTTAATGGGTCCCGGGGGTCTCACAAGGGTGGGTGGGCAGGAGCAGGCATTGCTGGAGGTGGGTCGCCTGTCCTCTGTCAGGCTCAGGAGCGACAGGGACCTGAATCCCAGTCCAGCCTCAGCCTCACTGTGGTCTCACCCCTCTCCCCAGGTTGTAAGGCTGTGAATTGGGGGCAGGAACCCTGGACAACTTTGAAACTCACATGAGAATGTGGAAGTGGGCTTTGTAGGGGAAAGTGAGGAGGCCCAGGAGGCAAGTTTTGCTGTGGTCACAGGTGGGCCTGGGGCAGCCCTGCTCTGGCTGGCACTCTTCTCACCATCTGTGGAACTTTTGGTTTCAAGCAAGAGTTGCTGAGAGGTGAAAAGAATTCAGCTGCCTGGCTCCAGTGCCTGGTAACCCCAGGAAAAGAGGCCCCTCTCCCAGGGGCTCTGGTCAAAGTCCCAGGGAGGCCTGTTAGTCCTCCATGGGCTGGGCAGCCACGCTCCCGAGTCCTGTGGCTGGGACGCAGTGCTCTGACCAAGGGACACCAGGGCAGGGTGAACCTCTAAGCCCTGTGCACTGAGAGAGGAGCAAGGGGTCATCAGAAAACTGCTGGGGCAGCTAGGAGCAGCCAGGGATGAGCATGGGAGACATTCCGGTGGCCTTGGTGTCTGAGTGAGGGAGAAATGGGGAGTGAAGGGTTGAGTCAGGGCCTGCCCGGGGCTTTTCCTGCCTCCAAACTGAACGTCAAGGCCTTGTGTTGCCTTAGCCTCCAGCTCCCAGGAACAGGGGTAGCCGGTGACATGTGGCCTGCCTGGAGCTGGGCAGGGCAGGGCAGGGCTGAGGCAGGTGTGTCTGCAGGCTCTGTGGGAATGGAGGACCAGGCGCTCAGGGGGGCTGCTGTCTCCAGGCCCAGCTGGGAGCCGTTCCAGGACTCAGGCTGTGTGGGAACCTCTACCCTCGGGCCAGGCCGGTTCAGCTGTCTGGCTAAGGTGTTCCCCTATGCCCCCCTAGATCGGGAAAGTCTGTGTGGAAAACTGCCAGGCGTTCAGTGGCATCAATGTCCAGTATGAGCTCCATGCTTCCAGCGCCAACTGCAGCACCGTAGGGGTGGTCACCTCGGCGGCGGACACCTCGGGGATCCTGTTCGTGAATGACACCAAGGCTCTGCGGCGGCCCAAGTGTGCCGAGCTCCAGTACATGGTGGTGGCCACGGACCAGCAGACCTGCAGGCAGGCCCAGGCCCAGCTGCTGGTCACAGTGGTGGGGTCATGTGAGTGCCTGCTCCAGGAAGGGGTGGGTTAGGGGTCTGGGGGTTTCCAAAACCTGGACCTCCAGCCTTTAGAGAAAAACAGTACAGCTGCAAGGCTTAGCTGGGGAGTGGGGAACGCTTAGACCAGCTTCACCCTGAGTGACCCAGCAGCAAAGGGTTGCCCCTTCCAGAAAACATACAAGACCTTGGTTAAATTTGAATTTCAGGTAAACAACAAGCAGTTTTTTGGTACAGGTGTGTTCCATGCAACCTTTGCAGCTTCTCAAAAGACACACCTCCAGGACCACCCATGCACTCTTAGGAACACGCTGACACAGCTGCCATTGGTACCATTCACTGTGTATCTGAAACACAGGTCCCACTAGGCATCCACTGGCCGAATCTTGCTGCCCTCACATCCTTTCTTCTGTACTTACCCCAGCTCAGTGGCCCCCACTTTGTGACCATGATGCCCCGTACCCTGCCCTGCACCATTGCTCCCAGAACCTTGATCTGCTGCCCTTGATCTGCCACCCCGGTCCTTCTGGCCTCCACCCATGGAGCAGCTTGGCTGGTGCTGTTCCCTGTCCTCAGGCACTGGCTGGGCACTGGGCACAGGCCAATCCCCTGTGACCCTGCTTGTCTGCCACCTGTAGACATGACCGAGGAGGTGGGCTGCCCTCTGTCCTGTGCGGTCAGCAAGAGACGGTTGGAGTGTGAGGAGTGCGGCGGCCTGGGCTCTCTGACGGGCAGGTGTGAGTGGAGGCAGGGAGACGGCAAAGGTAGGCCCTGGGGACACCCAAGGGAAGTCTGCTCCTGGCACCTCGTCCCCTATGTGGCTCACGATGCTGGGAGAGTAGGCAGCAGTGCAGGGCTGGGGGAGAGGGCTTGTGAGTCCAGCGAATAGTCCCTGGACCAGACTTACTCTGGACTTGGGAAGGTCTGAGCCAAAGTTGGAATGTGCAGGGGACAGAGTGGACTTTTCTGGAAGGTCTTCGGCCAAGGGATGTGGTGTGGGCAGGGGACTTGTCTGCATCAGCCAAAGGCCAATCCGGGTGTGCCCACCACCACGAGGGCCCCTCACTGTGCAGGCCTGAGAGGGTCCCGGCTTCTTTGCTATAAGGGGTTTGTATGAGGAACCTCCCACATCCCCTCTCCCATAAACCACAACTCCCAGGATGCTCCCACTGGCAGGGCTCTGTGTGCAGGGTTTCCCTGCTCAGGCCTCCGTTTGCTCCTCCCTAGAGGGGCAGGATCAGCCTGGGAGGCAGTGGGGGCACGCGGCGGGGCCCCCACGTGGGTGATGGCCTGCTGTGCATCCTGTGCAGGGATCACCAGGAACTTCTCCACCTGCTCTCCCAGCACCAAGACCTGCCCCGACGGCCACTGCGATGTGGTGGAAACCCAAGACGTCAACATCTGCCCCCAGGACTGCCTCCGTAAGCAGTGCTTAATCAGGGCATAGGGACAGGCAGGAGGTTGTAGGGGGGACCTAGACCCCACACGCACTTCAGCCAGAGTGCCATGTCTGTCAGTTTTATGCATCAAGCTGAGCCTCCTATGTATTTCAGCGTCACCCTGGACATGGGGAAGGAACAGGCGGGGTCAGGGATGGTGGGGATGCAGGGACCCACAGACTGTCCAGGCCCCTGCTGAGTTCCCAGAAATCAGCACACTCGGATTTCAGAAGCAGAGAAGGGTCAGCAGGATCACTGATAGGGAAAGCGCGGCCCTGAGCCAGAAGAGGGACAGTGCAACGTGCGGGTCAGGTCACCAGGTTCCACAGTTTTGGTGGCAGAGTCCTTTGTTCAGATGAAATGTTAGAAGGGGGCTTGGCTGTACCCATGGCTTCAGGGAGACGCTGTGGCCAAGCCTTGCCTGGCTGAGCCAAGCTGCTGGGCCCCTGGCCTCCCTGGACCTGTGCTTGCTGACATTGGTTGGGGAGCGGGCTCCTTGGGACACTGCCCTAGAAATCTGGGGGCCTGGGGTGGTCAGGAACCCCAGGAGACTAAGTGGGCTACGTCTGCCCTCAGGGGGCAGCATTGTCGGGGGACATGAGCCTGGAGAGCCCCGAGGGATTAAAGCTGGCTATGGCACCTGCAACTGCTTCCCTGAGGAGAAGAAGTGCTTCTGCGAGCCAGAAGATATCCAGGGTGAGTGGGTGGCCAGGCCCACCACGGCCTCCCGGCCCCAGGGGTGTCTCAGCAGCACATCTGAGGCCCCAACAAGGAGCAAATTGCTGGGAGGAGAGTGGGCCTCATGAGACTTGTCTTTTTCCCTCTGGGCCTCTGTTACTCCATTGGTGAAACCCAGGAGAGGGGCCGGGGCCCCTATAAAGTGTCCTCTGGCCCTAAGTTCTGGAATGGGCAGGCCAGAAAAGCAGTTCTTCCACGAAACAACTTATCTGCCTGACAAGTCACTGCCCCTGTGACCACGTAGTTGGGACCCACCCAGGAGCACATTTCAAGGTCAGCAGGTCTGGTGGATGGCACAGCCACCCTGACCACATTCGGAGACGCTGTCCTGCCTGAGCACAGGGACACGTTTCTGGTGTCGAGTTTTCTGGTATTATATAGGCCTATGTCCCGAGCCACTTAGCATTTTCGTAAAGTAAATGCCAAAGACATTTGGAACAGAAGAAAATTCTGACCTCCCCCACCAGCCCTCCAGTGCCAGCTGGTGTAGTGAGCACAGCCTCTGGTGTGTGACCTTGGCAGGCTGCTCAGCCTCTCTGAGCCTCTATCTCCATCTGTAAGAGGGCAATAGTAGTCTAGGATGGGGCAGTACATGGCAGTACCCATGCTCGATGGGGTGTTCTCAGGCCTTCCCACACCTCCACTGCCACCTCCCTGCTGCTGTGGACACAGCGGGCTGGAGAGCCATGTGGAGGAGTGTGGGCAGCCTGTAGCCGGTGGTGCGGGACCTCCTGCCACTGCCAAACCTCATACCAACCCCGTCCACAGATCCGCTGTGTGACGAGCTGTGCCGCACGGTGATCGCAGCCGCTGTCCTCTTCTCCTTCATCGTATCGGTGCTGCTGTCTGCTTTCTGCATCCACCGCTACCACAAGTTTGCCCACAAGCCGCCCATCCCCTCAGCCGAGATGACGTTCCGCCGGCCCGCCCAGGCCTTCCCGGTCAGCTACTCCTCGTCCGGCGCCCGCCGGCCCTCGCTCGACTCCATGGAGAACCAGGTCTCCGTGGACACCTTCAAGATCCCGGTGAGGGTCCCTGCAGGGCAGGGAAGACCCTGTACCCTCCCCAGCTGCCATCCAGGGAGGGAGGCCAGCTGAGGATACAGAGGCCATCCCATGAGGGGCTGCCGATGCAGGGCAGACAAGGCCCATGTTCTGCTCCCAGTTCTGCAGGGCGCTGTGTGGGGATAGTCTGGGGTGGGACTATGATGAGGTGCTGTTCCCATCCAGGTGAGAGGCAGTGGTCAGGGCCGAAGCATCAGGCAGGGGAGCAGCAGTGTGAATGGAGGGGCACTGAAGTCAGAGGCCGGTGCCTCTGCGGAGCCTGGCCTACAGGTCTGCGTATATGCTGCTCAGAACCTCCAGGCTGCGGCAAGCACCCCGGATTCTCCTGGGCACAGGGAGATCCTTGTCACATTGGCACTTGTCCATGGGGGCTCCTTTACAGGTCTTGCCTTCTTCCTCACCTGTCATCCTCACACCTTGGACTCTCCAAGGGCACAGGGAGACCCTTGGATTTCCAGTGCAGCCACTCACAGCCCAGGCCACCCACAGCTGGTCCAAAGGGTCCTAAAGCCCCAAATCCTGGCCTCCTATCCTGGCCAGGACTCCTGTGTGGTGCCTCTGCCCTCTTCTGGTGGTGGCCTGCCCCTCCAGTGTCCCCACTAGTACAGTTCAGGGCACTGGAAGCCAAGCCCAGTTATAGGAGAAACAGAGGCTCAGAACCAAGAATGTGAGTGGACAGTGAGCCACGAAGCTTATGGTGGCGTGAAAACATCCTCAGCGGCAGCCTCCAGCCTGGAGTGGAAGGGAGGAAGCTGAGCACCCAGTGGCCATGGGCCCTGTCAGTACCCATCTCAGGCTAGGAGGTGGCCTGGGATTCCTGGGAGGGGCCACACCCCACAGCGCAGCTTAGCCTGGGGCCTCAGCCCTGGAGTCTCCGTCAAGCAACACCCAGCCCTTAGTGAGGGTGCTGGCCAAGGAGGCCTTCCCAGTGTGGCTACTGCCACTTCCCCAGGGGCTTTCCCAATTGGTGGTCCCCGTCCTGGCCTGGCCACAGCTCAGCCTCACAGCAAGGCTGTAGGATGAGCCACCAGAGTCCTTCATAAACCCAGCGGGTTTGCGTGAAGCTGCACAGGAAGGCGACACTGGTCTGGGCTGCTACTGGCAGAGACCATCACCCTAACCCCAGTCAGCTCCAGAGTCACACTCGTCAGCACCAGGTCTTGAACCTATGACTCAACCTCTGCTTTAGAGAGGATCAGGTTGATGTCGCCCTTATGTACTTACTGCAGTGTCTGGAGCGTGGTAAACGGGTTTTCAGTGCCAGCTGTGGAGGTGGCAGCAGCAGGGCAGCCATGGCAATGTAGACACTGACCTTGACTGTGGGTTCTCAGAGGGCGTGAGGCCAGGCCAGGACAGCCATGAGCAGGAGACCTGGGGTGACGGACTCCCAGAGCTGGCACAGCAGGGGAGGGTTCTTGGATCCTGGCAGGCTTTGGCTTTCCTGGTCGGAGTTCAAGTACTGGGGGTCAAGGTGAAGTCTGGGAAGGCATCCTGAGCAGTCCCAAGTGGGCCTGATGTAACTTTGGTGGGAGGGCAGGGTGGTGGTGTCAGCAGGCAGGGTGAGCGGGTGTGTGAAGACAGGTGGCAGCCCAGGAAGAGCAGTGCTTCCACACTTTGAGGCAGAACATGGTGGCACCTTTCTTTGCAGGAGTGGCTAAGCAGGAAAGTTGTTCCACTGTAGCTGGAGGTCCTGGGCTGGGCCTAGTGCTCATTTAGTCCTGGGACGGGGGTCAGGGGAGACAGTAGACCAGGGGCCAGACAGGGTCGAGTATTGAGTCCAAGCCATGCTGTGACATCTGCCTTCCCCTGGGAAGACCTGTCATATAGCAGCTCTCAGGGGTCTGGCTGTAGGGTCCTGCCCTGGGCGGAGGCAGACAGCATCGCCTCTGGCTCAGATGACAGCCAGTTCTCTGCACTTTGGCACTTGTCCATGGGGGCTCCTTTAGGGGTCTTGCCTTCTTCCTCCCCTGTCATCCTCACACTTTTCTCTCCACTTCTTCCCCTTCCCACATTTCCAACATAGGAGGATCCAAAGTGGGAATTCCCTCGGAAGAACTTGGTTCTTGGAAAAACTCTAGGAGAAGGTGAATTTGGAAAAGTGGTCAAGGCGACGGCCTTCCGTCTGAAAGGCAGAGCAGGGTACACCACGGTGGCTGTGAAGATGCTGAAAGGTACCTGGAGGCACAGGCATAGCGCATCTGGGGGAGTCTCCGGAGTTGGGGGGGTGAGGCCCGTCTTGCCAGCATGGGACCTCCCAAAGAAACCCCATTGCTGTTTTAGAGAGGCTGCAGTCGGGGAACCCCTACCACAGGCACATGGGCCACATGGGCCTACAGAAGCTGAGTGAGGACTTTGCTCTCCCTGGAAGGCTCTAGAGGTGCTGCTGTGCCAGTGCCACTCAAGTTCTAATCTCTAAACATTCAAAAAGCCTTTTGGTTTTAAGCTGAGAGCTGTCCTCACTCCAGTCTTTCCCATTCATTGTCTCCTGGGGTCCTGGTGAAGAGACCATCAGTAAGGACTGGCCCTCAATCTCAGGAGACCCCCACAGGCCTATCTCGCCTTCATGCCCAGTCATGCCACAAGTTTGGCTCTTGATGGGCACATGCACTTGCCCACAGAGGCGTGCATGTTTGAGGCTGGTGACTGCACTGGGCCACCCTCTCTTCTGTGGCCAGACCCCAGCCCTGTGGACAGCCAGGCTGCATGGTGGTGAGGGACAGTGGTTGGTGTACACGAGAATTATTTGCAGCACTTGGGGGCTGCCCAGCACAGGGTGCTTTCACACTCCTACCCAGCCCCTCAGACTGGGTTCACCTCCAAGCCAGTAAAACCCCAGACTCTCCAGGGGCACAGGAAAACCGTTGGATTTTCAGTGCAGCCACACACAGCCCCAGGCCACCCACAGCTGGTCCAAGGGGTCCTGAGGCCCCAACTGCCAGCTATCTTCTCCCTTCCAGACAAGCCTTCAGGAAAGAGGAGGTGGCACAGCACAGTTGGGCAGTGGGACAGCTGACCCGGGAGGGATAACCTAGCCATGTGTTCTGACTCTTGGAATACCTTCAGGCCCAGGCACCTGCTGGGCGTTCCAGCACAGCTCTGGCTGCCCTCAGGACACATGTACTGTGCAGGCCACCCCTGGGGTGCCTTGTCCTCTTTCCATCATGCCTCTACAGTCACCCTCTCTGGGGAATCATGCTTTCATTAAGAATAAGCCAGAAGGCGCTAGGCGCAGTGGCTTACGCCTGTAGTCCCAAGACTTTGGGAGGCCAAGGTGGGCAGATCACCAGGTCAGGAGTTCAAGACCAGCCTGACCAATATGGGGAAACCCTATCTCTATTTAAAAAAAAAAATGCAAAAATTAGCCGGGTGTGGTGGCGTGTGCCTGTAGTCCTAGCTACTTAGGAGGCTGAGGCAGGAGAATCCCTTGAACCTGGGAGGCAGAGGTTGCAGTGAACCAAAATGGCCCCATTGCACTCCAGCCTGGGCTACAGAGCATGACTCTTTCCCAAAACAAAGAATAAGGCAGAATGTCAGGTGTGCAGTGCACTGGGAACACTGCTTTATCTCGGGTGCTAACATTGGTCCTCTGTGGTAACTGAGGGAATGTGAGCAGCTGCCATGCATGTGTGTTGGATACATCCACAGCATGGGGGACTCCTGGCCTCCAGGCCGGCTGTCTCAGATGGGGACAGGAAATGGGGAGACTGGTCGTGGTGTGTGGGGTCCTCCCTCATGGTTCTCCTCCTTCTCCAGGGCCTCTCCCCACAAGCGGGTATGTGGGTACGTCGGGGAGTCCCCTCACCTTTCCAGAAGGATTAGTGAAGGGGATTTCTGTGGACCACTGTCTTCTAAAGACAGCGACTGCAGAGACATAATGCTACGTACACAGGTGGCCCAGTCCTGGGACATTCTGGGGAAAGATCCTGCCTGTGTGGAAGCTGGCTCCTTGGGGTGCTTCTTCCCCAGGGCGGATGTGGCCCCTGTTCACTGACCCCAAAGTCTGGGAGAAGCCTCGAGCAGCGTCATCCCTGCAGGCCTCTCTGTCTGAACTTGGGCAAGGTGATGCGGTCTGTCCTGACCCAGTGTGGTCATGGAAGGGGCTTCCAGGAGGGATTGTTTGCAACGTGCTCTGTGCTGCATTTCAGAGAACGCCTCCCCAAGTGAGCTGCGAGACCTGCTGTCAGAGTTCAACCTCCTGAAGCAGGTCAACCACCCACATGTCATCAAACTGTATGGGGCCTGCAGCCAGGACGGTAAGGCCAGCTATAGGGTGGGATGGGCAGCCCTGTACCCAGCCAGGGAGCTCGAGGCAGCCCTCTTCTCCCTCTTTCTCCTTTGTCTGGCTGCTCCTGCCCTGTTTCCTGTTCTCCCTCTTCCTGGAAGCCTGGCTCAGGCCCCAGCCTGGAGCTTGTGTCTAGCTGAGTCCACCGACTAAGGGAGCACTTTCCATCAGAGGAGCCTGGTGCTAGCGGCACTCCCTGAGCTTGCAGGGCTGCTAAGAGGTCTCTGCTGTAACATCCCAGGTGTCCTCACCCAGTTCCAGGCTGGGCCTGTGGGGCAGGGAGCTCTAGGAATAGACAGTCCATCCTGGGTACTCGGGTACCCTGAGTACCACAGGGCACTGACCCCCAATCCCACCCTGCATGGCAGGAGCATTATTACCATTTCTCAGATAAAGACCCAGGAGACTGCCCTGGTTTATTGGTTTTCCAAACCACTGTGTGTTCAGGGGCTTTCTGGCCTGTGTGTGAGAGGTATAAGGAAACACCGGCAGCGTGCAGTAGGCACTCCTGTCGGCACCAGCAGGGTTGGGGGCTAGTCCCTGGGGCAGGACAGGCGTGAACAGGGAGCAGGCTGCGTGCAGAGCCCAGGGCCAGGGAGGAACCCTTGCATTTGCGCAGACCTCTGCCTCCATCAGAACGTACCATCAGCACCCTCTACGTGCTGATGGAGGCAGAGGCCTGCGCAAATGCAGCGTGGGCAGCACCTGCCTACGCTGGGGCAGGACCCAGGAGGCAAAAAGGCATGGAGTCCTAGCGGCAGGGAGAGGGTGCCTCCCAGGGCAGTGTGGCCTGCCTCAGGCACCTCGTGAAAGAGGCGCCCACATAAGCAGCGGGAGGCAGAGAGCAAGTGGTTCAAGAGGGAGCTGGGACTTCAAGGTCTGTGCGCTCCACAGAGCCGCAGCGGTGCTGCCCCAGGCAAGGCTGTGCCCGTCCCGTTACTTGTTAGGTAGGTGACCCGGCCTGGGGGCCCTGGGGCTTCCCGCCCCTCCCTCCTGGAAAACCGGATCTGCTTGACCCGCATGCCCAGGGCCCCCTCTCTCCGCCCCCAGGCCCGCTCCTCCTCATCGTGGAGTACGCCAAGTACGGCTCCCTTCGAGGCTTCCTCCGTGAGAGCCGAAAGGTGGGGCCCGGCTACGTGGGCAGCGGAGGCAGCCGCAACTCCAGCTCCCTGGACCACCCGGACGAGCGGGCCCTCACCATGGGCGACCTCATCTCGTTTGCCTGGCAGATCTCACGGGGGATGCAGTACCTGGCCGAGATGAAGGTGCATGCGCACGGCTGTGCACCCAGCCGGCCCCTCCCTCGGCCGGGCCGCACCCTGACCCACCACACCCCCGCCACCCACAACCTGGCCTGCCACACCCCCACCATGCCAAGCTCTAGCCTGCCACGCCCCTGCCATGCCACACCCCCGGCCCAGGTCTCACGCGGCCGTTCCCCGGGCCACACCCCGCCCCTCTGCTGGTCTCACCTGGCTCGCCGACCGCTGCCGCGCTGAGGGCTCGCACTGTTTTTCCTCGCAGCTCGTCCATCGGGACTTGGCAGCCAGAAACATCCTGGTAGCTGAGGGGCGGAAGATGAAGATTTCTGATTTCGGGCTGTCCCGAGATGTTTACGAAGAGGACTCTTACGTGAAGAGGAGCAAGGTGCCCAGTCCCGGGGGTGAGGCAGGGCTCCCGGGGATCCCAGGTGCACCACGGGGCGGGCAGCGCCCTTGAGACGCCTAGGAAAGATACCGCAGATTTGTGGAGCACTAAGCCTTTTCTAGCCCTCACCCCAAATCCTTCTGACCCTGGGTCCCCAGGGACCCAGCATCTGTCTGGTCCTTCTCTGGGGCCTCGAGGGGACCCCTCCCCTGCAGCACACTGACGCGACGCCCTCACCAGGCTTTTCAGAGGCCACTTCATGCTGCGGAAGTTATAGTCCTCTTTTGCACAGTCCCTTTGGCTTCTGTAGAATGAAGGTTACCATTCCAGTGTGACCATAGCTCTTTCCTCAAAGAAGGGTGGAATGAAAGCAGGAGCATGGCAGTCATTGTTTGCAAAAAGGAATGAACTGCTTTACTAGACAGGCTTGTTCGCAGGGGCCTTGGACGCTTGGCTGGGTTTGGAGGCATAGGAGCCCCCTGGACAGGATCCACAAATGCCGCCCAGCTTTGTCCAAGTCTATGAAACAGGCAGTGGTCACTCTTCTGGGGACATCTGGTTCCCCACTGTGGTCCTATTCCTGGGACAACTGCCTTGGCCCTTTTAGTTTTTCCACCCGTGTCAGCCCCTCTCCTGCAGCCTCCCAGTGGCAGCCCAGGCAGGGCAAGTTCAGGGGGCTACTCAAAGGCCATGCGACCTAGACGTTCAGAGCAGACCCTGCTCTAAACAGAATTAAAAAACACATACACAAAAGGCAACTTCCTATGATTCAGCTTTGCTCTGAGGGCTGTGGAGAAGCCAGGGGTTGTGAGCTGTTCCGTTTCTTTTGGGGTTTCCCTTGTGACAGCAGATCTCAGAACTGCTATGGGGGAAGTGGTTGGGGCTGGCCCCTGCCCTGTGGAGGATGTGGACAGAGCCTTCCTGTTGATGCACTGGTCCTCCAGGGAAAGACGCTGAAGGCATTCCTGCATAAGGTGTGCAGGCTGCACTGTCACACACTGCTACCAAGACAGCCACACTGCACTAAGGACATAAATCCCTAATGTGTTTAAGTAGAAGTGACAGTAATGTTGTGTTACACCCAAGGCACACATTTTAAAATTGGACTTGCACCTTCAGGCTTGTCTATGGAGAAGCTGTTTTTCTAGTCACCCTGAAAAGGATTTGTTATGTCAGACCCCAGCACTGCTAAGGGATGTGGGGGGCCAGGGGCACTCATTCAGAGATACTAAAAGCACCCTACAGTACAATTCGAGAGGAAAAACAGCCTCCCCCAAGGCATACAGACAAATCCCTTCCCTCAAGGCTCCTTTGGTGGTAGCTGCTGGCAAACTGCCCAACATGGAAATGCTAGATGTTGGTTTCCCTAATACATTGGCCCTCAGAACCCCAAGAGAGATCTTGCTGGAGGAGCTCCAGGCCCACAAGTAGGGAAGCACTGCTCTGTACCACCAGCAGGCCTGTGGCATGTTACAAGCTGGCCCTGTGTGGCTGTGGGCGGACAACTGACTTCCACCCACATCTCAGCAATGCTCAAGGAGGTTCAGGCTGGAGTTCCGGCTCCTTCAAAGCTGTATGTGGCCAGCTATGTGCCCAGGAGTGTCTACAGCACTCCTCTGGTTGCTGAAAGCTCAGGGACACAGCCTGGCCTTCTCCTTCACCCCAGCTTCCTAAAGCATCAGAGTAACTTCAATGTCTTTCTTTCATCCCCTCTTTAGGGTCGGATTCCAGTTAAATGGATGGCAATTGAGTCCCTTTTTGATCATATTTACACCACCCAAAGTGATGTGTAAGTGTGGGTGTTGCCTTCCTGGAGTGAGGGTTACGGAAACACTTTTATACACGTAGTGGGGCCACAATGCCCATCAGTGAAGCTTAGCCATGGAATTGCACTGGCCCCAAGCACCTGTCTGCAGTGCCAGCCCTCCAGGTATTCATGAGGCAAATGGCCAGACCAGGCCGGGCTACGGTTCTGAAAGCCCCAGTGGAGCATGAGAGCATAGCAGGTGGCCAAAAACCCATCCTCCCCTCCCCTTGCCAGCTCCATGCCTCAGTCTGAGTCCCTTGGTGACTCACAGGCCCAGCCCAGCAGTTACCCACCTGTGGTCCTGAGCAGGGCTTTGGGCTCAGGCAGGGTGCCCGGTGACTTGTCCCCACTCACAAGTGGAGCTCGGGGACTCCACCTGAAGATGGCCTTTTGTGGTTGGTGTGCCCCAAACTGCTCAAAAGTGGAAGCCAAAAACTCATTCTTCCAGGTCAAATGACAAGACCTGATTGCTTTTAAAACATGAGATTCTTGCCTCTAAAGTGTTCTACAATCAGCAGACATGTGCAACTTTTTGTTTTTGTTTTTTGTGCTTTTTTTTTTTTGAGACAAGGTCTCACTGTGTCACCCAGGCTTGAGTACAGTGGCGCAATCCTGGCTCACCGCAACCTCAACCTCCTGGGTTCAAGCGATTCCCATGCCTTAGCCTTCTGAGTAGCTGGGATTACTGGCCTATACCACCACGCCCGGCTAATGTTTCTGTATTTTTAGTAGGGACAGCATTTCACCATGTTGGCCAGGCTAGTCTCAAACTACTGACCTAAAATGATCTGCCCATCTCTGCCTCCCAAAGTGTTGGGATTATAGGCATGAGCCACTGCGCACGGCCCACATGCGCATCTAGAATACTGTGCACTGTGAATAAGCAATTGGACAACAGCTTTCCCATTACATAAGCTAACTGTAGGATAGTTAGAAAAGGCAGAGAAAAGCATAAAGAAGCGACTGAACGTCACTGGACCACACCACCCAGTGGCCTCTGCTGGCCCTCTGGTGTGCTCTGTGGTGTGCACATCTATGCTTTTTATTGCCCTAAATGGGCTCATGTGATGCTGTTTTGTGATATGGTTTTGTTCTCATTGCACAGTAAGTTTTCCTTCACAGTTAAATTTTTTCTATAGAAAAAAATTTCTATAGAAAAATGCTATAGCATTTTTTTCTTCTAAGATTTTATGAAAATTTCCAAGCACTTTGAAATGGTGAAAGAACTATACAAGGCACTCTGAGTCTGGTGGTTTGCGTTCTCACCTCTTTAAGTGCCAAACCTCATGTTCCCCTTGTGGGTGTGGCTGCTCTGATGGGAATGGCTTGGGCAGGAACTTCAGCATCATGGAGTAGGGGCCAGGCAGGCAGGCAGCCCTTCCCTACCTCCATGCTACATCCATCTGTGCAGCCAGATCCAGGCTGACCTCTGTGAGCATCTGTGCTTGGGGCCGACAGAGTCAGCAAGTGCTTGGTGATGGGGATGGACATCTGGGCCCCCCAGAGGATGCTGTAAGGGCCAGGTAGAGCCATTCACTGGTCCGCTTGTGCTCTGCAGGTGGTCTTTTGGTGTCCTGCTGTGGGAGATCGTGACCCTTGGGGGCAACCCCTATCCTGGGATTCCTCCTGAGCGGCTCTTCAACCTTCTGAAGACCGGCCACCGGATGGAGAGGCCAGACAACTGCAGCGAGGAGATGTGAGCAGGGATGGGCTTTGGCCCAGCCTCACTTGGGAAGGGAGGGTACACCTGTGGGCATTCTGTCCTCATCCAGAGCAGCCCCAGGAGAAGCCAGGAGAAGTGGGCAGTGGGGAATGGGCAGGGCAGAGGTTAGAAAGCCATTCTTGGGTGTGGCAATAAATACTGGGGTTCCTACCCCACTGGGTGCTGGGGGGCTTCCTAGCGGGTCTTATAAAAATGAGTGGGAGCAGGGGCTGGTGCAGTACAAACTCAAGGGCTGAGAGCTGTCCCAGCAAGACACTTGGGGAGGAGCTGGTAATTCAGAATGGCCCAGGGGGGATGTGTTGAGGGGTGCCTGAGTGGAGGTGCAGAGGCAGGCATGGACAGCCTGGACTGCAACCTGAGAGGTTGAAGCCTTTACACTGGCAGGGGGACTTTGGGGGAGATGGTCTTAGAAACCAGGCTGAGAACAGATGAGAAAGGGCTGCCCAGAGGCAGAGATGCATGGTTCATGCGCCTGGCTGGGGCGTGGAAGGGGCATACTGGGCCGAGAAGCCAGGCATCGCCTCCTTGGGCCCCTGGCTGGCAGCCAGCTGGAGCACTGTGGTGTGCCTGGGCACCCAGGGAAGCAAGGGCAGTGCAGGACAGACGTGTGATTGCCAAAGGTTCTTGTTTGTCTGTCTCCACACCTAAAAGCCCTCAGTCAATTCATCGTTCTTGAGAGTTTTAAGGACTGGCGCTTCTCACTTAGCCGCCAGAGCAAGCATACTATCCAGTGAGCTGTTTACCAGTGTTTATGCAAGGGAAGTAAAAATGAATCTCCCTTGGAGGGAAGGGAAGCCTACAGAGTTATGGACCACAGCTCTGAGCACCCTGAGCACAGTGACACACAGGCCAGGATCCTACAGACAGGCCAGGCCTGGGTCCCAGTGAGGCTCAGAGAAGTCACAGTTTCACAATGCAGAAACAGCTTTGGGATTGGAGACAGAGCACACTGGGACCAGGGCACAGGGCAGGGTGTGGTGACTGTGGTGAGCTGTCTTTTCAAGATCTGGCCTTGCTTGGGTCATATTGGCCTGTCTGCTCTTCCCACCAGGTACCGCCTGATGCTGCAGTGCTGGAAGCAGGAGCCAGACAAAAGGCCAGTGTTTGCAGACATCAGCAAAGACCTGGAGAAGATGATGGTTAAGAGCAGAGTGAGTGCCTGCGGCCAATTCCCACAAGCTGAAAGTGGCAGGGGGAGACTCCAGCCTTATCCCAGGGCAGTGATTTTCACCCTCGGATTTCCCAATGTGGGGCCACAGTGGGATTGTGCAGAGAGAGACAATCATGCTCTCCCATGTATGCATAGAGCAGACTGAACGCTTCTCAGGCCAGACCCCTTGGGCTTCTTTTCAAGTCATGAAGAAACCAAGATTCTTAACACTTAGGAAGAGTTCTCTACAGACAAGCATGGGAAGAAAATATTCCAAAGCCAAAGAAAATAGTTTTCTACAAAGGAACACAAGAAAGTAGAGTTGAAGCAAGTGTCCAAAATTCAGATGCTCAGGGGGGTCCAGCTGGGGGAGGGCAGTGAGTAGGGAGCAGTGGAGACTGTGGCAAACAGCCACCCCCTTCCAAAGGGTTCCTTGCTGAAGCACCTGTGGCCTGTAGGAAGAGGAGCCAGGAATGGTCCAGGTCTTCTGAAGTTTACAAGATTTGTGTTGTCTCCCAGTTTTTATTGTTAACAATTCATTGAAATTCCCCAGAGCCAAACTTAGACCAAAGAAAGCATATCAGCCGTGTGGCCAGAGTCAACCTGCATGCCTGGAAGTGTATACAGTTCCTGAAGTTTGCACACATTTTCAGCCAGTATTCATCAGGCAGCTGCTAGGACCCATACTGTCTCGGAGGCTAGGAATGCAAATAAACAAGACCAGCAAAGCCCTACCCTCACGGGGTTTATACACAGTCCTTGTCTTAACATTGGCACATTTACTGAGTTGTCACTTCTTCACAGGACCTAGGCCCCCTGTAGCAAAACTTCACATCACTGTCTCGCTTAATGAGAACTCCCAAGTCCTGCGAATGCAGGGTTGTTCTAAACAGAAGTGATCACTGGTGCTGGCCTTCCTAGAACAGTGCTGAGAAACAGCCAGGAAAACACTGGGCCTCTCTGTGCACATTCAAGCTGGGCAGTGAAAGGAGCAAGCACGAGTGGCCCCTCATGCTGGGGAGCCCATGCCTGTAGCAGCGTCCTATGCACCCTGACAGTGGTGTCGGATTTCAGATTTCTCAGCCCTGATGTGATGTTCTAGATGGCAGGGTTCCTTGGGGAAAGCTGAAAAGCATTCTGCATGCTAGGGCTCTGTCCTGGCATGTGACTGCAGTGGGCTCCCCTAGAGCCCAAGGGTTTGTCAGCAGGCTGGTTCCCTGGCGCCCGTCTCTGGGGCAGGCAGGATATGGCTGGATGTGGCGTCCCCCTTAGGGCTGCACTCCAGGTCCTGGAGATAGAATGCTGAGGGAGCACATTTCTGTCCCCAGGGAGATGACTTTCTAGGGGAAGAGACAGAATAGACAACACCTAAGGGGAGCGATGAGGACCTCAGAGCAGGACCAGGCCAGGCAGGAGTCCTGGGAGCTCAGCACAGCCTGGCCCTGGTTTCTCGGGGACATAGCCAGAGCCTCTGCCCTGAGGGCAGTGGGGGGCCTGAGTTGTGTCAGGTTGTTACCCATGGCCTGGGGTGACCAGCCGTCTCTCTCTTCCAGGACTACTTGGACCTTGCAGCGTCCACTCCATCCGACTCCCTGCTTTATGATGATGGCCTCTCAGAGGAGGAGACACCCCTGGTGGACTGTAATAATGCCCCCCTCCCTCGAGCCCTCCCTTCCACATGGATTGAAAACAAACTCTATGGTAGAATTTCCCATGCATTTACTAGATTCTAGCACCGCTGTCCCTTCTGCACTATCTTTCCTCTCTGTGATGCTTTTTAAAAATGTTTCTGGTCTGAACTAAACTAAAGTCTGCTCTGAACCTTTTTATTTGTAAATGTCCGACTTTGCATCGTTTACATTCAGGCATTTCTGCAACTATGTTTTTCTAAAAGGATGTGAAAATAAGTGTAATTACCATACTGCCCAGCAATTTAGGATGGTAGAGGAGAAAACAGATCAGGGCGGAACTCTCAGGGGAGACCAAGAACAGGCGGAATAAGGCATTTCTGGGGTGGGAATCAAGTCGTAGTACTTCTAGTTTAACTACATGGATAAATTTATCAATCTGGGGAGGTATTCAATTGAGAAAGGAGCTGCCAGCATCACCCAGCCTGTGCTGCGACCACAGCCAGGCCGCCCCAGATCCCTCCTGGGCAGGCAGGTGCCCCTCAGAGGCCACCTGGAGCTGGCGAGCAAAGGCTGGCCAAGCCTCGGCCCCAGTCCCAGCCGCATGTCCTCTGTCGGGGCAGCAGGCGACAGGAGCCAATGGGCGCTGGGAGGACACACCCCGACTGCTGTTTTCACATCCTTTGCCTTACCCACCGTCAGGATGGTTGTCATTTATGAAGTCAGTGCTAAAAGCCGGAGCAGTTGCTTTTTGAAAGAACATAGTCTGTGGTGCTGTGGTCTTGCAATGGACAGTAAATATGGTTCTTGCCAAAACTCCTCCTTTTGTCATCGATTAAATACTTGATTTTTTTTTCTGTTTCCTAACTTCATCATTGATTGTTTGAAATCTTGGAGTTTCAAGCATTTTTTGAAGCTGAGACGGTTCCTTTTGCATGCCTCCTGACTCACTGACTCCTCGCTGTCTTTACGTCTAGTGCCACACTCCATTTGTGCTGATGATGCTATGGGGCTGGCCTGCGTGCGCCCTCGATTTGGAAGGTTCTCTCCTCCATTGTAGGCTTGGACAACAGACAAGTGCCTCCTTTATGTTAGAGAACGTTTTATAGAACGTTCCTGCTGCAGTAAGCCATTGAGTGCAGCAGTGTGCTGTTGCCCTACACTGCCTTAGAAAAAGAGTTAAACAGTTCGAGAAATATACATCAGATTTGAGAGTCTCAAGCTCATAAAAGCCAAAATTGGTAGTGTCTGTAAAGTTACATTTACCAAGAGAACACATGATATTTCCCCCAACTGTAATAGTGTTTTAGAAACCTGGAGCACAAAACCATTAATGTAATTGGCACAGAAACCACGAGTTTGGTATGAACATCAAAGGGAGTTTTGCCAAGGCCTTACTGTCTGCACATGAAGTTTTGGTTCTTCAGTGCAGAACAAATGATCTGTTTTCATTTTTAGGCATGTCAGACCCGAACTGGCCTGGAGAGAGTCCTGTACCACTCACGAGAGCTGATGGCACTAACACTGGGTTTCCAAGATATGCAAATGATAGTGTATATGCTAACTGGATGCTTTCACCCTCAGCGGCAAAATTAATGGACACGTTTGATAGCTAAAATTTCTTTGTGAAAGGTAATGGACTCACAAGGGGAAGAAATATGCTGAGAACGGAAAGTCTACCGGCCCTTTCTTTGTGAATGTCACATTGGTCAAGCCATGTTCAGTTCCCAGTGGCAGACTCATTTTTGGTAGTTTGTTTTAACTTCCATGGTGGTTTTACTTCCGACAGCCGGTGATTTTCCCTCCTAGCAGACATGCCACATCGGGTAAGAGCTCTGAGTCTTGGTGGTTAAGCATTCCTTTTTCTTCAGTGCCCAGCAGTGCCCAGTGTTAGTCTGTGTCCATCAGTGACCGCCAAAGTTCTGTGTTCACATATGTGGGTCCACCACTTACTACCTTCTGTATGAAGTTGGACCTGAACTGTTGGATTTTTCTGGTTGCTGCCAAACAAGGCAACCAAAATTTAAACATGAAGCACACACATACAAAATGAAGTAGGAAAAATACTGGCCCAGATGACCTGTGCTTGTTCAGAATGAGAGCCTGGGGAGGCCTGGGTGGCAGCGTCAAAGCCCCGCCAGGGCTGGAGAGGAAGAGGGGACCAGAAGATGGGCCTGGGCTCAGCACTCAAGATCTTGTGAATGATTTTTTTTAATCATGCAACCTTTTCTTAGGAAGACATTTGGTTTTCATCATGATTAAGATGATTCCTAGATTTAGCACAATGGAGAGATTCGATGCCATCTCTACTTATGTGGATGGTGGTATCAGGGAAGTGGGCTCACAAGACACATTTGTCCCCCGGGCCCACCGCATCATCCTCACGTGTTGGGTACCAAGAACCACTACCCCTGATGAGTATGAAGAAAGGGGGCTGTTGGAGTTCCAGGACTGCTGACGGCAGAGGATTTGCTGCTGTGAATCCCACCTGCCATCAGCCTGCAGTGCACCCCACAGCCAAGCAGAGCCGAAAGCAGCAGCTCATTTTACCTGTTAGGAGCAGGTGGGGCTTGTACTCACTTTAATTTGAATCTTATCAACTTACCCATAAAGAGACAGGCTAGCTAGCTGTGTTGGAAGCAGTAACAATGACCAAGGACTGCTACACCTCTGATTACAATTCTGATGTGGAAAAGATGGTGTTTGGCTCTTATAGAGCCTGTGTGAAAGGCCCATGGATCAGCTCTTCCTGTTTGTAACTTAATGCTGCTACAAGATGTTTCTGTTTCCTAGATTCTGACCATGACTCATAAGCTTCTTGTCATTCTTCATTGCTTGTTTGTGGTCACAAATGTTCAACACTCCTCCAGTCTTGTGGGGGCAGCTTTTGGGAAGTCCCAGCAGCTCTTCTGGCTGTGTCAGCACTGTAACTTCACAGAAAAGAGTCGGATTACCAAAACACTGCCTGCTCTTCAGACTTAAAGCACTGATAGGACTTAAAATAGTCTCATTCAAATACTGTATTTTATATAGGCATTTCACAAAAACAGCAAAATTATGGCATTTTGTGAGGCCAAGGCTTGGATGCGTGTATAATCGAGCCTTATGGTTTATGTGCACACACCCAGAGGGAGAACTTGGAAAACACTTACTGGACACGTAACCTGGCTCTAGTTGGGGCTGTTTTTCAGATACACTGTGGTAAGTTCTTTACAAATATCTATAGACATGGTAAACTTTTGGTTTTCAGATGTGCTTAATGATAGTCTTACTAAATGCAGAAATAAAGATAACCTCTCTCAAATTATTAAAAAAGCCTGTGAACTGCTGCAACAGGTTTGTTCTCAGGAGGGTACGAACTCCAGGTCTAAACAGCTAACCCAATGATGGGAATTTATCCCTAACCAATAACCTAATTGTTTATTCCTGAGTTATAAAGTCCCCATCCTTATTAGCCCTATTAGAATTTTCATACACATATATGCAGAAATTACTAAGTATTAAGTATTACTGAGTATTAAGTAGCAATCTGTCAGTTATTAGAATTTGTAAAATCTATTTATGAAAGGTCATTAAACCAGACCATGTTCATTTTTTTGTAATCAAGGTGACTAAGAAAATCAGTTGTGTAAATAAAATAATGTATCATAAAATGTGTAAACTTTTTTTCTTTTTAACATTCTAGTTGGAAACAATGGATTTCTTGATTTTGTAGTTTCCATACAATATTTAAAACGTCACAAGGAATTCTATCATGATAACCATTGAGGCTTCAATAGTGGTTGAGGACTAGGGGCTCTGGTTTATCTGGCACATTTGCATGTGAATAGGCACATTGATAGAAACTGTGAAAAACTCAACTAACTCCACTGATCAAGGATTTCCTTCCTTCAGGTGTCCATCCCTAGAATAAAGCAGCAGCTAATGTCGAGTTTAGCTCTTCACAGCTCTCTAGCAATTTGCTTGTTGCTGATCTTTTGAAGTTGGCCTTAGAGCGGTGGGAGAGAGAATATAACATGTCGAGTCCTGAGAAAGGCCATTAGAAGTGTGAGGGAAAATGCTGTCCTGAACCAGCACAAAGCCTGACACACTCACTGATTCTGTTTGTCTTTCCTGAGAAATTCTCTGAGCTCCTGCTGGGGTCATGGAACTGGTGGGTCAGTGCGCAAACCGGAGTTGTTGTCAACATCATCTCATCTGCAATTGCATCGTGTGTCAGGTGCCGAGGGCCTGTGTCACATGCATACACGTGTACATGCAGGCCTTTGCACACCTCACCCAGTGGTGTACACACAGGCCTTGTGCATGCCTTGCCCAGTGCCCGCCCCAGGCCTATGAGCTTCCACCTTCCAACTGCAGGTGCCTGCGTCTGCTCACGGCTTCCTCCTTCAACCTGGACCGCAGGGGCTGGAAGTGAACGTAATCACCAGAGCCAGCTGTTTTCTGTAGCCTTTACCTCTGAAAGTAGGAATCTACTCCAAGAAAAGTTAATACTAAAAGCCACCCCTAATGTAGATTCTACATTAGGACTATTTGTGTGTGTGTGTTTGCTGTTTTTTCCCCCTAAAGACACATTTTCTGCCAGCCTTCATGAAGGATTCCTTCCCACCACGAGGCCACCTTATGTGGGCAGAAATTTAGTTAAATGTGCCTGAGAACAGAGCTTGAACACATACTTTATATACAAAAGAAAGTTTGAAGGAAAAGCATAATTTCTAACATATAAGAAAATCTTTCCCACAGGCAAGCCGAGCAGTTAGTGGTGACTCTCCCAGCTTCCAGTGCATTCACACATAGTGTCAGGCACACCTTGTTTTATTGTTCTTTGCTTTCTTGCCTTTTTCACAAATCAAAGTTTTGTGGCAATGCTCTTATTGAGCAAGTCTATCAGGACCATTCTTCCAACAGCAGGCACTCACTTCATTCTATCAGTACTGTTAAGCAACAAAGTATCTTTAAACCAAGGTATGTACATTTGTTTTTAGACATAATGCTGTCACACCCTTAACATACTCCAGTACAGTGTGTATGTAACTTTTATATGCACTGGAAAACCAAGAGACTTGTGTGGCTCACTCATCTGTTATCTTCTTCAATCTTCACTTTACTGTGGTGTTCTGGGACAGTATCTCTGAGGTTTGCCTTTGTTTAGTGGCCCTCACAACTGGGGGGTGGTTCTAGGAAGTCCTAGGAAATCCTGACCTCTGTGGCCCTGAAAAAGGTGGAAAAGTGGGTCTGCAGGGTACATGCAGCAGTGCGCGTGGACCCTTGCATCTTCCACGTGAAGATGCACCAGGCACATGTCCTAGGCTCGTGTGCCTGTGAGGAAAGCATCCTCTCCACCAGGGCTGCCTGCTGTGTATGTTCCTGTCCCTTCTCCAGCCTTGACCAGAACTGTATAGAGTCTCCCACCTCTTCAGGGAGCTGGGACTCAGGAAGGATCGTCTTAGCTGGGGTTGTAAGAACCTGCAATGTAGAAAACTTTTCAGCATGGGGCCACTACCATGTCCTGCTGCCGAGGCTAGATGGTTACCGTCTGAGGGCTATAAGGGCAGGCTGTTCCCCGGAGTTAAGGAGGCAAACACTCTGAACCCCTGGGAGAAATCACAGTTAATCTTTGCAATTACAAATCTGAGTGCTGTGTCAAGTGACCAGGTATTTTTGCAGATCTCTCTGAGGTGTTAAATCACAGGACCTGGCCAGGTGAGATCTCTCAGCTGGATCCCAGGCAGGGGATCCTTTATGGGGGTACATCTCACTGTAGGGGCTGCAGAAATGTCAAAGTCACAGGGAACTGAGCCAGGCCGCATGGAGGGAGCTTGTGGCCTGAGACTACCCCAGTCACTGTGACTACCACACTAGGAGAGATCATAAACCTACATCCTCTCAGGTGACACTAGGCAATTCAAGCTAAAAATGTGCTGGCAAGCAAGGTAAGTGAATTCTAAAACTAAGAAAATATCATTTTTCATTTTTTGAGGAGACAAGTTTGATATTTCATACACAGACCATATTTACCATACAGACTCTCAATTTCTTGAATAAAAATATGAAATTCAATTAAAACATCCAAGTTTTTGTGTATTTTTGTCAATGATACAAACAGAATCAGAGCAACCTGTTTCTTTCTTGGCTGCTCGATTTTCTCATCTGCATATCAATCCTTTTCTATACTCTCCCATGGAAGAAGGAGTCTCTGGGGCCAAGGGACTTTGATCAAAGAACTGTAGGGAGCAAGGCAGCACCCATGTCCTGGAACCTTCACTCTCCCTAGGGCATGTGACTTGCTCCATATTTTGTGTCTTTTTTCTGGGAGTTTTCAAGAGCTTGAGAATTTTCCTAGAGACTCTGACCACAGGGCCTCTTAGATTGCTCAGAACCCCATGGTTAAGGAGCACACTGAGGGTTTGGGGGACTTCAGTGGCGGGAACGCAAAGTAAGATCATAGCAAATGATTCTAAAATTAGAAATGACACCAAGAATGGAAGAGCTCTGGTATCTCCCAAGATAGTCACTGGAAAAAGTAAAGGAAGTGTGGTTGGGCACTACTTTTAAAGAGATACTTACACAATTACCTATAATCTTTAACTTTGTAGAAATAAGCAAACGCTACCCATATGAGAACACACAGAAGCCACTGGTTCTGAAGTTCTCATAGCAAGAAAGTCAGCCAGCATCACTTACTTTTGGCAGACGCTGAAAGGCAGGCAGAGGAGTGGGAAAGCCTTATAGTAAAAAATAAACGGTGGGGAAGGTGAGGAGAAGGCTTCAGGGATGCTGTAACTGGGGCTTGTTGGCCTGGGGAAGCTGCAGGCAGATAACCAGCAGGAGGGCCTCTTTTGTGATTGGTTTGCGGAACACACATGGCTTTCTCTATTCAGTTCAGATGGCAAAAAAATAGGGGAACATCAGTTCCTGGCCAGGTCCTAACCATTCTGGGGTAACTGTTGCAGAGGTTGTGGTTTGGCTTCCTAGCTGGTTCTGCAGAGATTCTGGTCCAAATCCTCCAGCTATATGTGGTCTGGCCATTGTCTGTTTGCATGTTCAGTCTCTCAGTCCCCCTTGTTGGTCATTTTCTTGTTTGTAAGAGGTTGGCCAACTCAAGTCTAGAGATTCAGCTCTTCACTGCTCAGAGATTATTCAGTTGTCTCTTTGGTCATGATCCTTCTGCTGTTGTGGCATCATAGTGCTCATTTGACTAGAATAGGATGCAGTGGAACAGCATTAGGACCACTATGACAGAAAGAAGAACAACTGTCCTTGTAAGATGCTTTGAATGTAAACCTCACCTGACCAATGCAGGCCAAGAGCAAATCCCATATAGGCCATGAGGATCAACCAAAAAAGGCAAAAGCCAAATAGGTTTTGCCTCAAGGTGATATGTAGCCTGTTTTATCTTCTCTGTTTCACTGATCCAGGTGTAGTATTAGTAGTGGTAGAGTCCATACCAACCAATAAGAAATCTACAGCAATGAGACTAACCATCACTACTCATGTCAATGAGTTGAGACTGATAGGTGCCCCATTTAGGGAAGAGGTGGCATCGCTAATGACTTCTGCCAGGGTTAGTGATAAGTTTATGACAATAGGATGCCCACAGACGAGAACATTGCTCTGATTGTTTGCATAAACAATGAGTCAGTAACTTCCCCCAGTTAGAGTGCTGAATAACCAAGGATGATGTTATGGTTTTTTCAGTTTTATGCCAACTGGTTTGTGGTAAATTGTTACAGCAACCCTAGGAAATGAACACACCATCTGTATGTATGGTTAATGCAGGTGTTTAAAGGTATTGCAAGATATTGGTGCTTTACTTTTCCCCAATGCACCTCATTGATCTGAAGTGAGGGATTTTTCCTTTTGTCTTGATTTTTGTTTTATAAGATTGAACAATCTTTTTTTCCCAGTGTCCCTTCTGTTTACAAGATCTACAAGTGCCCTTGTCAGTAGCTGACTAGTTGGGGAGGGGCCACCCAGCTGTTTGATCGGAAGGACCATAAATTTATTTTGGGTTCTTATTTTTGTTCTAAAGCACTTTCAAAATGTCTGCCAGGTGTTGTAGTTCAGGTTAAAGGGCTATTTCCCATTCTCATTTTTTAAATTAGGTCTCCAATTTCAGGTGTAGCTCCCTGACAACAAGAGATGAAAGGGCTACTTTCTAGACTCCTAAATGGTACAATGTATTTTCTAGCCTATCCCAAAAAACCTCCTGAAGGTTCATCTTTTTTTTTTTCATTTGCATGACACTGGATTATGGTCCAATCTTTTTTTGTGGGGAATGTTTGAGGAATGGCTTTTAGAAGACTTTGCCCTATGTTTTGAGCCTCTTTGTTAACTCTTGTTTTATTGTGGACAGTAGGATCCTGTAGGCCCTTCCAGGGGAGTCTAATCAACTTTTGCCATTCAGGATTTAGCATGCAAGGTTCTGGTCAATGTTTGTACAAGTTGATATGAGTTAGGTAACACTGCCCACCCCGCTGCTTTTTTTGAGACAGGGTCTTGCTCTGCCACACAGGCTAGAGTACAGCGGTGCAATCATGGCTCACTGCAGCCTCGACCTCCTGGGCTCAAGTGATACTCCCATCTCAGCCTCTTGAGTAGCCGGGACTACAGGCATGCATCACCATGCCTGGCTTTATTTTATTTTTTTTCCCCATAGAGATGGATATCTCACTATGTTGCTCAGGCTGGTCTTGAACTTCTAGGCTCAGACAGTCCTCGCTGATTCACCTTCCAAAATGACGGGATTACAGGTGTGAGCCATAGTGCCTGGCCAAGGTATTCTTAATTATTTTATGAATAGTTGCTGATATTGCTTGGCTTTAGGGAAATCCTTAATTATAGTTATTAATTTAGCTTGGGTCTAAGGTTTAAATTCCACAGTTGTCTGTATATGGGGCTCATGGAGGGCCTTCAGAGAGGCAGCTGGCATTTTGGGGGTCATAGGAGGGTTGTCGGGAAAGGGCAGGGATCTGGACAAGAGGAAGAGAAGGGAAATGTAGACAGATATGTGGAAGGAAAGAGATTGGAAGGATAAGGAGAAGAGGAAGAGCTATATTAGGGAAGCAAATGGATGACAAGCAGGAGAAGAATTTACTAGGAAAATGAGTCTAGGTTGTTGCTGCTTAAATTTGCCAAATCGCTCATTAGCTTTAGCCAAAGAGTCTTTCAGGGAAGCATTTTTTGAATCAGAGTATCATTTGAAGACCTCTGACTACCAATCAAAAAAGGCTGCCCATCGGGCCTGAGAAATCTTATTCTCTTTTGTTTCTAAGGCATCTCTCAAATGAGGAATTTTATTCAAGTTAGATGTTCTCCAAGTAATATCTTCACCAAATCAACCTTGGTGGAGCTAATGCTTTTCAGAGATGGGCATGAGCATTGGAATTGTTAAGAGAGTATATGTAAGAAGTGGTTTTTCCTGGAGGAGGAGAAGATTTAAACTCTAACACTATGAATGTTGGCTGGTGAGGCTGGGGAGATATAGAATGTTTGTGTCTCTCTCAGGACATGAAAGTGAGATAGGAGAATCTCATTCAGTTTTACTGGAAACCCAAGGCAAAGTTTGTCCAAGTAGATGCTGGTGTGGTGAGAATTGCTAACTCATGGGCTGTGAGGCCAGCTCAAACAAGAGGCTTACGAGGCCCATGCCTGTGTCCTTCCCTATGGTTTTCCTTCTTATGACAAGCAGCACTTTTTGAGAGCAGAACACAAAACATTAACACAAAATACAGTGAAAAGGGATGAAAAAGAATAGCCTGATCCCACTAGAGATGCCAGACAATGAGAATCAGTAACAAAATCAGAGTACCAAACAGAGAATAAATAGCCACAGACCTCAACATAGAATGAGGTTAGTCCCCAGTGCTGACTTAACCACATCAGCGCACTTGATAGGCAGAGAATGTAGAGGTATGAGGGGCCTCTGGGTGCCACAACGGGTGGAAGGCTGGGGACCTCAGGGACAAGTAGTACAGACTTACCATGGGACCACCAGGAAAACTCTCAAAACCAACAAAGGCTATTTATTCACAACTTGCTACAGCAGGGGAGTCAGCCAGTATCATTTGCTTTTGGTAGAGATTTAAAGGCTGGAAAGGGATGGGAAACTTTCATAGTTTTGGGGTTTTTAAAGTATCAGATTGGAAGTTGTTAGGGTAAAATGCTTTTAATTACATTTTTTTCTGATATTGAACCCAACGTACCTGTACTTTAATATTTTCCCAAGGGGAACTACTTACTTTACAACTGTATCTCAGTGGTATCACCCAGGATCAGCCAGGTAATTTCAATCATGCATTATGTTCTCTCCAAATTCAAATTACATGCAGTTAGTATTCGGCTACTTAAAACAATCATTAAAAAGTAACAATTTAAATCCATTGATGGGAGAACCTCAGCTCGTTTAAAAACAATTCTTGCCAGGCAGGGTGATTCATGCCTATAATGCCAGCACTTTGGGAGGCCGGAGCTGGAGGATGGCTTGAGCCCAGGAGTTCAAGGCCAGCCTAGGCAACACAGGGAGGCCCCGTCTCTACCAAAATAAAAATTAGCCAGGCGTGGTGGTGTGCACTTGTGGCCCCAGCTACTCAGGAGGCTGAGGCAAGAGGATACCTGGAGTTGGAGGTGGGGAGGCTGCAGTGAGCCGTGATCGCTCTACTGCACTCCAGCCTGGGCGACAGAGCGGGACCCTGTCTCAAAAAAAATATGAATAAATAAAAACAATTCTAATGGAAGATTCAAATAGCAATTTAAAACAGGTGGCAACTCTGACCCTGCGGCTTCAATCTCCTGCCAGGTGCTGTCCGAGAGCAGCTGCCCGGCCTCCTCTCAGGCTTCCACTTCCCCGCCGCGAGCTGAGGGCCCTGGCCGCTGCACAGTGGCTTGGGAGGATTCGGAGGTTCAGGGAGCGCCCGCCGCGCGTGTGCCAGACCTGCGGACACACCGGAAGACCAGTAAGAAGGACCCTGGGAGAAAACAAGACCATGAACGAGAAAGGAAACCCAGTGTCTGTAGGACTAGGAGGAAAAAGAAAGAAAATGCAGCTGCGGAAGGCGAGGCTGCGCGGTGCGTGGCAGATGGGAATTTGCTCGGTGGCCGCTCCTCTTTGTGGAGGGCTTCCCAGCATACCTCCCCCGCGAGCCCACGGTGACGGGCCCGGCGTCCACCACAGCTGTCGGCGCCGCAGCGCCTCTGCTTGCCCGCTAAGGCCGTGCTCGGAGTGGCATGGGAGTCAGAGTGCCCGGGGAGGTCCCTGGAACACACAGTGGCATATTAAACGCCTAGGAAAGGGCTTCTCTTTTCCACTCACGAAATTCAATGTGTGAGCTCGAAGCCATTTCCCAGCGTGTCCGCCTCAACTCCCTCATTCAACACGTGAGGGAACTCCTCCAGGGAAAAGCAGTGATGCGCCCATGGCCGCTGGCGGCTCAGTGCCCGAGGACGCTCCACAGCCCCGGGGCCCGAAGTCTTCTGCTCGGCTCCCACGCAGGCTCCGCGGCCCCGCCCGGGGACCGGCTCCCGGGCGGGGTAGCGCTGCAGTCCGAGACCCGGCAGGGACGCCTGCAGGCCGGAGGGGTTTCCTGCCTCGGGCACTCTGCTGCCTCCACAAATGGTTTTTGGAGGCACGTGCACATATACTTTAAACACGTCGATGGTGAATCGGTACCCAGCTGCCAGGGTCAAGCTTCCCGGGAGGGGCCGCGGGCGCGCGGGGCGGGGCCGCAAGAGCACTGGGCGGGACCGCAGGCGCACGGCGGCCTCATTTCCTCACCCGCGCCGGAAGTGGCCGCTCAGGCGCGGCGGCGCGCCCGGGTGTGGGCGGCTGAGGAGGCGGTGGCGTCCCCAGGGCGCAGGGCGCAGGGCGCCTACCCGGTGTGTCGGCGGCGCAGGAGGCGGTGGACCGCGGAGCGGGCGAGCAGGGTGAGTACCTGGCCCGGCCTCGCCCGCCCGTCCGCGACTCCTGTCGGCTTGGGCCCAGGCAGTGCGGGCGCCGGGGCGCGGGCCAGGGCTGCGGACTCCTGTCGGGTCGGGTGGGGTCGCCTCGCCGACTGGCTCTGCTGAGGTCCCTGTCCCTTAGGGATGAGCCCCCCGGAGTCGGCTCCGGTTTTTAGGGAAAGCCCGGTGTTTTTGAGTGTGGTGCTGCCGGAGACCGTTAGTTTGCATGTCAATGTTGGCCTTTTATTTTTTTTGAACCAACTCACCACCGTCTCTGCTCCTCCAGTGGATAAACTTTTTAGTCAGCGGTGACCTAGTCATCGCGTTAAAATAGTTCTGCTCGCAGCCCTTTATCTGCAGGCGGCACAGCGAACGCCAGTAAAGATGAGCGGTGGCGAAGGGCTCTGTGGGGCGGAGGAGACGCGGAGCCTCTGGCATTGTCAGAATGCACCTTAAAAATGATTCTTATCTCTGAGCAATGCAGGAAGCACGACGATGATACTTTTATTTGTGATAATGGTATTGGCGGTATGACAGTTTGGTTATACATCTGAAGCTTTTCTTCCTGAGCTCTTGCCTTGTTAAACTTGGAGGCATTTTCTAGCGTGCTTTTGAAATAGATGTAGGATGTCGTGACGTTTCACCGTCATTCAAGGCTCGCAGGAACAGGGCCCTTCATGTCTCTTGGAATTTTAATGTTGGGTTTTGAATGTTGTATTAAAATAGTAGTTTCGATCTTGGAAGTGAGAAGCCAAGTATTTTATGCCTGAGAGTGTTAGCGTTCATTTTGTAATGGTATTCCAGTACCATTTGTTTAAAGTTGTCATGTGACTAAAAGAATGAAAAAAGATGTTGGATCTCCAATATTTGTGGCTCAGAAAAGTTTGGCCTAAATAAGCACAGTTCCAACCAGTTTAGAAGCTGCATTTTTCTCTTTGTTTTTGTTGAGGCAAAAAATACTTATGAAATCAATAAGAGCACAAATCTTAATTGTACAGCTCAATGAGTTTTTACGTACTACCAGATTGATCAAATTATTACTGTAGAACAGTTCCATCATCCTGTTTCCCTGTGCTTCTTCCAAGTCAGTTATATCTCTGTTTTCCCATCTGTATTCTGACTTCTCTCATCAGCTTTTAGTTTTCTCTATTTTGAGCTTCATGTTGATGGAATTGCATAGTATTCTCAGCATATTGCTTGTGGGACACACCCATACTATTTCATGGTATTATATTATTGCTGTGTAATATTCCATTGAATAATATGTGACTACTCTTCAGCTGATGGACATTTATATTCTTAATTTTTGTATATGATGTATTTCGGATATTAAGAATACTGTGGGCCCGGCATGGTGTCTCGGGCCTGGCGTGGTGTCTCGGGCCTGTAATCCCCACACTTGAGGAGGCCGAGGCGGGTGGATCACTTGGTCAGGAATTCGAGACCAGCTTGGTAAACATGGTGAAACCCCATCTCTACTAAAAATACAGAAATTAGCCAGGCATGGTGTCATCCCAGCTACTTGGGAGACTGAGACAGAAGAATTGCTTGAACCTGAGAGGCAGAGGTTACAGTGAGCCAGGATTGTGCCACTGCACTCCATCCTGGCCAACAAAGCCAGACTCAGTCCCAAAATAATACTGTGGACATTCTTGTAAATTAAATGTCTTGGTGAGCATCTGTATGCATTTCTGTCAGCTGTAGAATGACTGAGTCATGACATAGGCAGAAAGTTACATTTTAACTGGAGTCTTTTTTTTTTTTAATGTAATAGAATTTGTTATTTTAACTAATATGACATTCAAGGTTGGTTTAAAAAAAGCATAACTATTATGAATTTAAGACTTAAGTGATTCATTTCTTACCATATTATTATTTATCCCTTGGATTGCACATTTATGACCATCTTCTGTCGGACCGTCATTGCTTGTTTAACTGTTAGACAAGTCTGTTAGAGCTAGTGAGGATATGACTGAAGTTTGGCATAACACTTACGTAAGAATTGTGCTACTCAAGTTAGTGGTTTTTGGGGGGAAATGAAATACCAAGAGGATATGACTAAAAGTGGATTGAAGAATCATGGACTGCAAGTCAAAGAACTTAACATTGTTGTTGTCGTGCTACAAAAGTACTAGGTATAAGTGTAAAATTGAGTGATACGGCAAGTTACAAATGTAAATTTACAGCAGGAGTACAGTGATTTCCATATGGATGGAGATACTAGCACATTTATAATGTGAACACACAACGAAAATCACTAAACATCTGTGAGAAATCAGTAGCATCTAAGAGAAGCCTCAGACCAAACAAATACAATAACTAGGCACTGAAGCAGTGGAGCTAATGTAAGATAGAAGAAAACTTTAAAATAAGTATTAGTAATTCAAATTTGTTAAGGTATTATGCCTACTGAACACTTACTGGCTGCCATGAAAAAAAAAAAAAAAAAAAGGAAAGGGCCGGGTGTGGTGGCTCATGCCTATAATCCCAACACTTTGGAAGGCCGAGGCAGGATGGTCGCTGGAGCCCAGGAGTTTGAGACCAGCCTAGGCAACATAATGAGACTCTGTCTCTACAAATAATTTTTAAAATTAGCAGTATGGTAGTGCACATCTGTAGTATCAGCTGTGCAGTCAGTGGAGGCTGCCTCTGCACTTCAGTCTGGCTGACAGTGAAACTGTCTCAAAAAGTAGGAAAGACTAGCCGTGACATGCAAAGTAGATCTACAAGAGCCAATATACATCTAATGGGAGTTCCAGGAGGCATTAGAAATTGGAAAAGAAGAAATAACCACAGAGATAACAGAGATCCTGAAGGTCGGAGTGTCCAGGCAGAGTCCTGGGCAGCCTGAGCCAGACAGAAGTAACTGTCAGTTAGGGGACAAAGGACTGGCAAATACAGATCAACCCTTCCCTCTCTGGTCTCTGTTTCTTCATCTGTACAGTGAGGATGATCAAGAAGTATGCCTCTTCTGAGAGCTTATAGAAAGATGTATTAGGTTTGCTGACTGTTACCTACTCTTCTTCCCTAATGGTTCACGGCAGGGATTGGGGTTGTGTGCCCCTATATGATGTTTAACCTTTCTATCACATGTATTTATTTTGTGAAATTTTTGAAGTATAAAAATTTTTTGGAAGTGTAAAGCAGGGGTTGCCAAATATGGCTGACTACTTATTTTAGCATAGCCTATGATCTAAAAGAAGAAAATAATGCTTAGTGACCCATGAAAATTATATGAAGTTCAAATTTCAGTGTCCCTTGGAGCACAACTATGCTCATTCACTTACATATCGTCTATGACTGCTTTTGTGCCACACAGGCAGAGTCAACTGGTTGTGACATTTACTGTCTGACCTAAAATATTTGCGGATTCCTGGTTTAGAAGCCAGAAATGGACTTATACAGGAAATTTGCTGATGATAAAAGTGGCATTTCAAATTAGTGACAAGAGCATAGATTGCATGAGAAATGGCAAGAATTAGCTATCTATATGAGGGGGAAAATTATTTTTAGTAGGATTACTTCAGGTAGCTAAAATCAAGAAGTAGGAAAAGATTGATAAATTTTAGTCTATTGCCACCACCACCACCACCAACAAAACTTTGCTTAATGGGAAGTAATACCTAATACTTACTGAACACTTACACTTGTCAGGTTTTACTTGAATAATTGTTACAATTATACTCTAAGGTAGGTTCTGTAATTATTCCCATTTAACAGAGAAGGAAACTGAAGTTTACATAAATTATGAAATTTGTCTGTAGTGAAGAGTTAGGAAACCATGGTGCAGATCTTTGAATTCAGGCCATCTGGCTCCCAAGCCTATTGTAGACAAGACAAACTGTGAAAAAAATACTTGCAACATGGTAACACCATTTTGTGGGTATTATCTACATCAGTACCTAAAGATGTACCTAATTTCTTTAAAATATTCTGTTATATAAATATCTGCAGTTAATTTAACCTTTCCCCTATTACGTTGTTTATGTTTTTATTTTGCTGTTACGCATAACACTGATGAACATCCTATATGACTTTATATAGTAGTATGGATACTTCTGTAGTATAGAATCAGGGAAGTATAATTGTGAATTGATGGATTAAATGGCCTGTGCATTTAAATCAAGTTTGCCCTCCAAAAATTTTCTCTCTGTGTGTGTGTGTGTGTGTGTGTGTGTGTGTGTGTGTGTGTTGATTAAAGGAATCATAGTATCTTGGAAGGAACATTGGCTGTTCAGGCAAAACTGCCTCATTTTTTTTTTAGAGGAAGCCCTAAGAGGTGAAGTGTTATGCCCAAGATTACATAGCTATTAAGTAGCTGTTACACTTGACTCTTTAAGTTGTTTTTACTGTGCCACAGTTTGGCGCATTTTTCTCCTTTGTCTTGCTGAAATCCAGGTACCATGAGTATAGTTTTCTCCAAAAACACCCTGTCAAAAGGATCCATTTGATATTACTTGTCCTTGGTACTTAGCACAGTGCTTGACACACAGTAAGTAATCAAGTATTTGTTGATTAAGTGCTGCTTTCAGATGATCAGTACTTACAGACCACTTATTCAATAATATGTTGACAACCCATGTATCACTGTAATACTCATCAAGTTATCAATAATTCATCAAGAAATAAAATGTTCTAATCTCCTCCTTCTTGGATACTTACACTTCATAATGGTTTAGTTTCTGACTGGTTATGTTTTCCAAATAATTGTGTGGCTTTGTTTTTGCTGTGTAAAAAGTGAACTCAAAATTATAAATTTAGTTTTTGAAAACTTTAATGAGAAATTGTTCTGTGCAGAAAATTTAGGAAGATTATACAGAATATGTTTTATAATAGACCCAAATGGATTGTATCCTTCAGAGAGCAGTAGATTAGTCTTATGGGAGGTTAGTTTGACACACTGCAATGTACATGTCCTGGAAATTATGCATAAAATTTGTGTTCGTAGTACCAAAGGTTGTGTAGAATTAAGATTAAATAGAAACTGCTTAAGGGTCATATTATTATGTGAGGGACCAGTGCTGTAGAATTAACTATCTTTAACACTTCTGTAGTCTCCAAGTTACAAGGCAAAAAGAAAAGATATGATAACACCTTTAGAATAATATATAGTACTCTACTTTTGGGGAGATAAGGAGCTTAGTTTTCTTTTTAAATGCAAACTTGTAATCAACACATCTTTATACTTCAGTAAACAAACTGGAGGATTTTTTTGTTTGTTTGTTTTACAAATGCCTTTTTGGCACTACTACTAAATCTGACCTGGCATTATTTTTTTAAACAGCTTCATTGAGGTATAATTGACATAAAATAAACTACCCATATTTAAAGGTACAATTTGACACTTTAAGTTTTAACATATGTAGACACCTGTAAAATTATCACTACAACCAAAGTAATGAGCAAACGCATTACTCACAAAAGTTTTTTCATCCCTTTTTATAATTCCTTCCTGGTACCACCTACCACAGGCAGTCATTGACTGATTTACTTTCTGTAACTACAAATTACCTTCCATTTTCTAAAATTTTGTATAAATGAAGTTATATAGTAAGTACTTCTGTTGCCTGGCTTCTATTACTCAGAGTAATTATTAATATTTGTCCATGATGAAGCATGTGTCAGAGTTTATTCCTTTTTTATTGCTAAGCAGTGTTCCATTGTATGTCTGTTTTACAGTTTGTTCATTTATTTGTTGGTGGACACTGGCTTGTTTCTAGTTTTGGGTTCTACACATAGAAGTTGCTGTGAACATTTGTATACAAGTTTTTGTATTGTTAAAATATAAACTGAGGCAGAATAAAATTTTAGAGTTTTATCTGAGCAAACAGCAATTCATGAATCAGGCAGCAACAAATCAAAAGCAGTTTGGGACTCCACCAAAGGAATGGGAGTGGAAGATTTCTATAGGGTGAACAAGGGAGCAAGGCAAAGACAATATTTGATTAATTACATTTATATAGTTGCCTTATTTAGTCCATCCTGTTGGAATGTCCCTAGTTATATAAGTTAGCTGATGGCTTCTGGTTGACTTAGACCAAGTTTGTTTGCTTCTTTTTTGTTTTTTAAGAGACAGGGCTAGAATCACCCAGATCTAGAGTGCCTTGGTATGATCGTAGCTCACTGCAGCTTTGAATTCCTGGGCTTAAGTGATCCTCGCACCTCAGCATCTTGAGTAACCAGGACAACAGGGACTACAGACATGCACCACCATGCCTGGCTAATTTTTTAATTTCTTATAGATACAAGATCTTGCTAGCTATATTGCCCGGCTGATCTCAAATTCTGGCCTTAAGTGATCCTCCTGCTTGAGCCTCCCAAAGCACTTGCAGGGATGAGCCACCATGCCCCGCCTAACTTTTATTTAATATAGGCACAGACAAAAAAATAACCAGAGTTTCACTTACATTTACAAACAGCCCAAGGTAAGTTGCTTCTATTGCTTATATTTGCAAATCAAACAAGGTGAAGGTTGTTTTTTTTTTTTTGAGACGGAGTTTCGCTCTTGTTACCCAGGCTGGAGTGCAATGGCGCGATATCGGCTCACGGCAACCTCCGCCTCCTGGGTTCAGGCAATTCTCCTGCCTCAGCCTCCTGAGTAGCCGGGACTACAGGCATGTGCCACCATGCCCAGCTGATTTTTTGTATTTTTAGTAGAGACGGGGTTTCACCATGTTGACCAAGATGGTCTCGATCTCTTGACCTCGTGATCCACCCGCCTCGGCCTCCCAAAGTGCTGGGATTACAGGCGTGAGCCACGGCGCCCGGCCTGGTGAAGGTTGTTTTAATGGCTTAACTGGCTTTGTCTGTTCACGGGATTTACAGACCTGGTCTCCATCTTATTTTAATAGTATGAATATGTGCTTTCATTTCTTTTGGGTGAATATCTAGGAATGGAATGGCTGGATCATATGAGTAGGCTTATTAAGAAACTTGGCCTGGGCTACATAGCAAGACCCTCTCTCTAAAAAAAAAAAAAAATTTTTTTTAAATTAGCCAAGTGTATTAGGGTTCACTAGAGGGACAGAACTAAGAGGATATATGTATATATGAAAGGGAGTTTATCAAGGAGAATTAACTCACACCATCACAAGGTGAAGTCACATGGTAGACCATCTGCAAGTTGAGGAGCAAGGAAGCCATTGGTGGATCAGTCTGGGTCCCAAAACCTCAAAAGTAAGGAAGCTGACAGTGCAGCCTTTAGTCTGTGGCCAAAGGCCTAAGAGTTCCTGGCAAACCACGGGTGTAAGTCCAAGAGTCCAAAAGGTGAAGAAGTTGGAGTCTGATGTGTCAGGGCAGGAAGCATCCGGCATGGGAGAAAGATGAAGTCTGTAACACTGACCAAGTCTATGATTCACTTTGAATTACATGCTAGTGGATGTGGAGTGGTGTCTAATTGTGATTTTGATTTACATTTACTTTTTGGCTAATGGTGTTGAGCATCTTTTCATGTACTTATATAGACCATTTATTTGTCTTCTTTAGAGAAATGTCTGTTCAGATCTTTTTCTTGTTGAGTTACTTATCTTTTTTTTTTTTTTTTTTTTTTACTTTTTAAAGTGAGACAGACAATGATTTACAAATGTTTTCTTTAATTCTGTGGGTTATTTCTTCACTTTCTTGATGATGTCCTTAGCAGCACAAATTTTTTATTTTGATGCTGTCCAATTAATACTTGTTTTGTCTTTGGTGTCACCTGAGAAGCTGTTGCCTGATCCAGGGTCACAAATATTTTACTCATAGGTTTTGTTGTAAGAGGTTTTTTTTTTCTTTTGGAGACAGTTTCACTCTTGTTGCCCAGGCTGGAGTGCAATGACGTGATCTCAGCTCACTGCAACCTCCACCTGCCAGGTTCAAGCGATTCTCCTGCCTGAGCCCCCTGAGTAGCTGGGATCACAGGCACGTGCCACCACACCCAGCTAATTTTGTGTTTTTAGTAGAGACGGGATTTCTCCATGTTGGTCAGGCTTGTCTCAAACTCCTGACCTTAGGTGATCCACTCACCTTGGCCTCAAAGTGCTGGGATTACAAGCGTGAGCCACCGTGCTCGGCCTGTTCTAAAAGTTTTGTAATTTTGGCTTTACATTCAGATCTTTGACCCGTTTGGGGATAATTTTTGAATGTGATATGAAGTAGGAGTCTAGTTTCATTCTTTTGCCTGTAAATATCCCATTGTCCCAGTACTGTTGATTGAAAAAACTATTCTTTTTTCCATTGAATTGCCTTGCTACTCTTGTTGAAAATCAACTAACCATAAATGTAACTATTTTTGGGCTTTAAGGTCCATTCCATTGACTATATATTTTTACACCATGCCACACTGTCTTAATTGCCTGTGGCTCTGTAGTAATTTTTGGAATTGCAAAGTGTGGTTCCTCCAGTTTCATTTTTCTTGTTCAAGATTGTTTGGATTATTCTGGGTTTCTTGATTTTGTATACTTTTTAAGATCAGCTTGCCAATTTCTGTAAGAAGTCCACTGGGATTCTTGAAGAGGATTGTGTTTAATCTGTAGATGAATTGGGAGAATATTACCCTTTTAGCAATATTCAGTCTTCCAGTCGTGAATGTGGTGTCTTTCCATTTATTTAAATCTTAAATTTTTTCCAACATTGTTTTGTAGCTTCTATGAGTACAAGTCTTACAGTTCTTTTTAAAATTATTCCTAAGTATTTTATTCTTTTTGATACTATACTGTATATACGGTTGTTTTCTTAATTTCATTTTCAGATTGTTTGTTTCTAATATATAGAAATGTAATTGATTTTTGTGTATTGACATTGTATCCAACAACCTGGCTGAACTCATTTATTAGTTACAACAGATTTTTAGTGAGTTTCTTAGGATTTTCTGCGTACAGATCATATCATCTGCAAATAAGGATAATTTTACTTCTTCCTTTCCAATTTGGATGCCTTTTATTTCATTTTCTTGCCTAATTGCCCTGGCTAGAACCTCCTCTAGTACAATGTAAATAGAAGTAACAAGAGCAGACATCCTTGTCTTATTCCTGATCTTGGGGAAAATCATTCAATCTTTCATCATTAAATACAATATTAGGTATGAGTTTTTTGTAGGTACCCTTTCTTAGATTAAGAAGGTCCCAGCTGGGCATGGTGGCTCACGCCTGTAGAGGTATTGGTCGACTTACGACCTATGCAACTTATGACCATTCGACTTTACGACCACGACCACAATCGCTAGCCACGACTGCTCCGTGTCTGGCAGCGCAAACGTTGCCCAGCTGGGCGTACGACAGTGCGGACCAGCTTCCGGCAGCACTACCATCTCCGCGTGCATATAGCCTATTCAACTCACAACCAAATCGTGTTACAACCAGTCTGTTGGAACCAATCGTGGTCGTAAGTCGAGCACTAGCTGTAATCCCAGCACTTTGGGAGGCCCAAGCAGGCAGATCACGAGGTAAGGAATTCAAGACTAGCCTGACCAAATGGCGAAATCCCAACTCTACTAAAATTACGAAAAAATTAGGCGGATGTGGTGGCACATGCCTGTAATCCCAGCTACTCAGGAGGCTGAGGCAGGAGAATCACTTGAACCCGGGAGGTGGAAGTTGCAGTGAGCTGAGATCATGCCACTGCACTCCAGCCTGGCGACAGAGCAAAACTTTGCCTCAAAAAATATATATACAGTTTATGGTAGCTGTTTTGGTGTCCTTTTCTGCAGATCCTCACATTTGTCAGTTCTAATCATTGGTCAGTTTTAATCATTGATTTTTCTCATTACGGGTCAATTTTTTTATGCCTGGTAATTTTTATTGAGATGCCAGATATTGTGGATTTTATTTTGTTGAGTACTGGATATTTTAATATTCTTATAAATATTCTTAAAGCTTGTTGTGCTATTACTTGGAAATAATGTGACCCTTTCAGATCTTGCTTTTAAGATGTATTGGCAGGACTAGTGCCATGTTTAGTCTAGATCTAATTATTTCCCACTACTGAGGCAAGACTTTTTTGAATGTTCTACCCAGTGCTCTGTGAATTTTGAGGTTTTCCAGTCTGTCTGGTGGGAACATGCACTAATCTTGGCCCTGTATGAATGCTGGTTTATGTGTCCTCTAATTTTTTGTGTGGTCCTTTCCTTAGTCTGTTAGTTACCTCATAGCCTTCACTGATCAGTACTCTGCCAAATACCCATGGGATGTCCTATTCAGATTTGTGGCATTCTCTCTCTGCAGCTGTATCCACTCTGGTACTACATGCTTTAATCCTAGATACCTTGGTCTCCTCAGACTATGAGCTGTATCCCATCAACTCAGGGAATCTGCTGGGCTCTGCTTGTGGCTCAGAAACTAAGGCAATAAGCTGGCAACCACTTGCTTCTTGTTTCTCTGGGGATCACTGTCCTTTGTTACCTGATGTTTAATGTCTTGAAAATCATTGTTTCGTATTTTGGGTTTTTTTAGCAGGAGTGATTGTTTTGGTTGTTTCAAGCCATCTAAAGAGAGAAAATCTAAGAGTAAATCTGGCCCATTACTTTGTCTTGGTTATAAGAGGAAGTCAGTTTTTTAGCCCATTTTAGAGAGTTAGAATTGATAGCTTCTAAGGTTTCTTTCAATCCTGAGATCTTTGATTTCATATCACATACCTTTAACAGCTTATTTTTCCATCTTCACATTATTCCTTTCTCTCCTCAGCACACTTAACTATCTGTATTTGTGCTTAGAAGGCTTGTTGGGATTAACTCTGGGCTGTGAATCAACCGTTTTCATGATACAAACACATTTCATAGAATCATGACAATCAAGATGTAACAGCAGAAAATGTTTTCTATATTCTTAACATATTCATATTATAAAACAGTTATAATCTTATAGAATATGGCCAAAGTTTTCCTTTCAGGAACTACACAAATAAGATTTTAATTGCCTAAAGATTTAAAAGAATCTTTTGTTTTTAATAACCACAGAATTATGCAACTAACATTTATATTCTGAAGTAATTACAGTATCCTTTGTTTCATTTTATTGGAAAATATTCAACTGTAATATTAAGTGGGATATCTCAAAACCTGTATTTCTCTTAAAGGGGAGAGGAAGAAAGATGACCTAAGCTAAACACTACCATTGATATTTTCCATCCTATTTTATTGAAAAGTAAACCTTCAGTAGTGACCCATTTTCTGAGTTAATCTCTTATAGTCTAAAATACATCGTGTATACAAAGAAAGCATATGAGGTACCCACATCAATAAAAGATAGTGGTAGTTCTGTTATCCAGTTTCACGTCAAACAGTTTTGAGTACAGTATGCTTAAGTATGTATATCTTTATTAATTAAAGTATGTATATCTTTATTATACAAGATTATATCTCCATATTTTAAGTTCTTTTCCCTAATTAATGGGCTAGTGATAATTTAATAGTTAAAATAGATACGGCTAAGTTTATCTTTCAAATAATGAAATTCAAGTGTTTTCTTATGCAAGGGATTATGGTTTTGAGGTATGGTTAAGTCCTGGAAATAATATTAGTTTTGTATTCTTTTTTTTTTTTAATTAGACAGTATTTCTTAAAGCCAACTATTTTTTTCTACATCACTGAAACAAGATTTATTATCAGTAAGCGAGATGCTGTCATAGTAAAAGACTCCCTTGTAGTGAATTAAATTTTTCAAGATACTTGGTTGTCATTTGGTTTACTAAAATAATAAATGGCTAAGGAGAGTTAAGAACATTATTTGTGGTATATTGGCCATAAGAAGTATTCATCTATCCTATGTTTTATACAGACATGTTACCACAAAAAAAAAAAAGAAATGTGCATTGCAGCATTTGCCACAGAAAGCATCCAGGGTTTCCTACTCATTAAGAAAGTGACTAGGACCGATATACTGTAGTGATCTTCCAGGTTTTGCTGCACTGAGAAAACCATTACTGTTAAAAGCCTGCCTGTCCTATCACACTATCGTTCTCAACAAGAACTTTGTTACAATGGAAGTTCTCTTTGCAGTGGAGGTCTCCTTGCCTCCCTTGTCCTAAGGTAAACCTCTGTTTTTAGAGTTAATCATTAGTTTAAATACATGGAAGAGTTCATACAACTGGTTGTAGCATGAACGATAGCATGCAATTTTGTAAATTTGTAAATGGTTTTTTATTTTTTTCTCTGCCAATAAACATGATTAAACTGTTCATGTTTTTTCTTTATATAGACTCCAAACCTTTTTAGACTTGTAGGAAATCTGTTGATGTGTAATACAGTGGAAAGAATTATGTGATCTAATGTGCAAATAATCTACTGGAAGACATTGGATATAAATATGTTTTCTTAATGTGTTTTCCAGATGTCTCTGACCTTTTGAAACTGTTCTTTCTCCCACTGAATTTTAAGGCTCCTAGATTGGCTAGGTTGAGCAGTAGAAATTAATGAGGTAGAATGCTTGAATTGAATAAACTGGAAGAAAATATCTCTTTCCAGTAAACCATTATTATTATAACAGAAACAGTTTCTAGATACTCAGTTCCCAAATGGTCATAAGCTTTAGTTGGGAAATGGTGTGGTAATTGAAATATTATGTTAATAAAGAGTTATAAGCAATATAATTTTCAAATAATTAGAAAACAGTAGAATATATGTAATACAGACTATGCTGAGCATAATTTTAATGTTTCTTTGATTCAGTTTATAACCATGTAGACATACTAGTTAAAAATCATATACATAGTGTATTGTTTTGTAAGGTACTTTTTAAAATTCTCCCAGGCCAGGCCTTAGTGGCTTATGCCTGTAGTCCCAGCACTTTGGGAGGCCAAGATGGGTAGATCACCTGAGGTCAGGACCAGCCTGGCTAACATGGTGAAACCTCGTCTCTACTAAAAATACAAAAATTAGCTGGGCATGATGGGCAGGTGCCCATAGTCCCAGCTACTCGGTGGGCTGAGGTGGAAGGATCACATGAACCCAGGAGGCAGAGGTTACAGTAAGCCGAGATTGTGCCACTGCACTCCAGCCTGGGTGATAGAGTGAGACTCTGTCTCAAAAAAAAAAAAAAAAAAATTCTTCCAGTATTTATTGAATATTATATTAGTACCTCTCATAGTTCTCTACATGTAGTCACGTAGCTAAGTTTACTGAATCTACAAACAAATTTGATATCCTTAAGGAAACAAAATTCTGATTGATTCTGATCTGTGTCTTTCAGAAAAATCACTACCAATATAATGTGGATTTTATATATCAGATTGCTTTATTCTGGATATCATTGGTAACAATACAGAAAGTATACACAGTTTCTCATTTCTGCAAGTAGTCATGATTGCTGAAGAAAGAAAAACTTAAAGCTACAGCAGAATTATTTGGGTACCTTTTATGGAAATTCTGATTTTGTTTTTAATTTTTGATAACTTTTTACTAAAGGTATGAACACACAAAGAGTTTATTTTGTTAGGCAAATACATGTTAATAAGAATGCCTAGAAGAGGATTGATTCTTCACACCCGGACCCACTGGCTGCTGTTGGGCCTCGCTTTGCTCTGCAGTTTGGTATTATTTATGTACCTTCTGGAATGTGCCCCTCAGACTGATGGAAATGCGTCTCTTCCTGGTGTTGTTGGGGAAAATTATGGTAAAGAGTATTATCAAGCCCTCCTACAGGAACAAGAAGAACATTATCAGACCAGGGCAACCAGTCTGAAACGCCAAATTGCCCAACTAAAACAAGAATTACAAGAAATGAGTGAGAAGATGAGGTCATTGCAAGAAAGAAAGAATATAGGGGCTAATGGCATAGGCTATCAAGGCAACAAAGAGCAAGCACCTAGTGATCTTTTAGAGTTTCTTCATTCCCAAATTGACAAAGCTGAAGTTAGTGTAGGGGCCAAACTACCCAGTGAGTATGGGGTCATTCCCTTTGAAAGTTTTACCTTAATGAAAGTATTTCAATTGGAAATGGGTCTTACTCGCCATCCTGAAGAAAAGCCAGTTAGAAAAGACAAACGAGATGAATTGGTGGAAGTTATTGAAGCTGGCTTGGAGGTCATTAATAATCCTGATGAAGATGATGAACAAGAAGATGAGGAGGGTCCCCTTGGAGAAAAACTGATATTTAATGAAAATGACTTCATAGAAGGTAATGTGAAAAATATGTTGGTCCATATTATGTTAGTAAGACAAATACTAGTATTGTATGCTGGTAATATAAGTCAGTCATTATCCACAGTATTAAAACACATAAGTTTTTCCCACTTCATTCCACCAAGAATTTTAAGTGGCTTTCTGATAAAAGGTATAATGAGATCATAATAAAAATGGAGAATAAGGACTAGGGAAATAGAATAAAACAGCTCTTGTTGCATGTGTATGATTTATATTCCTCACTTATCTGATCTTCATGTCCTTTATGTTTTTAAAAATGTGTAAACTAAGATTCGAAACTTGAAAACCATTTGATAAAGGAAATAAAAAACTGGTACACTGGTAGCTATTTTCCATATTGGAGGAAGGAGAAGCACATGTCTGAAGAAGGGGTCATACATGGTTTAAAAAGCATACTTGGTATTTGGAAAAGTAAGGAAATACCTATTTCCTAATACGTATTTCAGAAAGAGTATGGAATTTTTATGTACCAAGATGGGATATGACTCACGTTGAAGAACTCTGCTATAAAATTTAGGATACTCTTTGATTTATATCAACAGTAATTATTCTAGACCCCTACCCATCTCCTTTACACTCCCTGCTAGACATTTAATTGCTGACTTAAACCATTTTGAAAATAAATGTTTATTGAAAGTTCTCTTTGCTTAATTTTATAAACTGTGTATCACAGTGGTCCCCAGCCTTTTTGGCACCAGGGACTGGTTTCATGAGCAATAATTTTTCCATGGGATGATGAGGATGGTTTTGGGATGAAACTGTTTCACCTGAGATCATGAGGCATTAGTTAGATTCTCATAAAGAGCATACAGCGTAGATCCTTGCTTGCGCAATTCACAACAGGGTTTACACTCCCGTGACAATCCAGTGCAGCTGCTGATCTGACAGGAGGCAGAGCTCAGGTAATAATGCTTGCCAGGCTCCAGCCACTCACCTCCTAGTGTGCCTTCTGGTTCCCAACAGGCCACATACCAGTAGCAGTCTGTGGCTCGGGTTAGGGACCCCTGGTATAATACATGTAGACTTTTTAACTCTGAATCATCATGGCCATCACTTGCTACACAGTAGTATTAATATAATATCCTGAGGTCTTTGGAGGCCATAAGGGAGGGCGTTATGCTTTGCTGTGGCATTGCAGCTGCCTTTCCCTGTGGTCTCCTCTTTTTTCTGCTGTCATTTTCTGCCATTTGATGGATTGTTTTGCTCAAAACTCTTCTAATTTTTCTGGAAGTTCAGCATTTTGTCTTATCAATGTATGTTTGTAGGTTATGGCAGAATGGGAAGCTGCAGAGGAAATAAGATAACTAAGTAACATGCATAAAATGTCCTCACATCAGCTGTCCCCAAAAAGAAAGGGAGCTATGCCAGTTTTATGTTCTGCACCTCCCGCTTTTGTCTTATAACTCTTCTTGGATTCTGTTACTTCAGGATTTTTCTCTACATGGAACATACTCTGTTTCTCACTTTTCCTCTACTGTGCTACACCTGCCCACTGCAGGGAGGATAATTACTAGTAATTAATAATGAAAACTAATTCCTATTCCTTTTCTAGACTTTAGTTCAGATATCACTTCTTCTGAGAAGTCATCTGCAACCTCAAGTCTAAGATAGCAGTAATTCTGTGTGCTCTTGTCACCTGTACTTTCATACTGCTTGTCACAGCATATGGCATTGCACATTTCCTGGTTTGTGCTTCCTACTAAACTGTGAACCTTCGGAAGGTTGGGACCAAATCTGTTTTATTCACCATTTTATACCCAGATATTGACTGAGTGACCCACACATCTCTAGGCCTAACCTTCTCTATCCTGAGCATCACACTTAAAAATCAGGTTGCCTCGTAGATGTTCATGCTTTTCTCTCAAAGGCGTCTCAAATCACGGAGTTTAAATCTGTACCAATTTTTCTTTGACTTCACTCTATCAGTGATTTTATATATATATATATGTATATATATATGTATAATCACATATATACAGATACATATATAGCACTGTATTGTTATTATTTCTCTATTTTTCTGTCTCCTTCAAAGACTGGCTCTTCCTCAAAATTGAGACCATGTGGCACTCTTTATATCACATAACTAACATGAAGGCATTGATTTATTTTAGTTGACCTAAACCAATAGCAATTGTGGCTCTTGGGTCCTGATTTTAATATTGCTAGAAGTAATTTATTTATTTATCATGGTTATCATATTGATAGGCTCTAGTAGTTTTAAAAAGTCATGTGTAAAAAGGAATAATTGTCATTTGGAGTATATTTTATAGATTGAATAAAATAACAGAACAGTGGCTGGGTGTGTGGTGGCTCACGCCTGTAATCACAGCACTTTGGGAGGCTGAGGCGGATGGATCACCTGAGGTCAGCAGTTCAAGACCAGCCTGGCCAACATGGTGAAACCCTGTCTTTAAAAAAAATAAATAAATAACAGAGCAGTGAACATTTTTTTTAACTTTTTCTTTTAAAGGAGTAATTGTTACTGACTGTGCAGTGGGGATAAGTATTTTCACAAATAGGTAAAAATCCTGCAGGTCTGCTTTAATGCCTTGATGTTTAAGTGAGTAAAATCCGTCTTCCCATTGAATTTGTAAACTTTGACATAGAGGTGTCTTTGTTCCTAACTCTTTCCTTTAGGTTATTATCGCACCGAGAGAGATAAGGGCACGCAGTATGAATTATTTTTTAAGAAAGCAGATCTTATGGAATATAGACATGTGACCCTCTTCCGCCCTTTTGGACCTCTCATGAAAGTGAAGAGCGAGATGATTGACATCACTAGATCAATTATTAATATCATTGTGCCACTTGCTGAAAGAACTGAAGCATTTGTACAGTTTATGCAGAACTTCAGGTAACTGTCAGGACTTAATGATTCAGCTACGTTCTTCTCAAAAAAATCATATTTTACTCAGATTTTCTCAATTTATCTTCACTGAGTATAATTACTTAGAATAATTTTATAGGCTTTGGAGGAGCTTTATTTTTTATATTGTCTCTTTTTTTTTAAAGCATGTATAGTATATTGTATATTGACAGTTTGAACTACGAAATAAATTGAGTGACATCTGTTAGAAATAAAATTTGATGGCCTTGATAATTGTTTTTTAATTCATTTTAAGACAAGTTGAATTTTAAAAAATCAACTTTATGAAGGTATAATTTACATGCAGTAAAACCCACATATTTTAAGGATACCGGTTTCATGACTTTTTTTTTTTTTCTTTTTTTTGAGACAACGTCTCACTCTGTCGCCCAGGCTAGAGTGCAGTGGCATGAGCACGGCTCACTGCAGCTCAACCTCCTGGGCTCAAGTGATGCCCTTACCTCGGCCTCCCAAGTAGCTGGGACCACACAGGTGCATGCCATCTTTTTTATTTTTTGTAGAGAGGAGGGTCTTGCCATGTTGTCCAGGCTGGAATTTCATGTCATTTGATAAATGTATATACTCATGAACCACCACCCCAATCAAGATACAGAATACTGCTGTCTCCCAAGAAAATCCCCGAGAATGATTTAAGGTTTTTAATCAAAATACATTTAGAAATACAAACATTAAACTAAAAATTGGAGAAAGTTATTTCATCCTGGGAAGCAAAGAATTTGTAAAGTTTTTTTATGTTATTAAATTTGGATATTTTTAAATGCTAAAGTGTTAAATAATTATCTACACATTAGGATAACTATTTGTGGGAAATACTGCTTTTTGATTTAACAGTTCCCATGTTTTTAATACTTCAATAATTTTAAATGTTTTAAATACTGTGATGTACTAGTTTTAGTGCTTTGTGATCCTAGTCTTTACTCTCATATTGGAATTATTAGATTTAAAAGGTTAGTTAAAACTGTCCTGCAGCTGAATGTCTGGCAGTCATACTTCCAAATGAGATTTCCTGTTCCAAATAGCTCACTTGAGATCTGATTTCCTAAAGCATTTTTTTATTGCTTTTCTTGGAATTACTTCCAAATGCCACATTATTCTTTACAGTAAGTAATCTCAGTCATGCAAATATTTATTCCTTAATGATAGGTATAACTTTTGGAATTAGCCAGTCTGAAGACAACTCTTAATTCAAAAGGTCAGTATTTATTTATTTGGTTCTGAACTGATTGAGTTTATTTCCATGAATAGCTTGTGATTTGCTTCTGAAAGCAATCCGAACGCAAAAGTTCAAAAAAATGTTTCAAAATATGCCAGCAATGTCAGACTGCTTCCACGGCCCTCCAAGGGCTGCACTCATTCAGGCATAGACGTTGTGCCTTCCATGATTCATCAGTATTGCCATTTTTATGTTTACTATTGTGTCAGTAATGCCTCATTTTCTTATTAAAGCTTCATGTGGTTGCTTTCTGAATGAGTAGTGCCTCATGTCTTCTTGAATAAACTTTATTTTTCACTTCTGTTAGGGATGTTTGTATTCATCAAGACAAGAAGATTCATCTCACAGTGGTGTATTTTGGTAAAGAAGGACTGTCTAAAGTCAAGTCTATCCTAGAATCTGTCACAAGGTTGGTGAACCACATCCACAGTCAAGTCCTTGATATATAACATTGCTAAAAGAGTGAGAATTTCAGATATGTAATGAGTTAATAATTTGTAGTAACTATTGTTTAAAAGTTGGCTGACCATGTGGGCAGTGGGAGTGGTGATAAGTTCCTCATTTCTCATGCAACCCTACATGACTCAACTTCCCTTTCTGCTTAGCAGGGAATCTGGCATGATGAGGATGCTTTCTTTATGGCCCACTCACCTTCTGTGTGTTTGCTGCTGCTTTCCCTTTTTTAAAATCTAATTCCTTCACTTTGACATAATCATCTTCTGAATTTGTCTCTTTTTGTCACCTTTCTTTCCTTCCATTTCCTCAGGTTCCTTCTTTTCCCCTTGCTAACAATGCCAAGGTCTCCCATATCTTTAAGAAACTTCTACCCAACTCTGACGTGTCCAGCCACTACCATTATGTTTCTGTCCTTTCATAGCTCAACGTCACAGGATAACAGTTCATAACTAAGCAAGTCATATAGTACCTGGCACATAGTAGATTCTTAGAGGTTTGAATGGATGAATTAGTAATCCCTTAGTACTTAATTATTAATTCTTTTGCTTCTCAGCCTTTTTCTTTCTAAATCATGGGCTCAAAGATATGACCTAACTGCCAAATTCTTTTCTGTTATTCTTTTTCATTGTTTTTTTACCTTTGACAACCTAACCATTACTTCTGTCTTAAAATATTCTTCTTATGTTTGTAAAATGTAACTATTTTGTAAATGTAAGTAGGATATAATGTAAACTGTTAGGTTGATTGTCATCTCTAACCATACCAGTTCTGTGTCCTTCACTTGCCTCTTTACCTTTCTGCCAGTTGTGGCCATTTGTTAAGAGCCCAGATTTGATCAGCCATTCTTCTCAAATCATTCAACTAACATTCATTGAGTCCTACCTACTGTGTTCCAGGTACAGTACTTGGGAGTCTGACAGGGATAATTTGAAGAAGAGTGGGCATAGATGAGTGAATCTGAGTCCCTGACCTGTAGGGATTCTCAGATCCTTGACGTATATAGACAAGACTCACTAGCTTCCCCTTCCCTACATGAGCTCCTCCTCCTCATGGCCCTCTCTCAATTCTGAGTAAAACTATTTCACTATCCCCTTGGCATGACTTTTGAGAGCCACAGTCTTTTACTTATTCTTTGCCTGCAGTTACTTCTAATTAGTTAGTTCCTACTTACTTCACAGGACCTCCTCCCTGTCTCTTCCTTGCTACTGCCACCACCCTAACCCTGGCTCCGTCTCCCTCCATTTCTTTCCTGCCTTTTCCTCCTTAGTGTTTTTAGATCACCTACTAAGTGCCACGAACTCACACTGGTAATGTCAAGGTATTGTCAAGACACCTCTGTGGCAAATGGTGTAAACCTACCTTGAGCTTGTTTAAGGAAAATAGGAACAGTATTGAAGAATCTTGGGTACCTCCAGAAATAAAGGGATTGTTCCAACCAGATTTGGGGAAGAAAATCCAAACAACTGTGGTTTCTCAAGGATTGGAACCAGAGACTTGAATACCATCAAAATTCTCTTGTCATCTCCTTGTCTGTTTTTCTCTGCATGTTGACTCCATTCTCCTGTTGCAGATTGGCTTCTCCCACATGGTGAGGGATATGACTGTTGGCGGCTCTGGGCTCACATCTTCTCAGCTTTGCCATCAGAGAGGAAAGAGCTTTCTCCCAGCTCCAGTTGAGAAAATCCCAGGAAAGGACATTTTGCCCACTCTTGAGCCAATCACTATGGCCAGGTGGGGTGGGGGTATTGGGATTGGCCCAGTTTAAGCCTGGTCCCCATCCCTAGGACATTACTGTGGTTGGGGTGGGCAGAGAGTGAGGGGTATTCTTTGATCAGGGCCTCCACTTGGTGCTGAGTATGTGGGTGGCAGTGGGCAATTTTCCCCAAAAAAACAGAGAGATTTATGTTCCTTAAGGCAGGAAGAAGAGTCTTAGGCACTTACAGCACTTGGAGGTCACTCTATGCACTATTTGAGACTTTGTTCTATCTCTCCATTACCCATTCTGTACTGTTGTAAGCGTAATCCTCCTAAAACATTACTTTTTTATCAGGCTGCACCCTAGTGCAGTGAGTCGTTCTCCAACTTCAGTGCCAGAGTCACTGGGAAGACTGGTGAAAATGTAGAGGCTCAGCTCCAGCCCTAGCGTCTGATTCAGTGGGTCTGGGTGTAGTCTGAGAGTTTGCCTGTCTAACACGTTGCCACAGGAAGCTGATGCTGTAGGTTTGGGGGCCTCACTGTGAGAACTCCTGCCCTAGCAGAAAAACCCTGCTGATTCTCTTTGTCTTTAGGATGCTGACCAATTTCTTTAACCTTGCATGGGAGGTACTCTTCAGTCTGACCTTTCTCTCATTGTTCCCATTTTAAGATCCTTTGACCCTTATCTCACTTTTCCCATTTTAAGGTCCTTTTGTTCCAATCTGATTTGTCTGATCCCGTTTCTCTAAAATGCTCTCTACACTCTTACCTCTTTGCCTTTGAGAATAATTGTTTGGAATGACCTTTACACTTACCACTGAATTCAACATTTTAACCAAAGTATAACTCACATTCCACTTCTAACATCTTCTGTAACTACTGCAGATATGAGTGATGCATTTTCTCAGAACTTCTCTTCATTCATTCATTCAGCAAATATTTATTGAACTCCTTCTGTGAGGAAGCACTGTGTCCATAATAATTAACAAAACAAAATCCCTGCTCCCACAGAGTAGGAGAGACACTGGAACAAACATGTCTGGCAGTACCAAGAAAAACACTTGAGGAAGAGGATAGAGATGAAAGAGAGGGAGGTCAGACCTGCTTTTCATGTAGTATTTGAGAGGATCCCTCTGATAAGGGGATGTGTGCAAAGACCCAGCGGGTGTAAGAGGAGAGTGATCTTTGTGTGTGTCACCCATTTAGAATGCATTATTTATTACCAGACATTACAGCTATTTTTTTCATGTGTGTATTTCTCATCTCCCCAAAAGGTGTTTACGATTCCAAAGGGCAGTGGTCACTTTAACACTTTGGAGCCTCATACTACCAATGTGTGCCTCAAATGTAGGCATTTGGTGAATATCTCTCCCTGATGATGATCATACACATGAAGCTGGGATTTTCTTTTCCCATGTGAATGTAGAACCAACATAATCAAATGTTTGAAGTGTAAAACGTATCTTGTAAGCTGTGTTGAAGGAAGAGAGTTGTTAATGTTAAGTGAGACTTATCATTTGTTGTATGCTTTCCTCATAGTGAGTCTGATTTTCACAATTACACCTTGGTCTCATTGAATGAAGAATTTAATCGTGGACGAGGACTAAATGTGGGTGCCCGAGCTTGGGACAAGGGAGAGGTCTTGATGTTTTTCTGTGATGTTGATATCTATTTCTCAGCCGAATTCCTTAACAGCTGCCGGTTAAATGCTGAGCCAGGTGCGTAAAATGTTGGTAGATGATCTGAGTATAGAATTTATAACAGTATCACATGTCCTATAGTTTGAATCAAGTTATTTTGAGGGAAAAGAAATTTTAGTTAAACCCTAGTATTTTTTTTTAAGTTATATTAAGCATAATTTAACTGGAATACTATATAGGAAATAAAAAATTTGACTCTCTGAAATGCATATCCTTTGTTCTCTTGGGGCCAACTTCCAATGACTACATTTGAAGCCAAATAAAGAAATGCAGAGGAACAGGATATCTAGAAATTGATGAGGCAGAAGCAGTACAGGTCAGAAAAAGAGCTAAGTGGGTGGTATAGAGATGTGTGAGAGTCGAAAGCACTCAGCTTTGGGCATATAGTGTCCACAAATGCAAACATGTCCACATGCATGCATGCACACACACTCACATGGAAGTCTAAATGTGGATAGTGCTTGGTCTCCAGACCGTGCATTTTGGGGTGATTTACTATCCTCTGCTTTAGATTGTAGATATCTTTTGAAAATTAATGAGAAAATTACATTTTTACTAATCAAATTTTAAATGATTTTTAATTTATTTAAAATGAAAAAAGAAAAAAAAAAACAACCAGTTTCCTGCATTGAAGAATCTCAACGGGGAGTGAGTTCAGGAACCTATTACACAACATGGGAACTATAGTTAATAACAATATATTGTATACTTGCAAATTGCTAAGCCAGTAGATTTTAAGTGTTCTTACTACCAAAAAAAATGTTAGGTACGTGAGGTGATGGATATGGTTTATTAGCTTGATTTAATCATTTCACAGTGTATGAATGTAGCAAAACATCATGTTGTACACTGTTTTTATTAGTCAATTTAAAAAACGGGGGGGATGCTGAGCACAGTGGCTCACATCTTAATCCCAACACCTTGGGAGGCCAAGACAGGAGGATCACTTGAGACCAGGAGTCCAAGATCAGCCTGAGCAACATAGTGAGACCTCATCTTTAAAAATAAAAATTTTTTGAAGAATCTTATAGCAAATGGTTTTCTTTGTAGAACTATTCATATGCAAATGATTGCCTTCTTATTAATCAGGTTAGGGATAGTTGTCAGGAACTCTCTGAGAACCTAATGAGTAAATGAAGGTTATGTTTATTTTACAGCATGAAATGCAAAATGTGAAAATTGAAGGAGACATACTTACTTAGTTTAAAAGAAGTATTTTATGTCCAGAAATAGATTTGCCTCTGGAAAACTGAGCTCCCCATCCCTAAATGAATTTGAACAAAGGTAGAATGAGCATCTGCTAGGGATCTTGTAATAAAAAGGTTGCCATGCTACTGCCACACTTCCTGACAATCACTGAACACTTCATGTGATCATATCTAATTGAAGCCAGCCGTAGCAAGGGTTTCTCTGCTGAGGGAAGATGGGCTAGTTAGCTTTTACAGTCCTTTTAGATCAGTCAGTTTGAGTGCTGATGACAAGACCTTTTGCAAGGGCTACTATATCAGGTATTTTTAACCCTTATCTTCCCGACTTTTCCCGATTTGGGTTCAGATTTATTCTCTGTTTTAATTATTCTCGCATGTCTATTCATTGTACAGTATTCATTGAATTTACTCTTTTTAGTGATTCAGTTTTGAAGGGTGGATCTAACAAACGTTTCTAAGTTTCTTGGTGATTATCAGAGGTTAATCTACATTTATTATTGCTGATTAGATGAAATAATGAGTAATAAATGACTCGTAATGAATACACATCTCCCCAAAGTCAATGGGAATAAATATGAAGCACCTTTTAGTTTATTTTTTCCTCTGTTCTTTTGCAAGTTTACGTTAACCTACTGATAACGTTACAAAATCATCATCATATTCATCAAATTAACATATTCTATAGCCTGAATATTTAAAAATATATAATATTGATAAAATCATCTATGATAAGAAAGGCTTTGATAAAACTTAATAGATATTGCAATAAAGAACAGTTCTTTATAACTTCTTTGTATGTTACAAACCTATATTTTAATTTGTAGGTAAGAAGGTATTTTACCCTGTGGTGTTCAGTCTTTACAATCCTGCCATTGTTTATGCCAACCAGGAAGTGCCACCACCTGTGGAGCAACAGCTGGTGAGACTTTTACATTTTCACTTATGAAAGACTCTAAAGATCTTTTCTAGATGTTTGTTGTATAAATAGAAAACAAAGTTTCAGTAAAAAACTGTATTCCCATGAGCAAAGTGTTAAAGAAAAACTATAGTTATTGTAAACACGTTTCCATAGTTCTTTTTATACCTCCAATAAAATGCTTTCACATTTATTGCTTCAGAATTAAGTGTAGGGGCAGCAGAGTTTAGGTCATAAAGAAAAACCTCATGTCCCAAAATGTGGAAATTGTATAGTCATTTCTGCCAGCTTATTTTTACTAATAACTAAAAATTTAATTTTAAAAATCCTAACTAGAAATTAAATCTACTTTGCTAAATAAAAGGGAATAGTATACTATGGTAAATTACTTGGAAAATCATGGAATATAAATGCCATATATCAAAGCTTACAGTTATTGCCAAAACTAATCTTATGTAAGCTTTTTTAAATTTTTAAATCAACTTACTATTTTGTAATAATTTAGATTTAGAGAAGTTGCAAAGGTAGTAAAGAGAGTTCCATACTTCACCTGATTTCCACTAATGCTAACGTCTTACATAACCATGGTACATTTGTCAAAGTGAAGAAATTAATATTGCTAAGTTACTGCTAAGTACACTACAGATTTACTAGGATTATACCAGTTTTTCTACTAATGTCCTTTTTCTGTTTCAGAATCGAGCCCAGAATACCAAATTGCATTTAACATAATTTTTTATTGTTAATACAAAGAAAAAGTGGAAATGATTAAGAAGTCACTTTAAAATGTGTAAAAAAAGATAAAAAATAACTTCGAGGAAAGAAATAAAGGCTGAAGTTAATAAAACAAAAATAGATTGCTTTTGTTTAAATACAAAAATATTTAATCATAAAGTAGACAGATTTCAGGTAAAAAGGAAAACATAACATTGGAAATTAGAATATAAAAACATTGAGATAAATCAATTTTATAGGGTAAGTTTTTAAAATCTAAATAAAACGAAAGATTTAAGAATTTATAAAAAATGAACACAGGCTAAGTTCATGTTGGTATTTTATGAATAAGAGGTGAAAGTTCTGAAGAAATTAAGAGCCATTTTAAAAACAGTTACCAAAAAGTTACCCTGTAGGTACATAAATATGTTTTAATTTATGAGCTTTTTCATACTCTCAAAGAACAAATAATATTAGCACCATATGATGTACTTAACATATTTTATGAGGCCACCATTATCGTGATACCACACTTGGCATAGTGTACACACACACACACACACATACACACATATATCTCTCTACCTTGTGGTAGGCCAGTGTTATGAATATAGATACAAATAGGTTCAAAATGGCAAACCAAGCACCCACATCTGCCATATCTGACAGTGAATTATTCAAAAGAAAATGGTACATTAGTACTGGAAAGTGAGAGAAGGTGTTAGCAGTCATGAGTTTTGAGAACTTTCTGTAAGATGACAGCAGTTAAGATTGCTGGAGGAGAGAACAGTCTAGAACGTGTTCTAGTGAGTGAAGATGGGGCTGCTTTACATTCTCTGAGCTCATAGCAGACAGAATGGAGGGAGCCTGGAGTAAACATGCTTCTCTAGGTGTGCTGAGAAGCAGGCATCACAGGAACTGACCCTCAGTCTAAAGCAGTGCATGTGGTTCCTGGAGCTGGAGAGGGTGGTTGGGGTGGCTAGGGAGCCCCTAGACTACGAAAGTGAGCTACTGTTGGCACATCCCCCTGAGACCCTGTCCTGCCGTCCTTGACTGTGACTGGAGACAGGCCATTGTAATCTTCCATGGACTTCTGAACAATGATACTTGAAACAGAAATGAATAGCAATTAACCAAGACTAACCAAACATTTGAGGAAAACCAATACTATAAAAGAGGTACCAAGTATTAATACATAGAAAAATTAATACATGAGTATATGAATATAGATAGAAAATAACTTAGGGAGATTAGAGAAAATGTTAAATTCATAAAACAGGATTTGTTGCTTTAAAGTCAGAACTTGGAAATTGTGAAAATATTTTAAAATCAGTAAATGGTCTGAACAGAAGAATGGTTATAGTTAAAACAAATTTGTAGACTGGAAGACAAGCCAGTTGGACACAAGAAGTTCACAAAATAACATGAGAGAAAAATTGAGACAAGGAGAATCAAGCCGGAAGCTCCCAATTGTTAATAGGAGTTCAGAAAAGAGAGACTATTGAGTGGAGGAAATGGAAGCAAACTTTGCAGAGATAAGCAGAAACAAACCTTCTGGTGTTTGGAGAACAGCAGTAAAGGGACAATTCTAATAGCTTCCAGAGACACTAAAAATAGCAAAACCCAGCTTGTTCACAAAGGAATAACAAAACAAAAGAATAACAATCAGATTGGCATTTGCCTTCTTTTTGACAATACACGTTCTAGAAGACAATAAAACAAACTATGAAAATCCTGAAGAAAAGTAACTTTGATTCTAGAATTCATATTTGACCTACTATTTTAGGACAAAATAGACATGAGCTTTCAGGGACTCAGAATTTATTTCCCACAGACCTTTTTAATCTAGTCCTGCAAAATGATAAATGTATACATTGAGAGAGGAGGACCTGAGAATAAATAGTGGTGAACAACAAAAATAAGTCTAAACATTTGTTGATATAATAGTATAAATAGATATGTTGACATAATAAAAAGGCAATAGCAATTTGGGATTAAGATATCAAAGGGTATATACATATGTGTATTACCTAACTCTCAGATGAGAAGGCCTAGAACCAGTGACACTGACACCCTAATAGTAACAAGCACACTCAGCTTCCAGATCTTGGTTTCTAATACTATTCTCCAATCAAAGGAGCCAGGGGTCTATGGAGAAATGGTTGATTCCAGGGCTAGGGCAAGAAATATACAGGAAGACCCTGGAGCATCTTATACTGCCGGAAAGTAAGAATGCACTCAACAAAAAGATAGGGAGAATGTATCAAAGGGGCACAGGAACCAACAGAAAGAGCTCCCAGCGCCCAAGCTGGAACAACCTGAGCAATGAAATAAATAACTTAAATCTGGATTATAATCCAAAGCATCAAATAAATAGCCATGAGTCTATACCGATATAAATGAGTGAATGAGCAGATAAATAATAACAAGTGGCTAGACTAGATAAGAAAGAAAAGAGAAATCTTCCTTACAGAATTCCAAATAACTTATGTAGTATATACTCCCTCTTCCGGTAGGTGGAAGTAGGGGACTCACTTTCAAAGAATAGTATGGAAAGAAAAAACAAACTTTTCAGAGGAGAAACCCAGCAGACATCTTAACCAAGTGGTACCATGTACCCCTGACATGATGTAATGAGAAGGGCACTTCAGCTCTGTAGTTGCCTTCCAAAACCCTAGAACCCCAGTTCAGTCACAGGGAAAGCTACAGCAAACCCACATTGAGGAGCATTGTACTAAATACCTGAGCATTGTTCCTCAAAACTGTCAAGGTCATCAAAAACAAGGAAGACTGAGAAACCATCATAGCGAAGAGGAGACTAAGGAGACATGACAACCAAATGCAATGTGGTGCCCTGTACTAGGTCCTGGGATGGTAAAAAGGACAGGAAAGGGAAAGCTCATGAAATCCAAATGAAGTCTGGAGTTGAATTAAATAGTAACATAGCAATGACGGTTCCTTAGTTTTGCCAAATGTACCACAACAATGTAAGATGTAACACTAGGGGAAGCTAAAACTGGATGAGGGGTATATGGGAACTCTGTTTACTGTTTTGCAACTTCTCTGTAAGTCTAAAATTATTGCAAAACAGAAGGTTATATATTAAAATTAATTGAAAATAAACAAAAAGAAGAGGCAAATAAAGTCAACATATAAACGTGAAAGGAATGTAAAAGCATGCTAATATTCTTGCCTGGTTTGGAGGGTTATAGGGGAAGAATGATTTGAATGCTGATTCATTCTAGGTGTTGCATAGCAAGTTTAAGCACTTTAAGTTCTTGTTTCACCACTTGTAACCTTTGCAAGTTTTAACTTTTCTAAGCTTCAGTTTCCTTACTTAAAAGACAAAAACTTATTTTCCTTAATGTTTAAAGCTGTATTAAAAGTAAATAGGGCTGGGCGCAGTGGCTCATGCCTGTAATCCCAGCACTTTGGGAGGCCGAGGTAGTTGGATCACGAGGTCAGGAGATCGAGACAATCCTGGCCAACATGGTGAAACTTCACGTCTACAAAAATACAAAAATTAGCTGGGTATGGTGGTGGGCACCTGTAGTCCCAGCTACTCAGGAGACTGAAGCAGGAGAATCACTTGAACCTGAGAGGCAAAGGTTGCGGTGAGCCAAGATTGCATCACTACACTCCAGCCTGGTGACAGACTGAGACTCTGTCTCAAAAAAAAAAAGTAGGAAGGATAAAATGGGTAAGACAGTTGATAATAATTCGCACATTTAAATAGCCTTACTGGGAGTAAATTAAAACAGCAGTATAATGCTTTGTTTCTGCTGTTAGATCACTGCTTTTAAAAAGCACAGCCATGCGAGCAAAGCTGGGGGATGGGAGCTGTTCCATCACTCCTGTTGGGGATGCAGGCCAGTTCTCTGGGTCAAGTTCTAAACAGGTTCATCCCTCCGACCCAGTAATTGCCACTCCCAGCAGTCTCTCCTGGGGAAATAATCCAGCTACATGATAGTAATATGCATAAATTGATAACATTAAAAGCAAGCAAAATTAATAATGAAAGGATAAATTGAATTATGGTACATACTGTGGTGAATATTGCATAACAAGAGGAAAATGTGAAATTTAAATATAGCAGTGTAAATGCAGAGGAAAATGTAAAGCTAAAAAGTGGGAAATAACATGTCTATACTTTAGGTAACATTTGAATGATAATAGCGAATATTTTTATGAACCCCTTACTATGTTCAGGGTACTTGTACTGTTTTGCCTACCTGTTAATTCATTTAATCTCCTAACAACCTCCAAGGTAGGTACTTTTCCCCCTTTTTCACAGCTGTACTGCAGTTGAGTGCCTGTCCAAGTGCACACTGGCCTGAGTAGGCCCAGGAGCCCAGGTGATGTAGCTCCACAGCCTCCACTCCTGTCCACTGCACACACTGCCTCTGTTATATTAATTTATCAAATATTGAGAGTCCCTTTGATGCCAGGCACTATCCACCACTGGCACCCCAACACCTACACCCTAACAGACACGGCTATTACTCGTAAGGGTCTTTATTAGGAGGTGGCAGAAAGTAAAATTAGATAACAGATACCACGTGGATCATTAAAATAGACTGAATTGCAAAGAGTGACTCCATGGTTTCTGTGGCATGTTTGGTCAGAAAGGCCTTTGTGAGATGAGGGTGAGCAGAGCTGTCCAAAGAATAGAAAAGAACCAGCTAGGCCATGATTGGGGGATAGTGGTTTCCAGCAGAAGGAACAGCTACTGGGTTTCCTAAGGTGTTTGGAGCACAGTGGGTAAAGGGCACATAGCTGGGCCAGGGCATGTAGAGCTTGTTAAGCCTCTGGAAGGCATTAGGATTTTATGCTTAGTGTGTTGGAAAGCCTTTGGAGGAAGAATGGATTGTGTGTGGCACTGGCTGGCAGCAGCCAGTTAGGCTTTCACAGTAGACAAGGGGAGATGATTTTGGCTTAGGCGACACTAATAGTATAATTAGGTGAAAGGTTTGGATATGATTCAGAGATAGGGCTGACAGAGCATGCAGATGGGTTAGATGTAGGAAATGAGCAAGGAAAGGAATGGGAGAGGAGAAATCAGGATTCAACTGGAGCCATAGTAGGTATGTGTTGATTATCAGACATCCAAGGGAAGGTGTTAAGTTGCTAGTTGGCTTCAGGGATCCAGCATTCTGTGAGAGGCCAAGGCTTGGGGATATAGGTTATGTGTAGATAACTGCATCTCCCACATGCTTAGGAGGCCAGATAAAACAGTGCAGGAAAACATTAACAATGAGGATTATGGACGATTTGAGTTTCCTTCTACTTTCCTCTGTGAAAATATGTTGCTTTAAAAATCAAACAAAACTAATGATTCCTTTCTCCAAATCTGATAATATTGGAAGAATTTTTAGAGAAACTAAGTCACAAAGTTATAGTATTTGTAAAATCAGAATTGGCATGGTGTAGAGATGTCAAAGTGGATGTTTTGCTTTTTAATACTTTGTATCAGTGTTCTATTTTAACAAAGAGATAAGTCTCTTTGTTAAATATTAGAGATGGGAGCAGTGGCTCACGCCTGTAATCCCAGCACTTTGGAATGCCGAAGCGGGTGGATCACCAGAGGTCAAGAGTTTGAGACCAGCCTGGCCAATGTGATGAAACCCTGTCTCTACTGTAAATACAAAAATTAGCCAGGTGTGATGGCACACACCTGTAATCCCAGCTGCTCAGCAGGTTGAGGCCTGAATCACTTGAATCCAAAAGACAGAGGTTGCAGTGAGCCAAGATCGTGCCAGTGCACTCCATCCAGTCTAGGCAACAGAGACTCTGGATCAAAATAATAATAATAATAGAGTCTAGTCTTCATTTTGCCACTAAAATTATGCCTATATATTTATTATTCAACACATAATTACTGAAATCCTGCCATTGTTCTAGGTGCTAGGAATATAGCAGTGATCAGAATCCACAAGTCTTCCCCTCAGGGAGCTTTACATTCTAGAAGGGGAAGAAGTTCTTCCCCTCAGCTGAAAAAAAAAAAAAAAAAATAGAAAAATGCCAACCTCATCCATCAGCTCCAGCCCTCAGGGCTGCCTGGCTTATTCTGTGCTTTCCTGTTGATTCTCCCATTCTATATAGCAACAATTTCAGACTGTGCCCACTCTTCTCAAAATTTGTCCCCTCTACAGACCTTGATGTTCATGCTGTCTGTAGGAATTTCTGTGGGGGTGCCCTACAGATCATTCAGATTCATTATGGTCAGAACTAACTCCATGTTGTTGCTGTCTGGGCTGGCCCTTCCCCTGGGCTCCATTTTGGGGATGGCACCATCACAGACCCACTGTTCAGAATGGAAGCCTGCTGTCATCTTAGTTGATTCTTCTCCTTCACTCCCCACTCCTGCCCATTCAATCACTTGCTGACTTATGTGAAGTCTCTGACATAAATCTTTTCCATATTCTACATCCATACACTTTTTTGCTTTCTGTACATATCACAGTAGCATACACTAGCAGCTTCCCATCCCTAGTTACAGCTGTTGCCTCATCTTAATAGCATGTATCACCACCTAAAATGTATATTAATTTACTATTTTCCCACCCAAACAAAGGCTCTTTGATGGCAGAGACTTTGTCACCTGTCTTCACTGCTAAGCCCTAGTTACTAGAACCATATCCAGAAGATTAAATACTTGTTGAAAGTATAAATAAAAAGAGGGTTATCAGGCTTCAACTTGGAAGTAGAAGTGATTCCAAGGACTCAATGTCATCAAAGCCCTGGTTTTATATTTCTTTCTCTACTTAGACCTCAGTGGTGACAGCTTCATATTAAAGCTGGTCTTCCTCATGGTAGAAAAGGACTTTGGCAGTTCCAAGCTTCATAGCTGCATTCTGCACGAGGGGTCAACAAACGTTTTCTTTAGAGAGCTAGATAAGGTATATTTTAATCTTTGTAGGCCATATAGTTCTGCTGCAACTACTCAGCTCTGCCACTGCACCATGGAAGCACCCATAGACAATTTGTAAACAGATCAACACAACTATGTTCCACTAAGATTATTTACAAAAGCAGGCAGCAGGCCAGATTTAGCCAGAGGCCGTAGTTTGCTGACTCCTGCCCTACAACCAAGTAGTCTTTCCAGTGACTCTCTTAGAAGAATGAGGTAGTTTTGTTTTCCAAAGTTCCCAACAACTTCCCTGGTTTACCTTGTTGGCTTGATTTTTTTCAAATTCCTATTACCGAGCCAGTTCCTATGGTAAGTAGGGTGAGACTGTCTCACTAGTATAGAGTCTCATGGCCCACTCTGAATCTACTGGTGACAGCAGCTTCCCAAAATATGTGGGCTGCACAGGGCCAGGTAATTACCAGAACAAAACTGTACCAATCAGGAAGGGGGCTGGGGGAATGGATGCTTGGTAGGCACCAAATAAGGTCTACTGTGTCGAGTTGATCATGTGTGTTAGTTTGTTTATGCAACTGTTCTTCTTCTAGAATGTAAGCCCCTTGAAGTCAGACACCACACTGATTATTAGTAACCTCAGCTTGTACCTTGTATGGGCTTTGAGTTCTGTTTTTGTTTTGTAAGGATTTAATAACATAAATGCATGTAATCCTTAATCAGTCACATAAATCCCAGGAAAAAAGTATACATTAGAAAATATTTAAATTTGTTTCATCATTGATTAAAAGTTCTGCTTCTTATGGAATTAAATTGATTTTTTTTTTAAGGTTCACAAAAAGGATTCTGGCTTTTGGCGAGATTTTGGCTTTGGAATGACTTGTCAGTATCGGTCAGATTTCCTGACCATTGGTAAGTATACTTTACATTTAAGGATAGGACATTACATATTTACTCCAGACTTGATGGTATTTTGTTAAAATGTCCCAGATTTGAGTGTTTTCCTACTAAATAGAGCATCTGAGGTTAGCTAAAAAGAGAAACTGGAGCTACAAAAGGCAGAGTAAGTTTATAATTAATATTTTTGAATAGCGAAAAAGAGGTCATAAAGATAAAAGTACAATATTTATATTTAGTTGTTCCTGTAAAATCAAAACACCTGTTTTTAAAAATAGGTTGATACCCATATTTGCAGATGTTTAGAGTACTCTTACAAAAATTTTCTCTATAACTTTACTGTTCTGCCCATGGGTTGTTACAACTGAAAGTAATCTTGGTTATCTAAACCAAGGACTTTCACATTTTTTTGAGACAAAACCTCCTTTACTTGTCTAGTGAACTGTTACACATAATGCCAGTATTTAAGATAATGAAAGAAGACCGGCTCTTTCTAGCACTGATTGGAGTTAGGGATTTTAAATCACACCTTAGTCATGCATTCCCCTAAGTCTAAAGATGACCCATGAAGAATTTATTCTAACCATCCTTCTCCATGCCAGCTTCACTCTTTTTTTTTTTTTTTTTTTGAGACAGGGTGTTGCTCTGTTGTCCAGGCTGACAGTGTCACGATCTTGTCTCACTGCAGCCTCTGCCTCCCAGGCTCAGCGATCCTCCCACCTCAGTCTCCCAAGCAGCTGGGACCAGAGGCACATGCCACCACATCCAGTTAATTTTTGTATTTGTTTTATAGAGGTGGAGTTTCACTGCATTGCCTAGGCTGGTCTTAAACTCCTGGGCTCAAGTGATCTGTCCACCTTGGCCTCCCAAAGTGCTGGGATTACAGACGTGAGCCACCATGCCCAGCCTCCAGCATCAGTCTTACCCAGCAAAAAATAAAGTGTCAAAGAATAGTTTAATAAAGCAGACTGAAACCTAATTCCATGTCTCCTGATTCACTTAATGATAGCTACCTTTCTACAGCATAGAAGTCATAGATATATTTTATATATATATTCTGGGTCCATATTACATTCATTTTCATAATCAGCCTTTTGTTTTGGAAATCCCCCCACCTTGTCTCCTTATCATTGTAACACTTGAATAATGGAAAATCAGGAAATAATAAAAAAAAAGAGAGGCCAGACACAGTGACTCACACCTGTAATCCCAGCACTTTGGGAGGCCGAGGTGGGCCGATCACAAGGTCAGGAGATCGAGACCAGCCTGGCCAACATGGTGAAACCCTGTCTCTACTAAAAACACAAAAATTAGCTGGGCATGGTGGCAGGCGCCTGTAATCCCAGGTACTTGGGAGGCTGAGGCAGGAGAATCGCTTGGACCCGGAAGGCAGAGGTTGCAATGAGCTATGATTGTGCCACTGCACTCCAGCCTGGGTGACAGAGCTTAACTCCGTCTCAAAAAAAAAAAAAAAATAAAAGAGCATTAAATGAAACTGATGTTCTTTTCCCTGATTTCTTGCTTAGTAAAGTGAGAAGCATTTTACTATTCCTCAAAAATAGATTTTTGTACATTTTTTAACAGTATCTTGAATGCTTTGAGTTTCTTATCTTTTTTATGAGTTTTATTGATATAATTTACATATCATAAAATTTATCAATTTAAAATGTACATTTCACCAAGTCATTTAGATATCACCACCATCAAATTTAGAGCATTATCACCCCCTAAAAAAAACCCATACCCATTACTATACCCATTAACAGTCACTCCTCATATCCCACCAACCCTCTTTTCCCCCAAACCTAGGCATCTACTAGTCTACTTCCTATAGATTTGCCTCTTCTGGGAATTTGACAGAAAGAGAATTATACAATATGTGGCCTTTTATGACTGGCTTCTTTCACTCACATAATGTTTTCAAAGTTCATCCATATTGTGGCATGTGTTAGGTTTCTTTCCTTTTTATATCCAAAAAATGTTCTATTGTGTGATTATACCACATTTTGTTGCTCCATTTTTCAGTTTATATAATTTGAGTTGTTTCTACTTTTTATCTGTTATAAATACTGCTGCTATGAACATTTGTTTATAAGTTTTTGTGCGCACATAGATTTTCATTTCTCTTGGCCATGTTTGTAGTAGAGTTGCTGGGTCATATGGTAACTCTGTGTTTGGCCTTTTAAGAAATTGCCACACCATTTTCCAAAGTGGCTGCATCATTTTACATTCCCACCAGCAGTGTTTAAGAGTTCCAGTTTCCCCACATCCTCATTAATACATGTTATTATCTTTTTGTTTCTGGTATCACTCATGATAGTGGATGTGGTATTGATTGTGACTCTGATTATAATTTTTCTGATGATTAATGTTGTTGAGCATCTCTTGATGTGTTTATTGGCTATTTGTATATCTTCTTTAATGAAATGTCTGTTCAGATCCTTTGCTCATTTTAATTGGGTTATGGAGTTTCTTGGGCTTCTTGAATATATACATTAATGCTTTTCATCAAATTTGGAAAGTTTCAGCCATTGCAGTCATCCCTTGGTATCTGCATGGGATTAGATCCAGGACCCCATGTGGATACCAAAATCCATGGACAGTCAAGTCCCTTACGTAAACATTCATATTTGCATATCACCTCTGCACATCTGCCCATATACTTTAAACCATCTCTAGATTGCTTATAATACCTAATACAATGTAAATACTATGTAAATAGTTGTTATAGTATATTTTAAATTTTATATTTATTATTGGTTTTTTTCCTAATATTTTTATCCATATTGGTTGATTTGACGGATGTAGAACTCATGCATATGGAGGGCTGACTGTATTTCTTTGAATACTTTTTCTGCTTCTTTTCATAATTTTCTCCTTCTGACACTCACTGTATGTATGTTGGTACACTTAATGGTATCTCACACTTTTCTGAGGCTCTGTTCATTTTTCTTCATTCTTTTTTCCCTCTGTGTATTGCATACTTTCCATTGATCTATCTTAAAGTTCTCTGATTCTTTTGTTAACTCAGATCTACTGTTGAGCTGCTCTGATGAATTTTTTATTTCAGTTATTGTACTTTTTAACTTCAGAATTTCTATTTGGCTCTTTTGATATGTATAATGTTTTTATTAATGCTGTCTATTTGATAGGATGTTTTCATCTTACCTTCTGTTACTCCTTTAAGTGTGACTGCTTTTAATTCTTCAAACATATTTATAATAGCTGCTTTGGAATTTTTGTCTATTAAAGCCTACATCCAGGCCCTAACACAGGCAGTTTCCTTTGCTTGCTTTTTTTTTAAGTATATGTCTCATCTTGTTTCTTTGCATTTTTCATTATTTCTTTTTTGAAAACTGGACATTTTAGGTGATATACTGTGGCAACTCTGGATACTCTACCACCACAGCTTGTTTGTTTGTTTGTTTGTTGACATGGCTAGACTGTTTTAGCAAATTATTTCTTCCTCCACCCTGACCTTTTGGCAATATGAAGCCTCTGCTGTTGCTCCTCAGGGCCTGTGCAGTCATCCTAGGGCGGCATTGGATTTAGCAGGGCTTTTTTTTATCTCTTTCCATGGCTCCATTGGTATCACTCCTAACTATTAGACTCCACTGACTGTTCACTAATTGCTGTCTTGTTTTGACAATGCTCTGGGGCATAAATTGCTCCAGAATCTGTCCCTACTAAATTGCGCCCTTTTGCAGGAATAGTTTTTACAGCAAGTCTTTGAGATTTATTCAGACTCCAGGAGGATATTCTTACTGTCTTTCTTTGTAGTTCTCTCTGGCAAATTAGCTGGCCTGTAGTTCAGTTGTTGCCCTCCTGGAGTTCCCAGCCTCCTGTTAATTGCTTACTACCAAAATCTCCATTATTTTCAAGAGGCTGGAATTTCTCTACATTCTGAACTTCTCTACGTTCTATTTCAAATAAAGTCAGTTTCTTAGGGAAGAACTTTGGAGCAGTTTGTTCTCATGGACTGCCTCTCCCACTGGGAAAAAAAATCCATGAACTTTTGCCCTGAGCATGGGGACAGTTTCACACTTCTCATTAAGCAGAGTGACCACCTCTGCCCTATGAGCAGGACTCTAGGTAGAGAGGCAGGAGGACCCCCTGTATTCTCAGCTGGCCACACCTAGAAGTGGAGCCTCTACCCTGTTGCTGTGGGCTGGGTGAAAAAGAGAGCTGCACCTGTTTGGAACTTAAAGAGTCTTTATTTGGAGCTTCTGTTTCTTTCTCTGTTCCCTTTCCTGCTGGTATTCCCATTATACATGTTACATCTTTTGTAGTTGTCCCCCAGTTCTTAGATATTTTGTTCATTTTATTTTCAGGTTTTTTTCTTTGATTTTCTGTTGTGGATATTTCTATTGTCATATCCTCAAGCTCAGAGATTCGTTCTTCAGCCAAGTCCAGTCTACTAATGAGCCCATCTAAGGCATTCACTTCACAGTGTTTTTGATATCTATCATTTTTTCAAAATTCCTTCTGAGAATTTCCATTTCCCATGGTAATGAGATGAATGGAAAGAATCTGCTCTTTCCAGTAGAGCTCTTAGTGTTATTAGTCATAGTTTTTTTAATTCCCAGCCTGATAATTCCAGCATTCCTACTGTATCTCAATCTGGGTCTGGTACACGTCTCTTCATACTGTGTTTTTCTTACCTTTTAGTATACCTTGTCATTTTTCTGTTGAAAGTTGGACTTGATGTACTGGGTAAAAGGAACTGCAATAAATAGGCCTTTGGTGATGTGATGGTGAGGTGCAGAGGGAGCAGAAGTGTTCTGTATCCCAGACTCTCAACTTCACACATGCTCCTCAATCTCCTCTCCTCTCCTGGACAGAATGGCTAGAAGGGACTGGAGTTGGGTATATTCCTTCCTCCAAATCAGTTAGGCATTGATGAAACCCCAGAAGATTAGGCTCTGGTTAAGTAACTTCTCTTAAGGACAGGCCTTGTTAATAATGACAAAGTGCTGTGGCATACTTTAAAATGATTACCTTTTCCCCTTCCCCACTGCTGGACACATTAAGAGATTTTTCTCTGATCTTCACTATCGACCTGATAGAGCTCCTAGAGGTAAAACTCAAATGAGTATGAGGGTCCCAATATGACTGGGTCCCCCTGAAGTTTTTAACTCTCAGACTTGCCTACCCTGAGCCTCTGGCAATTTCTCAATTACAGTTCAGGTTTTCCTACCTTGGTACTGGTTCCCATAAAGATTTCTACTCCAGTAAGTTGGAATTCTTTGTATCTGCCTATCTGTCTCACCAGTTTTGAGGGCAGCAATTTGCCCTGTGACCTCATTTCTCTGTGAGACACCTAAGAGGAGCTGTCGATTTTTCACTGTTCAGCTTCTGACTTATTAGGATGGAGTGATGACTTCCTAGCTCCAGACATGCCAGACCAGAAACTGGGAATGTCCGGTTTAAGTATATGTACATCTCTAATATTTTAAGAGCTCATGTCTACAAAGAAGAAAAGCTGATATGTATCAGACATAGCATTTAATAAAACTCTGATTTTTTAAAGTAATACGTTTCAAAGATCTCCAGATTATTTTCCATCCTGTTAATGTGAAATTAAGTGGGATAGAATTATTTGACAGAAACCGGGCGTGGTGGCTCGAACTGTGATCCCACTTAGGAGGCTGAGGCGGAAGGATCACTTGAGCCCAGGAGGTTGAGGCTGCAGTGAGCTATGATTGCACTTCTGTGTTCCAGCCTGGACATCAGAGTGAGACCACATCTCTGAAAAATATAAATTATTTGACGGGTGGCTCATGAGCATGGTGGCTCATGCCAGTAATCCTAATACTTTGGGAGGCCGAAGTGGGTGGATCACCTGAGGTCAGAAGTTCGAGACCAGCCTGATCAACATGGTGAAACCCCATCTCTACTAAAAATACAAAAAATTAGCCAGGCATGCTTATAATCTCAGCTGCTTGGGAGGCTGAGGCAGGAGAATCACTTGAACCTGGGAGGCAAAGTTTGCAGTGAGCTGAGATCGTGCCATTGCACTCTCTAGCCTGGGCAACAAGAGCAAAACTCTGTCTCAGAAAAGAAAAAAAATATTTGACAGATGGCTGGGCACAGTGGCTAAGACTTGTAGTCTCAGTGCTTTCAGAGGCCAAGACAGAAGGGCTTAAGGCCAGGAGTTTGAGACCAGCCTGAACAACATAGTACAACCCTGTCACTACAAAAAAAAAATTTTAATGGGCCAGTTGTGGTGGTACACACCTATAGTTCTAGCTATTCAGGAGGCTGAGGCAGGAGGATTGCTTGAGCCCAGGAGTTTGAGGTTACAGTGAGCTATGATCATCCTCCTTTACTCTACCCTTGTTTCTTAAAAAATAGAACTAATTTGGAAGCCTCAGTCTTAATTAATTTTTTTCTCTGTTTTTAAGAATCAGTTTTCTAGCTCTTCAAAAAACTCTGGTTTGCCTTCGCCCTGCATCTTTAAAACATTAGTTTTTTAGCTTGAACCTGGCTTGAAAATAGTCTCAACTTTGTCTTCCATTTTATGGGTCAGCCTACTGCAGTTAGCCTTCTGTCCCATCACTCTATCAGAATTGTTCTGGGTAAGTTTATAAGTAACATTTATGCTGCCAGGTCCAGTCAGTTCTTTTTAAATTTCTTCACATGGCTACTACAGTGCCACCTTTTCCAGAATTTTCTCGCTCACTTGGGGCTACTTCTCAATCTGCTTTCCTGACTTAACTTTGTCTGCCTCTATTTAAGCTCTAGAAATTGGCATTTCTTAGTGTTTAGACCTAGGCCCTGTTTTCCTTCCAAATTCCTTCAGTAATTTCATTCATTCCTGTAGCTTTAAATAATCTATAGACCCATTCTCAAATTTATATCTCCAGCTTGGCTCTTTCTTCCTTTTCCCCTCTGGGGGATTTTTCTATAGCCCAGAAAAGTGTGTCTCAAAGGATTGAAAATGTCGCCGGACACAGTGGCTCATGCCTGTAATCCCAGCACTTTCGGAGGCGGAGCAGGCAGATCGCTTGAACTCAAAGTTTAAGACGAGCCTGGGCAACATGGTGATACCCCATCATCTCCACCAAAAAAAAAAAAACATTAGCTGAGTGTGCTAGCATGTGCATGTGGTCCCAGCTACTCAGGGGGCTAAGATGGGAGGATCACCTCAGCCACGGAGTCAGTGCTGCAGTGAGCCATGATCATACCACTGCACTCCAGCCTGGGTGACAGAGTGAGACCCTGTCTCCAAAAAAAAAAAAAAAAAAAAAATGAAAGAAAATACAAAAAATTAATGGTGGTGAGATTTTAAGTGACCTGTATTTTCTTCTTTATTTGACTTTCTGTAGATTTTCTACAGGACTTTGAAATTTACAGTGTTCTTAAATATTTAACCCCATTTTGATACTCTCAACAACCAACCTTGAGCTCCTTGAGTCCAAGTATCCACTCAAAACTGGATTTCCAGTGACTGGAAGTCACCCCGCCATGCCAGGTGTCTTGTGCTATCTTTGTGCTGAACCATCCCATCCCATTTGAAGCAGAACATTTAAACCTTTGTGTATTTCCCTGTGCTCTGGCTAATAATAGGCAGTTATTTATAGTGTCAGTTTTGATCTTATAGGTGGATTTGACATGGAAGTGAAAGGTTGGGGTGGAGAAGATGTTCATCTTTATCGAAAATATTTACATGGTGACCTCATTGTGATTCGGACTCCAGTTCCTGGTCTTTTCCACCTCTGGCATGAAAAGCGCTGTGCTGATGAGCTGACCCCCGAGCAGTACCGCATGTGCATCCAGTCTAAAGCCATGAATGAGGCCTCTCACTCCCACCTGGGAATGCTGGTCTTCAGGGAGGAAATAGAGACACATCTTCATAAACAGGCATACAGGACAAACAGCGAAGCTGTTGGTTGAAATCATAATTAATGTGTTACCGAGTGAACCACAAACCAGCACTATTTATTTAGCCTTAATTCCACTTCTGAATGCAGTGCCTCTTTTGGAGAAGACGTGTTTATTTTTCATGTTGTTTCTGACATTACTTTAGCAGTTCAACTTGATGTGGGAAGAAAAAAACAAATGTTTCAACACAAAGTCTCTGTTTTGTGAGAATACTGCACTATGGAATAATTGACAAATTGAAATCTGGTATTTGTCCCAAAAGTTGTTTTGAGTTAGTTCTACCTGATGCCCATGTTCTGGTTGCATTTGGGATTGCATGGTTGGATCTGATTGGATCTGGGTGGAAAGGATGGAATGTGCTGGGCTGCTGGTGGGTGGAGAACACATTCTTACAGAGGAGATGGAGTGTTATGGGCATAGTGTGTGGACAGGTGTCTTCACTTGCCCACCCCTAAGTCAGCCTGCTTGATTTAATAGCTCGAAGAATCCTTTTCCACTGAAGTAGAGGATAATAACTGACACATCCTCCTCAATCAAAAGAAAGGTAGAAATAAAAACTCCTTAACTTAGGTTGCTTTGCCCCTTAAAAGTCTTTTTAAGCAAATGGGTAATAGTAGAAAGTAGGTTAGAATCTACTTGATTAAAAATACAATGTTATTACATTATCATAAGACAGAAAATTATATATAATTTGAACATGATGATATTACATTATCATCATGTTCAAGATTAGTAGTCAGAGTTGCTGTAGAGTATTTTGAACAAACAGAATAACATGGAAACATTTTTAACAGAACATTTAATTATGCTGGAGTACAGGATCCTAGGTGTGTCTGGGAACATTAGTTTATGTGCGCCAGCTACATCAGGATCTTCCCATGATGGTTCAGAATAGATAAACATAGCATGGTTTTGTTTGTTTTTGCTTTCGATTTTCTCCTTTGGCATGGAACCATATGTATTTACTATCCTTTTTTCTAATATATTAATATATGCTACATTTGTATTTGCATTACTGTAATACTTTGAGTTGAAAAGAGTTTCATTGAGGGGAGGAAAAGCAAATGGTATAAAACAAAATCACTCTGATTTGAGAAAAGGGAGGAAGAGGGGAAGATAGTCTGAATGGAAATCTGAAATGTGGAATGTTTTAGAGAAATATATCACTTGCATATAGAATGTTTTAATTGAGTGAGGTATAAGTTAATGAGACAAAGTGAAGAAGAAATTATATTCAGATAGGACTGCACTACATTATTTGTCACACATGGATCTGTTACCATGAGGTCAATTCCTAGCATGCATAAATTTTTTAACCTTCGGCTTTTAAAAGAGACCTGTGTTGAATCCTATTAGTACATAAACCCCTGAAAATTCACAGAAGAAAAATCATTACTCTTTTTCTCAGTAAATCATATCATCTGAAATATTACAAATTTCAAATTTCTAGGTGCTATATTAATTCAGTATTATAATAACTCACCTAATTATTCTTACAAGTTTTAAGGTGTGGTAGTGTGTAGGAATTTTTTAAAAGATGTGTGAAATGTTCTCTGCAAAACAATTCAGGCCACTGTCTCCTTTTATATATTAATACAATTATTTATTATAAAGACCAGTGAATTATATTTAAAGTGAGAGAACTTAATTATTTGCAAAGGTAAGTTACAGCTTGTTTTTTGAGAGAATCAAATGAGTTTACTTTTGCTCCTGTTGTTTTTAAACTAGCTTTTAAAGATGAAAGCTAAGCAATGGAAATGTTACTATGTTTTTGACATTTATTAAATGGTACCAATAAAGTATTTTATTAACAAAAGTTATATGAAAATGTGATAAATTAATTTATTTCTATTGTAAAATATCATAAAGACAGAAAATTACATATAACATGTAATTGTGTACTTAAAAAAATAAAGCAAACACCAGTCCAGCAGCTGCTCAGATTAAAATACAGGGCATTGCCAGGGACAGGCCCCTGTGCCCCTTCTTAATCACCTGCACTCACCCTTTCCATAACAGTCACACTCTGATTTTTGTGATAGTTTTTACTTGTTTTCTTCATAGTTTTCCCAGTTATGTGTCTCCCAGTAGACTATTTTGCCTGGTTTTGAATTTATATACATTATTATTTCATTATGTATTCTCTTTCATTCAGTGTTTTTGAGGTTCACTCATGTTATTCTCAAAATTAGTTTATTATTGAATAGTATTCCAATTGTACTAGGGAGGGGAAAAACTCCTCCCCATTTTCTTAGGGTCCCAGCTGGGCTTGAAGGTTAAATTGGCATAGGATAGATTAACAAGAAAAACACATATAAATTTATGTAATACAAATTTTATGTGGTACAGGAGCCCTCATAAAAACCAAAAGAAGTAGAGTCACTTACATACTGAATTGGACATAGACTAGTTAACTGTGAAAATGTGACTATATTATATGGGAAGCTTAAAAAAATAGTTATTCTAACAAGGTTCGTACAATATTCTCCTGGTCTCAAACTTCTCATCATTGAACATAAGGATATTTGTTGCCTTTCCTTTTAGTATAGAGAGTGTCTTTCACAATGGAATCCATCTTCTGCTCTTAAGAAACAGCACAAAGGTCACTCACCTTTTTGCCCCTGCTGTTTTTCACGTCTTCAATTTAAATAGTATGGCACAATGGCATATTTTAACCGCTTCAATATGAATGTAATACTATACTTATTCTACTGTTAGTACTTTGGTTGTTTCCAGGTTGTTTTTATATTCTCTTGTTGGTAACTGTTTGGGTTGTGTATAGATTTTTGTGGTTTGCTTTTGCTGTTACAAGCATGTTGTTGTGAACATCACTGTATATCTCTTGTAAGTGTGCCAGAATTTCTCCAGAAGTAAAAATGCTGAGCCATCAATTGTGTGCATGTTTAACTTTCCAGAGTGGACCACCTTCCGGCCCTGGGTGAGTTCATTATGCATCCTTGACAGTACTTAATTTTGTCGGGCTTATTCTTGCCAGTTTAGTGGGCTGTAGGCATGAACTGTAGTTATGATTTATCTCCAATCTTTTTGTCCATTTTTACCAGTTCATAGGGATTCTTTACATATTCTGGATACCAATTCTTGTTGGTTTAATGTTTGCAGATATCTTCTCTCATTAAGACCCAATGGGGTTTGTCTTTTCCCAATTTTGATGGTACTTTTTGAGGAATAAAAATTAACTTTATTGTGACTAATCTTTTTTCCTTATGATTTCTACTTCAATAGAATTTATTTTTTAGAGCAGTTTTAGGTTCACAGAAAAATTGAACAGAAGGTATGTGGAGTTTCCTTAGACACCCCCTGTCCACACACATGCACAGTTTTTTTCCGCTATCTACATCTGCCATGACAGTATACATTTGATACAACCAGTGAACCCACATTAACACAAAATAATCACCTAAAGTCCATAGTTTACATTAGGGTTCGCTCTTGGTTTTGTATATGCTATGGGTTTAGACAAATGTATAATGTTACAGTATGATACAGAACAGCCTCAATGCCCCAAAAATCCTCTAGGCTGACTACTCATCTCTCTCTGCCCTCTAACCCCTAGCAACCGCTGATGTTTTCACTGTTTCCATAGTTTTGCTTTTTCCAGAATGTCATATAGTTGGAATCATACAGTATGTAGCCTTTTCAGATTGGCTTCTTGGACTTAGTAATATGAATTTAAGCTTCTTCCATGCCTTTTTATGGCTTGAGAGCTCATTTCTTTTTAGTACTGAATAATATTTCATTGTCTGGATATAACCAAAGTTTACCCAATCACCTATTGAAGGGGATCTTGGTTGCTTCCAAATTTTGGTAATTATGAATAAAACTGCAATAAACATCTTTGTGCAGGTTTTTGTGTGGACATGTTTTCAACCTTTGAACGAATAACAAGGAACACAATTGCTGGATCATATGGTAAGAGAATGTTTAGCTTAGCTTTGTAGGAAGCTGCCAAACTATCTTCCAGTGTGACTGTACCATTTTGCATTCCCACCAGAAGTGAATGAGATGAATTGAGGTAATAGATTTTCTCAAGTGCCGTTGCATTATGGGACAAATTCCAGTCAGTCATGTGTTATTTTTATTTTATATTGGTGGATTTGGTTTGCATACATATACACACAGGTATTCACATTTACATATCTCATACGTATTCGTGTTGGGGGTGTGGTTATGTATATACTTCAGGTGTTTTTAATCTGTGTTCATGAATGAGATTGCCTATAACTTCCTTTCTCTTCCTTGTTGGGCATTTTTGTTTGTTTGTTTGTTGTTTTAATTGACAGGATCTTGCTCTGTCTCAAAGGCTGGAGTGCAGTGGGGTAGTCATGGCTCTCACTACAGCCTCAACCTCCCGGGCTTAAGTGATCCTCCCACCTCAGCCTCCCAAGTAGCTGGGACCACAGGCACGCCCCACTGCACCTAACTCATTTTTTTTGTTGTTGCTTTTGTGTGTGTGTAGATACAGGGTTTTGGTTTGTTGTCCAGGCTGGTCTTCAGTGATCTTCCTGCCTTAGCCTCTGAAAGTGCAGAGATTACAGGCGTGAGCCACCATTGCTGGCCTTCATTGGGCTTTTCTGTTGAGCTTATACTAGCTTATAAACTAAGTTATAGGTGTTCCTTCTTACTCTGTTTCTAGAAAATTTTTGTAAAACTGGAATTAATTTCTTCCTAGAATATTTGGAACTGCCTGGAAGAACTGCCTGAAAGCCACTTGGGCATGAACTTTTCTATTTGGGAAGATTTTTGATCAGTTCAATTTATTTAATAATTATAGAACTATTCAGACTTTGTATTTTTTCTAGAGTAAGCTTTCATTGAGTTATTTTGGGTAAACTGTACTTTTCTAGAAATTTATACTGATAAATTTGAAAATTCAGATGAAATCAATATCCTGTTTTCTGTGTGATACATATAAGATTTATAGTTAATATCCTTTTTTCTCATTCCTGATATTATTTATGCTTTCCATTTTTTCTTGATCAGCTTCACCAGGAGCAGACAGGTAAGGTTAACCTTACCAGCCATGTTTGAGAGAGCAATTGCTTTACATCCTCCCCAACACAGTATTTCCAGTGTTTTGAATTTAAACTCTTTAATTGTAATTTCTAATGGGGATGTACAGTTCTTATTTTCATCTTAGTTTATAATCGGAATGATATCCAAGTACCTTCTCATATGCTTATTGGCCATTTGGTTATCTTCTTTTGTGAAATGCCTGTTGAAGTTTTTCTGCTTCCTTTTAAAAAAAATTAGTTTGATTTTTTTTTTAGTTGATTTGTGGGAGTTACTTCTGTATTCTGAAGTTGAGTCGTTTGTCAGATTTACATATTACACATTCCTTCTCCTAGCAACAGTTCTCTTTCACTGTGTTAATGGTATCTGTCAGTAAACAGAAATTCTTAATTTCAATAAAAACCAGTTTTCTTTTGTGACTAGTGATTTTGGTGTCCAATTTAAGAAACGTTTCCTACTCCAGGATTTTTTAAATTCTTTTTTGGACACTTCATTGCATTGCCTTTCATATTTAGGTTTGTGGTGCATTTGGAAATCGCTTTGTACATGGGTTTCAGTAAGAGTCAAGATCCATCCTTTAGGCTTTCTTTTAGGGAAGGTCTGTGGATAGCAAACTCCATTTAGTTTGTCTATAAACATCTTTATTATCTCTCATTTAATAAATCGTTCTAAAAAGTAGAAAATTCTAAATTGGCCATTTTTTTTTTTTATTTTTTTTTTTTAGCACATTGAAGTTACTATTCCACTGTCTCCTGGCTTCAGTTATATCTGCTGTGAATGATCAGCGTTAACAGCCGTCATTCTTTGAAAGCAGTCTATTCTCTCCTTCTCTGTTGTTTGTCACTATGATACATCTTTTTGTGGGTTTGTTTTTTTCTGGTCCTGCTTGAGATTCTTTGGACTTCTTGGATTATTACTCTGAAAAATTTTTAGCTGTTGGATTTTTAAAAATGATTTCTGCCTCATTCTGTCTTTGCTTCTCTAACTCTGATAACATGTTAAAACCGTTGTATTCTCCATGTCTCAACCTGTTTCTTGTTTTCCAGGGCTTTATTCTCTTTGTGTTAGATTCTGGTAATTTCTTCAGACTTATGATCAGATTTGGAAAAGAACCAAATAGAGCATCTAGAAATGAAAACTACAATAATTGAATTTTTAAAATCCAACAGATGGGTTGAACAAAATTAGACACAGTTGAGAGATTTTTTTTTTTAAACTGGAATATAGGTCAGAACGTTTGTTTCTATTGGATGCTTAAGGGCAGTACCAGTTCAGGGCCAGTTCAGAGAATTCTCAGCCTAAAGTTTGTGTTGGACCTGTGTTGATTTGTGCTACAAAATTTTGTGAAGCTCACTGACTCATTGTTAACAATTACCAGGGTAAAATTTCCCTGCCTTCATTCAGTGCTGAGGTTCAAATCAGGCAGCTTTCCTTAGCTCCCTCTGTGGGGTTTGGGTGGAGCACCTTATTTCAAGCTCTTGCTGCACTGAGAGGTGTCTCTTTGGGATGCCAGCTTTATGGGCTGGGATCTCATATTTGATTCTTCATCTTCAGGCAGGCCCTGTACGTTTTTCTCTACCTCTCAGAACTTGAAAACAGAAGCTCATGGTCCTTGCCCTCAGGGCAAAGCAGGCTCCAGAGCTTCCCTGACTTCTCTGGCTCCCTGCCTTTACTTGGAATTTTAAATTTTGTACAACTTTATCTGTTTTTTTCAGTGGGCACACACTTAATCTCTCACACTGCCAGAAATGGACAGGTGCACAGTTTACTTTCTTACACTCTTCCCTGCAATGTTCCTGAAGCATTTGGCACTGCTGCTGCAGAGCTGCAGCTGAGTGTCTGCACCTGAGCATCCTGGTGCTGTGGGGTAGATGCTCGCCGGGTATTCGGCAGCCCCTCACCTTCCTCACAGTATCCTGGCTTCCTTCTTGGGAATAAAGATTGAAATTGTGTTAACATGTTCAGTTGATCTAAACTGGCCTGCAGATAGGTTGTAAGTTTTCCCTGTAGAAGTTCTGAATCCAAATTCGTGGGAATTCTTTCCCATTTATATTTTTGTGTCGGTTGGATTGAACAGTGACTGTGGTGAATGCTAATATGCTTCGTATGGACGAGGACCTCAGGTGTTCCTTTGAGAAGGGGACTTAGAAGCCTTTGCTTCACTTTTCCCAAAGGTGCTATGACCTTTTGCAGAAGTGCTGTTTGGCATCCCCAGCACCAGGGCCAGTCCACAGCGAGCACCAACTGTGCTGACAATGAACCAGGCATCTGCTCTGTCTGCTACCACAGCCCTGCGAGGGAGGCCCGATCAGATGAGAACATGGAGGCTGTAGTAAGGTAAACAGCTTGTCCAAGCTTCTCCAGCTGGGGGCTGGAGACCAGCACTCATTCCAGGTGCCCCAGCTCCTTGCTCCCGCCCTGCTGCCTTGAGCCTCCCTGAGGAGCAGGGCCTGTGTTCTCATACGGGCATGATAGTTGTGTGTCACAAGCAATATGTGTTACATAAGTCTCCATGATTTAGTACAGATCCTTAGATTATCATTCTGCCACACTGACATCCATTTGTTCCTGAAACGTGTTTGAGGGGTGACATTCAGCTATCACACAGGGATGTGCTGGTCACAAGGCACACAGACAGTCACCCACCGAGTGCGTCCCACACATGCTGTGCAGCTCAGGGCGTGGACTAGGCCCCCACCATGTTCCCAATTCAGCAGGTGTGTGGTGGGGCCTAAGAATAACCATTCAGGCAGGTTCCTAGGGACCCACACTTGAGAGCCACTGCCCTGGAGGAACTGCCCATGGTGGAGGATGGCCCATCCAGCTCCAGGTTGTATCCAAGGCCAGAGCAAATTATGTGCTCCCCTTTCTTCAGCTGAAGCAGGTGAACACTTCCAAAAATGACCTCCATCAGGAAATTAGGGATGCCATTTGATTTAAAGATGTAAAAAATGTCAAAGCTCAAGTGTCATCTCCATGTCCCCATTTGCTGCACAGACACTGAGCACCTGTCCTGCACTCCCCACTGCATGGGGTGGCAAAGCCCTGGAGCCCAGCTTCTGTCCAACACAGGGCCCCCTGGCTGTCCAAATTCACATTCCAGCCCCTCGGTCACACTGGCCACATCCCAGTGCATAGGACCCACATGTGGTTGGTGGCTGCTGTACTGGACAGCACAGATACAGGACATTTCTTCACCCCAGAAAGGTTTCTCTTGGGTGGCGCTCACCTCATGGGAATGATGACACTGAATATATTGTGAAAAATGAGCTGAGTTAGCCCTGGGGTGCAGTCCCCACCCAGCCTGGGCCTGAGAACCAAGGGAATGGGCAGGTTGGAGAAGCAGAGAGGGGGAGTACCACATTCCGTCCTGGAGCCTTAGTTCTTTTCCTTCAATTCCCGAGCTCCTGTGTGCCCCCCAGTGCCCCTCTTCTCTGGTGCACTTGAGTGTAACTCAGTGACACCAGAAGTGGCCCCTCCAGACCTGTGTTCTGCAGGCTGCCCTGCAGGATCGCGTCCAGGGACTTCTCAACCTCCCCTGCCTCTCAGAGGCCATCTGACTCCTCCCACAGTAACACAGCCCATACAGCCTGGCTTAAGTAGGTATCCCAAACTCATGTGACCATGCAATACAGCAACCAGTGACATCTTTTTGGAGCTCACATTGAGGAAAGTAGGACTAAACGTGTCTCCTATAGCTTTTTTCGAGTCTTGCCTTATTCAGTGGAAAGCCCTTTGTCAGAAAGTATTCTCAACTGGAGACAAAAGGCCCTTGCCCAGTCCCTCCTGGGAAGGCTGTAGCAGGCCTGGCAGCCTTGTCCTTCTCTCTGCCCTAGGGAGCCCACGTCTCCTGCCAGCAGCAGGGCCGCACACACACCAGGCAAGGGAGGGGAGTGACATGTTCTTTTATTGAAGCAAGTATGTCCAGTCACACCAAAACTGACATCCTACATTATGGTACAGCTTCATACTCCAGAGTTCATTTCAAATACCAAAACATCAAATCAGGATATGTTATCAAATTGGAAAAATAAAGTGGCAGACATAGACGCTGTTTCAAGTAGGTACTAGAACTGATCATCTGTGAAGTGCACGTGGATGTGTACAGAAACCATTCTAAGGCTGTATTCCAAATATATATTCTCAAGTTTTAAGCCTTTCTCATCTCAAAGACATAAGCAAAGCAATATGTACTATCAATATACAATCTGTACTAGCTAGAACCTTGGAAAGTGCAAACACACTGTGACAATACAGTGGAACTATTCCTTCTCCACCCAGGGCCAGAGGCATGGGCAGCAGGCCCAGGGCCTCCTCCTTCCCAGGCCTAGCCTCTCCCAGTGTCCTCAGGCTCTCCCAGGAGCTTTGGGAATTGAGACCTGGCCCGTCATCACCCAGGCTCCTGCGGAAGCTGGGAATGCAGAGGGACGAGGGTGTGGAGTTCCTGCGAAGGAGATGGTCCGAGTGGATGGACTGCCCGTTTTCTGAGGGACAGCTGTCCCGCACCATGGTAAGTAAGGCCCAGGGCTCACACCAGGAAGTCAGACATGGAAAAATGGAGTGTGCTCCTCCAGCTGGGTGTGGAAAACTCCTCCCAGCATTGGGCAGTTTTATCTGAATGGGCTCCAACAGTATGGCCTGGCAAATTTTCTGTGTTTCCGACTCCAGTTAGGGGCGCTGCCCACTCAGGTGGGAGGAGGGCTATTGGCTGCCCTCCCCTCTGTAGGTGGGTTTCAAGACTAGCTCTAAATATCACCACTCTGCAGTCACCCGTGTATTTTTCTTCATCACAGCTCAGTGTGTCTTTCAGTTGCAGATCAGAAAACTGACAACTCCATGCTTCCCTCCCTTACCTTATTTTAGATTTCCTCCTTTCTAAAATGTAATTGAAGAATGATTTGCTGAACACATTGTCACAGAAAATATGCTGCCAGGTGCCCCCTGCCCCTCCCTGACCCCACAAATCCCTGAAAGGAAAATGAAAATGTAAACTTTGGATAGCCCGTACTCAAAGGCTCGCTTCCAGAAGCGTGCAGATGCGACCTCCCAGCCACCAGCCCTCCTGCAGAGCCTCGTGGCCCAAGCTCCTGAGGGCAGGTGCCCAGGTTGAGTGAGGCTCACTGCAGCCCGAACCATGGAGCAGGAAGACCAGACCCCAGTACCCTCTAAGGCACTAACCCCGACGTCAGAGACACTGGCTGGAAAGGCATCCTAGCAGGCAGGGCTCATGTTGGTTTTGGTTGGGTTTTTTAAAATATTTTTTTCATAAGATGTTAATAATCAAAAGTAGAAAATAAAAATCTACATTTCATTAGAATAAGATGTTATCATGGATGCCATCTCCCATGATACTCTCCCGTACCCCTCCCCAAAGCAGGGCCCTGCCCTGTTATTTAAAATAAACAAAAAAACTTTGTAAGTGCCAAAGGTTGATGCGTGAAATAATTACCATTTTTTCTCATAAAAGTTATATACAAAATGGACCCCAACCAGTGAGGCCTCCTCGTCTCAACCCACATCAGTCAAGATTTAAACCCGGTTAGTACACGTGCTTCCTCTGGCGTCGCAGGCTGCATCCGCCTCAGGCTCTGTTGAGGAGGGTGGTCCTAGAAGGGGACAGGACAGGCAGCACGGCGGCCGGAGCACAGCGGTCTGAGTCCAAACCATCCTCAGCCTCCCACCAAGCATGCCCGGCAGCCCTGCACCAGGGACGCAACAGTGCCCAGGCCCGCTTTCTAGGAGGGTGACCCTCATGCCCATGCTGAGTCCTCCCTCTTCCTCACAGACTCCTGTGTCCCTGGTGCATCCTACCTGAGGGTCTTCCAGCTGTCCTTTTCCATGTGGTTCTCGGGACCCTCACTTTCAAAGGAGGCAACGAAGAGAGCTGAGAAACAAGAAAGTCCCTCAGAGCCTGTGTCCCCATGCAGTGTCTGCCTGCACCCAGCTGTCCCTTCAGGGGTGCCCAGAACAAGGGGACAGTGACCTCTGGCTGGGCTCTGACAGTTTGCTGTGCAGGCTCTCAGGCTGCCTGTTGGGAACTCTAGGAAGGTTCCTCATGTTGCAGCACCTGCCCTAACCCCATGTCACCCTCTCCAATGGCCACTGGAAACTACGCCTCTTGTCCTTCCCCTCTGTCCATGCCACGACCCACCCTCATGCGCACTCATCCCTGCTAGCAGAGGCAGCCTTGTGTGGCATGGAGCAGCCAGCAAGCCACCTCCCAGGGCAACCTCAAAGGGCACAGGGCCTGGACAGTGAGTCAGGTGGGGAGGAAGGCATGCTGCATTGGGAGGCAGCCCTCACCTTCCTCGCTGTAGATGGGTGCCGTGAGCAGATAACTCTGAATCTTCTTGTCCTTCTCGAAGGGACACTCTACCTGTGTCCATGTCATAAACTCATGGATCTGTCTGGATATCTCCCAAAATTTCTGAAGGAACAAAACCATCTGATGTTCATCTGTTACTTTAAGCTCCAAACCCTCAGTCAGGGCAGGGGACACAGGTTTTGGCCTCTGTCTCCTGCTCATTTCACTGGTCCCAGCGAGATGGGACAGTGGTCCTGCTGGCTGAGTCTGTGGCCATGGTGGCACATCGTGCAGCCTCAGAGCCGGGGGTGTCCTCCAAGGCCACTCTGTCCAGCCCTCCACCTGGGCCATCAGGCCAGCAGCAGGGTCTGTGCCTCTATGTGTGGGGACCAAAAGAGGGCCCCACTGATGACTTTAGCCTGAGGCTCAGTCTGGTGTCATCAGTGCAGGCAACCCATCCACACCCAGCTCAGCAGCGCCCACCAGAATGTGTCGTGATGTCCCTTCTCTGGGACCTTCAGAGGGATCCCAGCTCCTGCCCACCCCTCACCTGTGTGAGGTGGGCATCTGGCAGCCCAGAGCCCCCTAAACCTGCCCTGCCACCTATGTCCTGTCCTCCCGTCCTCACTAGGTGCCCTCAGGCCCACCAGGCAGGCTCTTCACTTCCATCTGGGATTCTCTGCCACCTCCTCCCTGCTAAAGTCCCTTCCTGCCTAAAGCACTCCTGACCCCTCATCCCACAGGGGTGTACAGGACTGTCTCACTGGTGGGTCCAGGCTGGAACCACAGTCCTGGATAAATACAATTCCCTGTGACTCCAAGCTCTGCAACCAGGCCATCCACCCAAAAGTACAGGGGGGCTCACTTCACACCTTGCAGTAAAATAACACCCCCAATCCACCTGAGGCTTTCAGTCTTGAAGGCCCTTGTGAACCTCAGGCAGGGCTCAGGAAATCCACAGACCCTGACCAAAGGCCACAGCCTGGCAGCTCCAGTAGCTCAGTTTCTGCTTCCCCTGCCCTGTGCTGGGACCCCATGGAGCTAAGCTCACCTTAAAGTTAATGTGCCCATTGGGCAGGTGGTTGGTGTGGATTTTGTGCAGGAAGTAGATGTCCTTAACGAAGAGGTTGAACACAGGGATGACGATCTTCTCACGGCTGCTGTTGGCCATCTGGGACCTCTGCGTGGCCCCCTGCAGGGCTGTGCGGTAGTTGCAGAAGTTGCTGGACGGGTCCATGTGATGCTGTGGGCACAGGCAGGACCTGGTAAGCATTGCAGCCCCATGCCCCTCCGACCTGCTCAGGACACCCATCTGCAGAGCAGAAGGCAGTGGACAGGAAAGGCACCTGGCCCCTGGGCAGCCCCGGTGTTAGCGCGGGGGAGAGGACGCCCACCTGGCTAAGCCCTGCAGCCAGGGCTTCTGAGTTCAGTTTCTGGCGTCCTCTGGAAAGCCATGAAGAAGTGTCGCTGCCCTGCCTGCCAGGCCTGACCCTCGCCCTTCTTCCTTCAAGACTTCCCTTTGCTCCTCTACTTAGATCTACACCTCTTAGAACTGACTAGCTCCACAAGACACATGCTTTGCAAAAATTGACTCTGTGATCACACACATCTGAGGAAGGCTGCAGGTAACCCTATCTGCCAGCTTCTGGGCCATCTAGACCAGCCAGGACCCAGAGACCAGACACTGACCAAGGAAAAGGTGTTGTTTTCCAAATCAACCCCACTCTTGTCAAACTCTTTCTTAACCGCTGTCCACTCTAAAACTCGCCTTACACAATGCCAGTTCTGCCTGAAGTAATGGAGGATGCCTTAAGTCCCTGCTGCTGGAGGATGGACACACCAAGCCAGCTCAGCCAGCACTGTGGGTGCTGACCCCAGGGAGAGGAGGGCAGCCCCCACCCCCACTGTCAGGGCCCCCTTCAGCCTCTTGCAGGACGAGGTGGGTGCAGCTCGCAGCTGTGACAGGGGCTCAGGTGACTACCTCCAAGACATCAAACTTGGCTGTCTTGACCTTGGACCAGGTTTTCTTCAGCCTCGCCACAGGACTGAGGTTCATGCCAGCTGCAGAGAACAGCGGGTAGGGTCAGGGCCAGGAGGCAGGCCATGCAACAGCCCTGCCCTGGGTGCCTAGTCACTCACAGATGATGGCCATCATGGAGTTGAAGTTCCCGATGTTGAAGCACTCCCGAGCCACATCAATGAAGAACTCCAACATCCGGGTCCGGTGCTTCTTCTTCACCACCTGGAAGGTGGCAGGTGACCTCAGCATGGCAATGCCAGTGGAGAGCAGGAGCTGGGGCCACCGGGCAGAGGAACGGAGGGGCAGGGAGGACCTTGGGACTTGGCTTCCAGCCACCATGGGCTGGTCCAGGTCCACAGCTGCATCTAGGAGGCCCAGACACGTGCCCGGCCTATACTCAGGCTCCTCAGCCATCAAAGGGAGGGTACCGTCTGCCCCAGGGGGCTGTGAGGGCCGGCAAAGCTCCCCATGGGTGAGAAAAATGGTGCTGGGCACAGGGGGAACACTCCATGGACGGGGTGTCTGTTGTCATTGAAAGAATCACTGTATGTCAGGGTTGGGGGACCACCAAGGCCCTGCCAATGCAACAGGGACTTTGTGCTTTTACTCTTAAAATTCCATCACCTAACTTCTGGGGCAGGATCAGGGCCTCACTGAGTGTGGGCGTGGCAGCCACCCCGCCATGTCTGCTATGGGCACTTACCCGGCACACTTCAGTGGCCACCAGCATGCTCAGGCAGTTGAACCAGTTGTCGTAGGCCTCCAGGCTATAGGTCTTGGTCAGGTCCCCTCGGCACTGGGAAAGACACAGCAGGTCATAGGGGGCCTGGAGGACCCTGACTGGAAAACTCAGTCCCCACAGCTGGCCCTGGTCCCCGGCCATGGCTTGGCCTGCCCTGCAGCAGTGCTGGTCATGCCTGCCGGCTCCTCGCTGACCAGTGCAGGGCTGGCAGGCCAGACTGGCTCCCCAGCCAGAGTCTGTGCCCTCTCCCAGCAGCAGCATGGCCATCTAAGGCCTCTTGGAGCAGGTGCCAGGAGGGCCAGTGCCATGTCCATCGGGGCTCACGGCCCAGCACTCCGGAGGCGCTCAGGGCATACTGAGTGAGGCCCATACCCACCCTGCATGGAGCGCAGGTGCCTGGGAAACAGGGCTGGCAGGGGCGCCGGAGTGTGCTGCAGGCCTTGGTCCACTCACCCTGTGGTTGTCCAAGGAGTCCATGTGGCTGACAATCTGCATCAAGTCCTCAGGGTGAATGCTGCTGACCCTGTCCTGGGGTGGGAGACAGCAAAGGGAAGGTGACAAGCCTCCCCTGGAGGAGAAGGGACAGTGCTGCATAGAAGTGGGGACAGGGACAGGAGGGCCTGCCCAGGACACAGGCCCTTCACCTCTTCCCAGGTCAGTCCTCCATCCTGGGGCCACTGTGGTCCCTACTGCAGGATGACACTGCCCCAGCTCCTCCCATTCACACAGCACTGCTGTGCTCTTGAGGACGTGAGTGCCAGGCACAGAGGTGCTTGCCACTCAGACAGACACACACCCGGCATGAAGCATGGTGGTCAGGGCTGGCAAGCGGGCTTCCGATGGCTCGGTGTGACTAGCAGGGACCTGCAGCGCTGTGCCGAAAGAGGCATTGTGGTCCCTCAGCCCCCACCCCCCAGGTAGGGCACGAGGCAGCACTAACCAGCTCAATGTGAGTCAGCTGCTGGGCCAGCACCAGGGGGTCACAGCACACGCCCAGGATGTCCTTCTGGGCAGCAGGTGGCTTGGTCTTGAGGATGGGCCCCTTGTCTACAGCCGATGGCCGGAGCTTCTCTCGCAGTTCCTGGAGCTGGCTCCGGGCAGCCAGGGACAGCAGCAGGCTCTGGGTCATCTGGGCAATGGCCTTCTTCACTGTGCCATTCTCCTGTAGGGTCGAGGGCAATAAGGGTGCCAGCATGGGCTGGCAGCAAGGCCACCACCACTATCTTGTTTCCAGGAACGTGCTTGACCAACATGAGCCTACAGCCCCTATCTAAGCCTGAGCCTTCAGGCCTTCAAGGACAAAGTGGGGCACAGTGTGGGCTCCTCTGGGGACTGCTGGGTGAGGGGGTCTCAGTGGGCTGTCCTGCTGCAGGACAAGGCTAAGGGCAGAGACAGGCTAAGGGCTGAGCTTCTGGGTCTAAAAAGCATGACTTTTTCAGAGGCAGCCCACTGAGCTGCTTCCTGTAGCAGGAGGGGCCCAAAGAACAGTTCAGGCATGGGAAAGGCTTCTGCCAAAGCCAGGTGCCTCCACCCCCGGTAGGAGGTGTCCTGGGGTCTCTGGCTCCTCCTGGAGCACTCTAGGTGGACAGGAGCTGCTAAGCACAAGGAATGCTTGCACTCTGGAGGCCCAGTTGGCCCCAGCATCTCCAGTTCCCTCTCCACCAAAGGCAAGGGTAAGGACATTTGAAAAATGGGAGGCCAATTTAAAGCCTTATCCCCACCTCCTCCTCACTAATCCAGGACAGGCAGCGCCTTACAAACTCTCCATAGGCTCCCACTCCAGGGACAAGGACAGGAAGGGCCAGGAGAGGGTCAAGGCAACGATCACCAGGCCTGAAACCAGGCCACAAGGTCCCTGCATGCAGTGTCATGGGTGACCCTGGTCCACTGCTGGCCAGCTAAGCTGTCATCTTGGGGAAGGGAGGTTGAATGGGGCCACCCAGCAACCCTCCTGAGGGAGTAACATGAATGGGGACCACATACAGAGCCCCCACCTTCCCGAGGGCAGACCCCCGCACACACCCAAGGACCATGGCCAGGGCCCAGGGAGCACTCACCTCGTCGCACTGGGTGACACGGTGTGTGATAGCTTTCAGCTCGGCCATGGCCTTCTCATCCTGGAAATCATAGGGGAAGGCCTCCGTCCACTCCTTCAGGAGCTGCACAATCTTAGCTGAGAAGGACTTCAGCTTGGCCTGGGGCAGCAGGGCATACAGAGTGAGGCCCCACAAGCCAGAGCGGCAAATAGTGCAAGCACCCCACACCCCCAGGACCCCCACCACACCCCGGGCCTGTGCTGGACACAGTCCCCAGCTGCGTGCCACCTGCGGTTTGACCAAACCTGAACAGCAGACTCCTGTTTGGTTCCTTCCCTGTAAATCGGCTTTCTTTTTCACTTAAATAAATTATATTCTACCCTATATCTAAGGTGACACAAAAAACTAGTTCCATTTTCTATGTTACCTATAAAAAGAATACAGTAAAAAAAAAAAAACCCAAGCCAAGCCATCCAGTTAGAGGAGAGCTCCCGTCTGCCCCCTGCGGTTGAGAGCAGGGCGGCTGTGCTCGAAAGAGTGTGACCCCGAGGGGAGGCGACGTGCCCCCGCGCCCCAGTCCACAGGCACGCACGACCCCACTCAGCACAGGGCCCAGGGCATGGGGACCAGCCCTCTTGGCCAAGATGACTCCGATCGTCTCGGAAGCTGCCCACGCGGCCTCTGCCCCTGGGGAGGGAGAACTGTGCCCGACGCTCGGGAGCCGCACCCCCACCCTCCAACCCCCAAGAACGTCCCACGGGCCAACCACCTCCTGCGTACCCCAAGGCTCCACGCCAGCCTACCTAGCCCGCTGGACCCTGCCCCAGGGCCCCTGTACCACCCAGCCCGCAGCCTCGCAGCTTTCTTTGCCCTTGCCGCACCGCCTCCAAACCAGGGGATTCCGCCCATGCTCCCAGCCCACCCCCCCCCACCACGCCCCTAACCCAGAACCAACACACTGCCCCATCCCAGACCTCACCCCAGCCCAGCGTGGCGCCACGCCCCAACTCAGACCCGCCCCCATGACCTAGCCAAGCCACGCCCCAACCCTAGCCCTGACCTTGCCGCCCCGGCCCCAGCCAGACCACGCCCAACCCTAGCCCGGACCCTGACCCCTGACCCCGCCAGGCCACGCCCCAACCCCAGCCCTGACCACGCCCCTCAGCCCCCCCAACCGGCCACTAGCCCTGACCCCGCCCCAGGCTCCACCCTGGACTCCGCCCCCAGCCCCCCACCTCCTCCCCGACCCTGACCCCGCCCCCCAGCCCCGGCCAGGCGAAGTCCCAACCCTAGCCGGCCCCCGCCAGGCCCCGTCTCACTTTTTCAGGCCCGGCCTCCAGCTGCTGCCTCTGCTCTACGCAGATCTGCCCCACGCGGGCCAGCAGGTCATGAGGGGGCATGAAGACCCGGGAGCTCAAGAGAAAGGTGAAGATATATGTCCTCTGAAGGCAGGAGACAGAGAGAGGGCGGAGGGCGGAGGGCTGGTCAGGTTCGGCAGAGGCGGCACCCCAGGGGCTCACCGCCGCTTCACCTGGCCCGGCTGCCTCCCAAGCCCAGCACCGCCCGTCCCGCGGCCATGCTTTCGCCTGCCAGGTTCCCTTCGCCTTACAGGCCCTTCCTCCCCTTACTGCTATCCCGGCCCTGCCCACCTAGGAGGCACAGCTCGAGCCCGCCTCCCAGCAGCTCTCTAGGGCTCCTAGCAGCCTTCCTCTGCTGGGATTCTCCAGCACCCTTTGCCCGACTCCACCATAGGGCTAACCCCAGCCTGGGACATTGGTGGGGCTCTGTGGGCTGGTATGGGCCTGCTGCCTGGCCCATGGTGCTCGCTGCGCCAGGATGCAAGCCAGCTGCTTCTCCAGATCCTCGTGAGCTGGGCCAGAGGTCGCAGGTGAGTAGGGTGGGGTGCAGGGAGGCTGGCACAGGAGCGGGGCCTGTTAGGAGCAGGGCTGATTCGTGGGGTGAGGCCTCATCAGCAGGGGTGTGGCCTGAGGGGCAATGCTCGTTGGGGCCCCTGCACTGTCTGACCAGCTCTGGGCCCAGACCCTGACTGCCAGAGCAGGGCCCCTCCACACCACATCCACGTGTCCTCCATTGAGATCCTCATGGGCTGGGTTCTTGGGACTTTTGTCTAATGAGGGTCAGTGTCTGTGGGAACTTCACTCTGGCTCCTGCTTGTGGACAGGGTGGACGTGCAGGTGGGGAAGACTGCCTGGGGCTCTCTAGAGGTATTCTGTTCTGTGTGGCTGCCGCAGGCTGGGCTCTCCAGGAGCCTCTACCCCTACTCCCTCATAACACGGTTTTTCTTGCCCCAGCCAGAAGCAAACCAGACTGCATTTGTTGGATGCGCAGGCCTCCTGGAGCACGACTCAGGGGCCTGGGCTAGCACTGCCCACCGCAGCCCTCCCTGGAGCATTGGGGACTCCTCTAACATCCTGCAAACTTCCCATGCCCTGCCCCAGACTGTGCAGCATGGGGACTTGAGGGTCGGAGCCAGCACATCTCTCAGGGTCCCCTTCTAAGGAGACAACTCAGACATGAAGGAAAAGCCCGCCATGGAACTCTTAGCCAAGGGCAGGGCACCCAAGGGGAGCCTGTGCATCTCCAGGAAGGCGCACAGTGACTGTGTGTGAGTGTGTTCGACTTCCTGTGCACATGGGGATGGGTGGGGTGGCAGGGAGGAGCTGATGCCCAACTGGACTCTCCTGGCCCTGCCATCACTCTGTCCTTTCCTGGGAAGGGGACAGGATCTCAGGGCACAGGGACCACATTTGGTGACCGCCAAGGCGGCTCCTCTGGGGTAGGCCTCTGAGAGGGGCGGCCTCTCCAGCTTCGGCCTGAGGCCCCTGCCCCACAGACAGCCCTGCCCTGGACTCCTTCAGGGCCTTGGGCCCCTAGCCTGTCCCTCCCCTATGGGCACTCAGCAGCCTGTCTGCACTGCCCCAGCCAAACCCTGACATGGCTTACGGGACGGACAGAAGGACAGATGGAGGAGGAGGAGGAGTGGGCAACACAAAGGCAAGGCCCCCCACAAAGCCCAGGAAGGTGGAGGAGGCCTGGCAGGTGGTGAAGCGGGCTGACTGCAGCCCCATTCAGTGGAAGCTGGAGGGTGGCATCCCTCCCAACCACCTCCCTGCAAGCTGTCTGACTCCCAGGCTGACAAGCAGGGCAGGATGGGAGAGGGGGTAGCATGACGCAGGCAGAACAAGCCCTCCCAGAGGGCGGATGCTCAGCTCACAAGAGGGAGCTAGCAGGCCCAGAGCTACTGCTGCTAAGAGACATCCACCTCAGGGGGAGGGAAGCCACACTTGACAAGGGAACGCTTTCTCTGATCCAAGAATGTACCATGCCACCTTGAGGTGAAAGGGAGAATTTGGATTACTGCCTAAGGACAGTCCCTGAGGCAGCCTGAACAGTGTCCTGCTGACAGGGCAGGGCAGGGCAGGCCAGGCCATCTCTTCATTCTGGACCACCAGGGTTTATGTACAAACCAGCTTCCCAGCTCAGCCCTGGGCTGTAGGACCTTGGCTGGCTGTGCCCTCGCCAGGAGTTTACCCTTTAAAACTCCTCTTCCTCCTGGAGGCCCTGCTCAAAACTCAGGGCCCTGCTCGGCCCTTGTGTGTTTCTGCTTCTTGTGTCCTCAGGATCATCTCCTCCTGTCTGGGGCAGCAGCAGGGAAGTCACAGCAGGTTTCCCCAGGTCCCCTGCCTAGCTGGGGGTATATGCAGAGCAGAAGGCAGAGAAGGCCCTGGAAGTGGGCCTGGGCCCCCCACTGCCCCACCCCTCCTGCAGCCCTGTCCAGCTCTACCACTCGATGGGGGCCTCCCTCCCACACCCGACATCTCCTGGAGCCCAGGTCACCCCACTAGATTCACCCCACAAGGGCCCAGGCACTTACATCAGGATAATAGTCCACCGTGGGAACAAGGTGCTCCATCAGGGCCTCCAGGGACCCAGAGATGAGGCGTCCATCTTGGAAGATGAGGTCCCCAGAGCCGCTGCTGGCCCCGCCTCCACGCTCCCCCATGCCAGGCTGCACCTGTCCGCTACAGCTGGGCCCAAGTATGCTAGAGAAGACGACAGATGTCTGGGGCATAGTTTCCTGGTAGAGAAGAGCAAGGGCATGAGGCATCAAAGGTGCCTCCACAGCTCCCCAGACCCTCCTCCCAAGCAGCCTGCAGCCTGTGTGCATGTGGGCAGGAGTGCGTGGTGGGGGCGCAGCAACACTGGCAGGGGACACCCCCATCCCGGGGCAGGCAGGCTCCTCAGTGTCCCCCAGCCGCTGCATATCTGATCACTGTGTCTTCAGCTCCCTGCAGGCCAGGCTACATTCCAGGGGCCTGGACACTCAGAGCCATCAGAGAAGAGAAACTCTGGAAAAAACATCTGAGGAGGGACAGGAAACCTGTGGTGAGCAGTCAGGGCCGCTTGGGGTGAGAGGGCTGTGAACAACTGATAGGGCTGGCCACGCAGCTTCCAGGATAGGAAAGGAACGCTCTGGGCATGAGGGACAGTGAGTGCCGAGGTCCTGACCCAGAGTTCTGTGCAGCGGGGAGTGGGGAGGACAGTCTGAAAACAGGGCTGGCCTCACCACACGTGCTGCTTCCCTGAGGTGGAAGCCTGGGGCTCTGAGCACAGTGGTCTGACTTGTGGTGGCTGCTGCGGGCGAGGGAGCCTGCAGGGGAGGCATCTGGAAGCCAACAGTGGGTCTTGTCACAGCCCAGGGAGAGCGTGCCCAGGCGGGCAGGCAGGGCCACTCCAAATGGTGAAGGTGCTGGGCCGAGCGGCTGACAGCACAAGGCAGGGCATGCGGGCGAAGCTGGGGAGAAATCTGGAACTGGCTTTGGGGCTTGCAAGTCTGAGTGCCCCTAAGATGCACGTGTCTGAGCAGCCAGGCTTCCTGATGGGCTCAGTGCCCACTGTCCCTCGTGGCATGGCCCGTTGTGATGGGGCGCAGGGTCTCATCTCACCCTGCAGCTAGGAGTTCTTGTGAAGCCCAAGGGAGTCTGAAGCCCTCTGGGCCTGTTTTCCCATTGCCCCAGCCAGCCAGCCACGCCTGAGAGGAGCCAAGAGGGGACTGGGCGATGCAGCATTTGCCAGCATAAGAGCTAGGGGTGGCCTGCCCATGGCCTTGGCCACACATAGGGCCAGCCTCACCCTCCTGGCCCTCAAGGGCAGGCAGCACGGGTGCCAGTGGCTGAAGTCAGGTGGAGGAGCCAGACCCTCCTGCCACAGCAGGGCCACAGGCGGCCTCGACTGCACTGGCTTCCCTCTGCTGTCACTGGTGGCGGTCTCCCGGGGCATGCGCCCAAAATCACACTGCCCCCCCACCTGGGGAAGGGCTCCCTCCTCATGCCCAAGAGGTCATTATCCAGGAAGTAGTGGGAAGTGCGTCCATGCCCTCCTCAGACAAGCTGCAGGTGCTCAGCATGGGCCTTGTGGATGGAACAAGCCTCTGAGCCGTGTTTCCCTACTGCACAGAGCAAATGGTAGCCATGATTACTTCAGTGCCATGACAGGACCATGGGCCCCTGCCTTACAAGCAGAGAGCTGACCACCCCCCACGCCACCCCCACACATGGCACATCCCTGTCGCTCCTGTCAAGGAAAAAGGGCATCTGGCTCAGACGACACTGGTTTTCCCACCACACGCCTAAAGGTTTCCTTGGAATTCTTAGGAAATCCTTGGCAAGGGAGCAAGAACATAACCAAAGGCCCCACGATGAGGCCAGGTGGGTTGTCCAGGCCCCCAGGCTCAATGCTGCCCCCACTGCAGGGCAGGGAGGTCATGGTTCAGACTCACACAATGCTCCCCTCAAACTCAGGCCAGTTGCAGTGTTTCACACAAGTTAGAATGCACATTCTCAGGCCTAGCCCTGGGCCTGCTGGTCAGAAACTCAGGGGTGGGCTGTTTCTGTACTCCAACACGCCCTCCATTCCAGCCCAAGAACCAGTGATGTGAGCCAATCCTTCATTTTTCAGATGGTGAAACTGAGGCCCAGTGGGAAGGAACTCAACTAAGGAAACCCTAGGAGTTCCAAGTCAAACCCAGGTGTCACCACCTCCAGGAAGCCTCCCTGGGTTTAACCTAGACTATTGACCCAAGAAGCCAGAAGTGGCTGTATCATTCACTTGTCTGTCCTATTGCTGGCCCAGGGTATCACTCAATGACCATTTGTGCAATGAAATCACAAAGGCAGGCTCACAGACCCCTTGTTGCCCACAGCTGCTCAGCCTGACCCCAGGCATCTTACCCAAGGCCAATGCACGGCAGGACAACTTCCCCACGATCACACAGTTCTGGGTTCAAAAGGTGACCAGCAGGTGGTAATCTTGATCAGTTGGGCCTCCCCACGCCAAGCTCTTGGGGTCATCAGAGAGGGCATTTGCCAAGCCACTGGCCTCTCCCGCTGCAGGCTGCTCTGGTCAGGACATACTATTTGTGGGGGATGCACTCTGACACCCACAAACTCAGCCCCTGCTGATCCCCCACAGGGCAAGGCCACCCCATGTCCAGCCTGCTGAAAGACCTGCCTCAGTGCTGGGAGGCCTGCCTGGGAGCTGAGGAGCCAGCCTGGGGACGCAGCCCACTGGTCAGCAGCCAAAGAGGGGCTGGGTAGGCCACAAGGGAGTTGGTCACCTTCGAGAGTGGGGGCCTGAAGAGGGTGCATGCAGGGTGTCTCAGGCAAGCAGGGGATCCATGCAAGCTCAGAACCCCTTCAGGGAGTCAGCAGAGCCTGAGGGGGGCCGTGTAGAGCCACACTGACCTGAGAGATGGGGTGCCCTGGGTTCCTCCTATCCTGCCTACCTGGAGACCCCCCCAGAAACACAGCCCACAAACCAAGACCCTACAGGTCTGGGGGATGCCCCAAGAGCCCCTACCCCCGAAAGCTCAGGCCTAGCAGGGCCCACCCTGCCTAGCCACAAAGCACTTCAAGAAGGTTCCCCAAGGCTCAGTGCCAAGTGGACAGGCAGGTTCCCCACATGGCTGCTCCCAGTCAGGAATCCTGGCCCTGAAGCCGGCACGGTCCTTGTTCCTGGGTGCATCTGGCCAGCCCTTGACCTTCCCAGCTGTGGAACGATGGTGATGACAGCACTCTCCCTGCAGGGTCCCCTGCCAGCCACCCCCACATGGCCCTGAGGTCCCTTGTTCTTGCACCCTGTGTCCTCCTCATCCCCAACAGCAGAGGCAGGCACTTTGACGTGCAGCTGCACACCTGTGTGTCCAAACAGCTGTGTCCACACCCAGGTGGCCCTTCCCAGGGAAGAGCTGCACACTGGGCCCTTGGCTCCAGTCACAAGCAATAGCGATCACGGTGCAGCGATGGCCAGGGTGCTGAACGCTGAGAATGGCAAGGTTAGAGTTGAAGAATCCCAGTTGCTTCTCCCAGTCACCCCTGTACTCCCAGAGAACCCATTCTTTCTATAGGAAGATGAGGGCTGAGTAACTGCCCTAGGTCACCGGCAGAGGGCAGCAGAAGCCGGCAGGGAGCCTGAGTCTGAGCCTGGCTCCACCACTTATCATGACTTTGTCAAGATCATCAAACCGGTGGAGCCTTAATTTCCTTGTCTGTAAAATGGGCACAGGGAGCACTACTTCAGAGGGTTGCGTGGAGGATCAGATGAGCCCCTAGGTGCTGGCACATGATGCCTCCTCACCCCCAGGAGCTGATTCCCACCACCATGATTGCTCAGGGCCCCTACAGCCCACACAGAAGGCACCACTTACTCTAGACACACTGGCCCTGTGTCTCTGGGCACTGTGGAGAGCTCAGGAAGCCCCCCAGGGGTTGGGCAGAGACAGGGCTGGGGCGGGCCAGCTTGCTCAACCAGCATTTGTGGGAAGCCTCAAACCACCCGAAGTCCAGCTGGGCCTGGCCTGGACAGAGCAGGCCACCCTGACCCCAGAGAGCCAGACCCTGCAGGGATGCTCTAAGGCCAGGTGTGATCCCCGGAGCAGCAGCAGCACCTTCTCCTGAGCCAGAAACTGATGGGAGTAAGCCCAGCACTCCCCCTCCAGGTAGCTCAGCTGCACAGTGGAGTTCTAGACTGTTCCCTACAGCCTCGAGACTCCAGGTGTCACTGGACCTGCAGCTACAGCATGACCTGTCGATCGTCAAAGTGCAGATCTCAAGTTCCGGGCCAGGCCTGCTGGGTCACATCTGCTGCTGAGCAAGACACCAGGTGATTCATGTGCAGGTAAATGGAAAGCTCAGGAAGCCTGCCCGTGAGAGCCTCAGCCTCCAGGTAAGCTGCACCCGCTAACCCAGGGCAGGGGTCAGGTACAGTGGCTCATGCCTGTAATCCCAGCACTTTGGGAGGCCGAGGTGGGTAGATTGCTTAAACTCAGGAGTTGGAGACCAGCCTGGGTAACATAGAGACCACTGTTTCTACTAAAATTAAAAAAAAAAAAAAAAATTACCCAGGTGTGGTGGCACATGCCTGTGGTCCCAGCTACTTGGGGAGCTTGAGGCAGGAGGATCGCTTAAGCCCAGGAGGTTGAGGCTACAGTGAGCTGTAATCACGCCACTGCACTCCAGCCTGGGCAACAGAGCCAGACCCTGCCTTAATCAATCAACTGATCAGTAAACAAACCAGGGCAGGTCCTCAGCTATAGTACGTGCACACCCAGCACCACCTGGGGACTTTTCATTCAAAGACACCATGTTGAACCCCCACCCCAACAACTCTGATTTAACTGGTTTCAGGGGCAGGAGAGACCCTGGCATCTTTCACAGAATTCCAGGAAGCACAAGGAGCCTGTATCCTGCCTCAGCTGCTCCTGGCTGCAGCAGACCCATCGCAAGGCAGCAGACCCTATGGAGGGCTCAGGAAGCGCCCCCAGGATGTAGGCACAGACGGGGCCAGGGCCAGCCAGTGTGCTGGACTAGCATTTGTGGGAACCCTCACCTCAACCCCAGGTCCAGCTGGGCTGGCCTAAAACAGCAGCAGCCCCTTGCAGGGAGCGGGGTACAGGCTTGCACCCAGTAGCCCCTCTGGCTCCCTGGAGCCCCACCTCTGTTCAGGCAGAAAGGAAAGTGCCTCCTAATTATAGAGCTAATCAACGCAGAAGAAACGTGCTCACAGCGAGGCGGGGGAAAGTGACTCACCGTCTCCTGAGGACTTGCCTCACTCCCTTCTCACCTCCCACACAGGCCGGTGGGCGCAAGGGCAGTACCAGGGGCCCAGCCTGCTGGTGAGACAGGGGCCCTCTTCCATCTGGGAGAGAGCCGGTTTCCATACCTGGCTTTACTTGGCTCTCTGGGGGCACCATCCAAGAAGGGGGTCCTTCCTGTATCTGAGCCGAAGTTGTCCTGGCTGGGCCTTGAGGGTCACACCCCTCCCCTCCCACAGCCTCAGTGGCATTGTGGGAGGCTTGGGGTGGGGGCTGCCTGGGAGAGGCTAAAACGAGAGGCTCTTGCCACCTGCCTGCTAGGATGCACTGCAGCCAGCAGCAGCAGGGTCAGAGGGGAGGCACGGGGCTTCCTATGGCTGCACCATCACCCTCCCACTGGGGCCTCCACTACTCTGCCTGACTGTGGCTGCCCCAGCCTTCCAGGCTTGGCCCAAGGTGCCCCACCTGGTACGTGTGCTGCTGTCCCCCAGAGGATGAAGTGACTCATGGGATCCTGCTGCTATCCTTCCTTGGTCTGACACAGGTGATACCATCCTGAGAGGCCCCCCACAGCTGCACCCCCCAGTCTCTCACACCCTTGTCTGAATCACCGCACACCTGAGTGCTTTGCTTTCCTGCAGTTGCAGGTCCTGGGCCTGTGCACTCTGGAGAACGGGCTCTGTCCCCACACCCACAGGAAGCCTCTGAGCAGCGCTGAACCTGCTTCCTTGGCTGGGTGTGGAATCTCTTGTCCCATCTCCCTGCAGGGTTGCAGTAAGGGTGAAGTGGAGACGGAAGCTAGAGCGGATATGTGCCTGGAGCGGAACCAGGTATGTGATTCTGTGCCACCCACGTCTGGGCCTTGCCTCAACGGTGCCAGTGGCCCAGCGCTGGCTGCCACTGCTTCCGACCTGTGGCCTCTGACCTAGGTTCTTAGGGCCATGGGCACATACCACACCACCAGCCCTGGGCGAGGTCAGAGCTGGGGCAGGTAACACCCTGGAGGGATCCTCGACCCAGAGGCACTGTTTTCAGACAGAAGTTTCACGGAGCCTCCCTAGAGACGCCTGGGACACCAGTTGTTGTTGGAACACATCCCAGCATCTGTCCACTCGCCCTCGGCCTCCCACTGCCAGGAATCGTGCTTCCCAATAAAGTGAGCACAGCCAAAATTTCGCCTGAACTCTGATCTCCAAGGATGAGGAGGGGCTGTCATCTGGTTTCTCAACCCCCTCTGACTCTAGAACAGCCACACACTGATGGCTCCAAAGTGCCAGGGGGGAGAGGCCAGGAGCCTGCACCCACATGTGAGCCAGGCCTCCCATCGGTGGTCAGCTGAGGGCAGTTCCTCCGTCTATGTGAGCCTTAGTGGCACTAGTACCTGAACCTCATGGTGGCTGTCGGGAGCTCGGGGTCGGGGGAGACATGGAGTGTGGCTTCCAGCCCAGCATGAGCGCTCACATGCGGGGGTGTGCCTCAGAGCAAGTGAACAACACTCTGGGGGCTCTGGCTGAGGGACTCCAGGAACACAGCCCTGGATCTCCGGGACCTTTTCCAGCAGGTATGTCCTGAAGCTCGGCTTCAGTACAACTCAGGGGAGAGGCAGTTTTAGGGGACACAGTCTAAAACTTTAACTTCTGAATATTCACAGCTCCCCCACAACACTCACATACACAGGTGCACACATACACACACAGGTGTACACACAGGTGCACACACCCCTTCGCACCTTCTAAGGAGTACACTGCACCAGACACGCAGCCCTGAGAGCAGACATCACTATGTTAAGTGGAGCAAGCCAGGCACAGAAAGACCAACACTGCGTGTTCCCACTCAGGTGGGAGCTGAAAACCTTGCTCTCATGGAGATAGACAGTAGAATAATGGCTACCAGAGGGCAGGAGCAGAAAACTAAGATAGCTTGGTCAACCAGTACAGACTGACATTTAGATAGAAGAAATAAGTTCTAATGTTCCATAGCAGACTCAGGTAACTACAGTATGCAGCAACGTATTGTATACTTCAAAAGAGATGAAGACTTGAAATGCTCCCAACACACAGAAACAATAAATGCTCAAGATGATGAACACCCCAAATACCCTGCTTTGATCATCATACACTCATGCATGTGAAAAATACAGGTACCCCATCAATATGTGAAATATCACATATGAATAAAGGAAAAGAATAGCTTGGGGAGAGGAAAAAAGCATAGACAGCAAGAATGGAAGCGGCTAGACTGAGGGCCCAGGGTAAGAAGAGGGGAGGGGCAGCCAGGATTTGAGAGACTTTCCAGCCTTTTCAGAAAGGAAGGACCCTATGCAGCCCCAATGCTGTGAGAGATCCTGGGAGACAGAGGAAAAGAGGGAGGTTTTTGTGAAAGAATATAAATGAAATTCCTTTTTGCAGCCTCTTCAAGAGACCTTGGAGAGTTTTTGTTGTTGTTTGGTGTTTATAGACAGAGACTTGCTCTGTGGCCCAGGCTGGAGTGCAATGGCATGATCTTGGCTGACTGCAACCTGCACTCCTGGGTTCAAGCAATTCTCCTGCCTCAGCCTCCCGAGTAGCTGGGATTATGGGTGCACACCACCATGCCCAGCTAATGTTTGTATTTTTAGTAGAGACAGCGTTCACGATGTTGGCCAGGCCGGTCTCGAACCCCTGGCTGGCCTCAAGTGATCTGCCTGCCTCGGCCTCTCAAAGTGCTGGGATTGCAGGGTTTAGCCACTGCACCCAGACTGCTACCCAGCTTTCTAATGTGGCCCACGCCCATCCCCCGGGCAGCACACAGAGACAGGGCATCTGCCTCTGGCCTCAGGTGTGCCAAAGCTGGATGCAAATATGGGGAGGAACAGCCACGCAGCGTGTACACCTTTCCTGAGCTGGTGCACAGTCCTTCCCTCCACTCAAACTCCAGCCATGTCTGAGATGGGCTCTGAGAACCTGCACCCCACCCCGTCCCCCAGGAACCCGAGAACTGCAGCTACGATTGAGGCCCCGAGGCTCTGAGCCCCGGCCTGTAGCCTCACTGCGGCCAGGGCTTGCTGTGCCTGTCATCTTCCTGTGCACCCACTCGAGTGTCCAGGCCTGGGCAGCAGCTGGGTCCCTTCCCACTCCCGGGTGATTAATCTGTGTCCTGCACTGAGGATGCCCAGCGATGGGGAGACTCAGCAGAGCCATGGGAGGCCTGATACCACCATGGCCTCATAAAAGATCCCCAGGGAAGGGGGACGCAGGGGTCAATAAGCATTCACCCTACACAGAGCTCATCTGTTAATCTTCCCAAAAGGCGCTAAGGGAAGAGCATCAGAAGGTGGTCCCATGGGGTAAGTGGCCATCTGCCAATACCACCATCACCACCACAGTAGAGAGTGGGGACAACAGAGCGGGAGGGGCCAGAGTTTCCTGCACAGCCGGATGGGAGCAGGGTCAGGCCTTCGTTCAACTCCAAAGGGAGGAGTGGTCTAGGGCAGACTCCCAGCACAGTCGGAATTCTAGGACCCCTTCTGGATCCTGGAGTCAGCAGTTCTGGAATCTCCTAAAAGCAGGGATTAGCCTTCACTTGACTAACCTTACTGTGCTTTAAGTGTTCATTGTTGGGAGGTAGAGTGAGCCATGCACTGGCCATTCCACAGTGCAATGCTCAGTGCAATTCTCCCTCACCCAGGGAGGCAGCCCGGAGAGGCCCATTTCTCAGATGGGGACACTGGCACTCAGCTCACAGGACCCACGAGGCCGTGATGTGCACATCTGCCCAGGTCTGCCTGCCCAGGTCTGCCTACCCAGGTCTGCCTGCTGTTCCTCGGACCTCAGCATTGCCCCTGAGAGTGCCCGGCGGTGGCATGGCTCCCTAAGCATCAAGTGCAGGCTGATGCCCTGGCCCAGACATGGGGACAGGCAGACATTCCCACAAACTTCTGCAGAGGACTCCAGGGCCAATGAGCTCCCAGAAGCTCATCTGTGGACCCCATATTAAGAAACCCAGCTTCCTAGAAAACTGGGACAAAAACAGCCCTCAGGGCCCATCTTGCATGAGTCCCAGGGATCTGCCAGGAGGTGGAGGAGGGGCTCGAGCCAGCCCCCTGCCTCTGCCAGCCTTGGCAGGGGGGCTTCTTTCTGAGACAGCACGTGGGCTTCTATTTTTTAACCTACTCAACAAAAATGGAGACTATTTTTAGCTCAGCAAGCTGCAGGGCATCACAATTAGCAACTGAAAATTACACATCTCGCCTGTCTCCTCTCTGTTGGCTGGCGGGGAGAGCGTGCTCCTGGAGGGAGCTGGGGGCAGCCCTGTGCCCTGACCCTGGTGGGCCTCAGGAGGAGAGAGACCCATGTACCTACCTGGGCCTGGCCCAGATGCATGTGAGCCCAGCTCTGCTAGGGACCCAACAGAATGGGCCCTTCACCCTTCAAGAGATAACTGGCCAGTTCTCTGAAATTACCGGCACTGGGGTGGGAAAGGAGGTGGGTGTTCCCAGAGCCCTACTCCTTGCCCATTCATTCATTCATTCATTCACTCATTCACAAGTGGTAATGATCCCCGCCTATATACTGGAGATACACCAGGGAATAAAACAGGGCTCTCTGCCCCCAGAGAACACCACACAGAGCCTATGTGGTGGCAGGCTTAATGGCCACAGGTGGTGACATGATATTATGGGTTAGGAGAGAATCAGTGCTCCCATGGAGGAGAAGGAAGGTCAGGAGTGTGGGTGGGAAAGTGGTAACCGCTGCCTGGGTGGTGAGGTTGCCCTCCCTGCGGAGGTGAGGCCTCAGCCGACTGGAAGGAGCTTCTGGGAAAGGAAGAGTGGAGTGAGCAGACAGAAGGGCTGGCGCCAAGGCCTCAGAGCTTCCGGCACATTTGTTCTCTGGCAAACCCTCCCTGGGGCACCTCCTAGCTGGCTCACTCACTGCAAAACAGGCACTAACTGATGATGTGTGTGTCTGCCCTGCTAAACCTGGACCTGTGAAGTGTCGGAGTCAGCACTCCCAACAGTGCCAGGCTGCCCCCCAACCTAGCCTGGTCCCCACCCTGCCAGGAGCGGGGCACTGGAGCCACCAGCACCCTGAGCACATGCCACCACCACTCTTGCCATTGACACTCAGGGCCTGCGCCTATAGTGCGTGGGCCGCCTGCCCCACTCTGCGAGGGTCTCACGTGGGCTCCTTCCACCAGGACATCGGGAATGAGGCTCCCCTCCCCAGGAGGCTCCCCCAGGATGCAGTAGGTGACCCCTGACTCCCTTGGGGGACCATCTTGTGGGGATCCTCACCTTACTCAGCGGGGAGGACTCAGCAGGGAGTCAGGTGCAATTTGTAAGTGTAGTGCTTATTTGAGTGCATGGGAGGCAGGCACCACAATGATAAGATTCCTTGTGCAAATACACACCTTTTGCTTAAACCTTCAGTGGGCCCTTTGCCTCAGTGAGGATTTTGACTCCCTCTCGGATAGGAGACAGTGCTAGGTAGCCCACCAAGGGGCTGCCCCCACTCAGAGAAGGCCATCAGGATGTGGCAGTGGGCCATGTCACAGGGAAGAACGTGTCCACCTGGGGGAGGGTAGAGGGCTGAGTGTGCCCTCCTGACGTGCAGGCTCAGCCATGCTTGGGGAGGAAAGAAGGCGGGAGACTGCTCCTGATGGGGTAGGACCCAGCATGTGGGGAGAGATAAGGAAGTTAGAGGCCTCCTCCCTTCCACCCAGCATGCAGCAAGGACAGACTTCACCCCACCTCCCTCCCCAGCTCCATCAGGACCGGTGAGATGGCGGAGGTAGCTGGGCATCCTTTGCCACTCACCCTTCTCCATCCTCTGACCCTGCAGGTACAGAGTTGCATTCCCAGACCAGTAAAGAGGCCTCCAGGATCCCATCTGTACTGAGAGGCACCAGTGGAGGGGGAGAAATGAGGTAGGGGCCACCCCCACCTCCTGATGTCACTCACTGGCAGGGGACCCCAGGCGGGGAGAGCCTCAGGAGGGGCTGCTGGCCTGAAGAGACAGTGGGGCTGCTTCACTCTTGGCTGGCGGAGCATGCTAGGACCCGGCCCTGTGGGCATCGAGGTGGGGGGACCTGTGTGAAGCTGAGAGGAGGGGTGCCTGCCCCAGACAGCTCCCACGCCTCCCATCCCCCTTTGCTCCCACTTCTCTAACACCCGTCCTGGCAACCTGTGTCCCTCGCTTATGCTCCCTCTTCCCATGCCAGGCCTACTATGCTTTCTCCAAGCTGGTGCTGCAGTCCTAGGTGCAGGGCGACTTGCCTCAGCGCCTCCGTCCCCACCACACCTAGGCCCTCCTGGCTCTGTGGAAGAAAGCCAGGTGACCAGCCACTGCCCAGTCCCTGTAGACATCATCTATCCACCATGTGCAGGCAAGTGACACCTGCCTGGGAGAGTCTCAGGCTTAGTCTCCATCATTTCTGAGATTCTAGTGCCTGCTAGAGAGACTAGAGCCAGGACTCTAGAAGCCACACCCTGATTCTGCCCAGCTTGGCCCCAGGCCAGCCCTTGACAGCAGGTGGGAGACATCAGAGCCCCTTCCCACAACCCGGCTGCATCTACCTCCTACTCCCTACCCAAGGCAGAAAGGGCCCTCCCCCAACCACCCAGCCTACACTCAAATACCCCTGTCCTCCCTATCCCCAAGCCCCAGCTCTCCGACCATCCTGAGCTGAAACGCGTCTCCCTTAACTCCAGGGAGCCCTTGTCCCTCTACTGAGGCCATGCACAGCAGATGGGCAGGGGCTAGCTGCAGGCCCAGGCTGGACCAAGGCATGGGCTGGACATCCAGCAGGAAGCGAGTGGGCCCCACCCCAGCTAGGAGCCAGTGCCCTCCGCTGTGAGAAGCCACCTCTAGCACCTGCTTCCCAGAAGACCATGAGCACTAAGTGAACCCACGAAGCTCAGGACAGGCTCAGTGCCTGGTGGCTTTTGATGGCCTTGGCACTGCAGAGAACTAGCGGTCCTATAGGTTATCCAGCTGCCTCCCTAGACACACACCTCTTGGGAGCTGGTGCCGCCCGCTCCCTCATCCCACCTATGAGTCCCTCTCACCTCCCATGCCTGGGACAGCCAGTCCACCTGCTGCAGACAGCAGAGAGTGAGGAGAAGCTACCTCCTGCTTTTAGGCAGGTGGACCCATTGACCTGGTTGCACTGTCCTGTCCCAGGCATGGGGGATTCAGAGCTGGCTCTGGCCTCGGGGTGGGGGACGTAGGGGAAGACACTCCCCTGAAGGTCAGGCTCTCCAGTCCTCACCCTCCTCTCTCTCAACCCGTGTCCTCTGCAGAAGCACAGTCCTTGGGAGCGCATGCTGTCCCCATCCCTGCAGCAGGGCAGGGAGCTCCCTGAAGCCCCTGCAGCAGGGCAGGGAGCTCCCTGAAGCCCCTGCCTCTCCATCCTCCAGGACAGGCAGGCGTCAGGCAGCAGAGAGCAGGGCCACACTTTCACATAAGCCAAACTTCAAGTGCTGTGAAGAAGGGCGGGATTTACCTTGGTGAACCTTCTGAACCGGCTAGGGGCTAGGGCAATCCCGGGGCCTGGCCAAGGGCCGCAGGCCGGACTCCAGCAAGGAGGCGGCTGCCATGGGAACCAGTGCAACAGTGCCTCGCAGGGCGCCTGCCCCAGAGGCCTGGCCACGGGCGCAACACGGATAATTAAAGCTTTGTTACAGACACATGATTCATTTTTTCCTTCTGAATTCCCTTCTATTACCCAATACAATTTGAATTGACTGAAGGAATCTGGCCGTCTCCTCTTCATGCTCCTCAAATTCTGCCCAGTCTGGGTTTCTGCCTCTCCCTTTTCCCTTTTTGTCCAGTCAGCTTCTTCTGGGGGCTGCTCAGGGCACAGAACGTCATTGTCCACCAAGAACCATTGCATTCTTGAGACTCAAGAGGCCCACGGATGCAGCAAGTGGGACTTCAGAGAATCCCTGCCCTTTCCAGGCAGGCGCTGGCAGCCTGACCTCCCACTCAGCCGCCTGGGGGGCCCTGCTTTGCCCTTCCCTTGGCATCTCTCCCTCTTGGGTGGACGCCATTGGCTTCTATAGGGGTAACGAGAGCCTCCTGCAGATGGGTGGGCAGCCCTGGGCCTCCAGGCACGGAGCTAGGTGCAGGCTTGGACGGGGTCATGTGCAAACTCAGGCAACCTTGGCGGCCAGTTCTGTCCTTTCCAGGAAGACCCCCAAGGTACCACAGAGAAGGGGGCTGGGAGGCACTGTACAGATTCCACACCAAGTGAAATTACCCCTCTGGGGTCCCTGTCCTAGATGGCGTGTCCACCGACGATGCAGGACAGAGCAGGGTGTCCTGCTGCTCATCAGATCTGGGCAGTAACCAGGGTGCCTGCCAGCTCTGGTAGGAAGGCACCAGCAACCTGTCCTGCGCAGGTGCACCTGGGCACACTGCCCACATCCAGACAGCCATGGAGTCAGCCTGAAGCAGCAGCCCATGGCCAAGAGAGAGGGACAGCGAGTGTGCAGGGTCGGGGCTGAGGGCCTCCAGAGGCAGAGAGGAATGGCCAGCCGTGCAGGCCACAGGCAGGCCTGTCCCCCGGATGAGCCACAGCTTCCACCCTCTGCAGCCACACCGGAGAGCTGGGATATGGAATAAGGACCGAATAGTTCTTTTGCTTTTAAATGACATCCAATTAGGCTGAGCAAAGATTTTTCCTTTGTGTTTCAAAACAAATAAAAATCCATTTCCCTCGCTTGAGTTGTCTTCCTCCTGGCGGATGGCTGTGGGAGCAGGGAGCTCTCTCTGGGCCAGTCATGGGGGTCGGGGCAGGGAGCACCCAGCTCCCTGCTGGGTCACAGAGCCATGAGCTTGATCAGCTCGGCAGTCTCTGGGAGACAGCACCTGGACACAGATCCTGACTGCCACCCCAGTGCTGTGGACACAGGCAGGTCTCCTGTCACCTGCTGTGTGTCCCCTGGCCCTGGGGGCCTGTAACTGGTGGTTAGACACTGGCCAGTCCCAAGAGTACCAGTGCACAAAAACCTGTAATAATGTGTTGTGGTCCTTAGGGTCTCAGAGTGGACAGCCAGGCACAGTGGCTCATACCTGTAATCCCAGCACTTTAGGAAGCCACGCTGGGAGGATCGCTTGAGCCTAGGAGTTCAAGACCGGCCTGGGCAACAGAGGGAGATCCCTGTCTCTACAAAAAAATCATCCAGGGGCAGTGGAGTGCACCTGTAGTCCCAGCTAGTCGGGAGGCTGAGGTAGGGGGATTGCTTGGGCCCAGGAGCTAACGAATGCAGTTTGCCAAGATCATACCACTGCACCCCTGGGTGACAGAGCCTGGGCAGCAAAGCAAAACCCCATCTCACCGGGTGTGGTGGCTCACTCCTGCAATCCCAGCACTTTAGGAGGCTGAGGCAGGCAGATCACTTGAGGTCAGGAGTTCAAGACTAGCCTGACCAACATGGTGAAACCCTGTCTCTATTAAAAGTAAAAAAAATTAGCCAGGAATGGTGGTACATACACACATGTACTCTCAGCTACTCTGGAGGGTGAAGCATGAGAATTGCTTGAATCTGGGAGGCAGAGTTTGCAGTGAGCTGAGATTGTGCCACTACACTCCAGTCTGGGTGACAGAGTGAGGCTGTCTTAAAAAAAAAAAAAATATATATATATATATATATATATATATGGAGTCACTTATGACAAGTAACTCAGCTTAAAGGGAAGTTGCTGGGCCCCCAGAGCAATAAGCATGGGTGTGGTGGACTGCAGTGATCAGATGATATCTGCTGTGGTCAGGCACCCCTGAGACCCAACAAGAAAGTCATGCCAAAAGGCACCTGAAGATGATGGCTGGGGATACTCCTGCGGAGGGCCATAAACACAAAGAAGCTGCTCATGACCAAGACGCCTGCAGAAGCTCTGCCCTCGAGAACTCTGAGGCCTCTTTTCCACTGGAGGCCACCAGACGCCCTGCTGGGAGAAGAGCAGTGGGCCCATCCCTCCACCTGGGGTTCTGTGCTCCGTCTGCTCTGAGGGAATCCAGACCTTGGGCAGTCAGCAGCTGGTCTCTCCCTCCCCTAACACAGTGGCTCGCTCCTGCCTCTCCTATGACTGCCTGGGTGTGTGGAATATATTTGCATGATTGTTGGTGTGTGAAAGCGACCCAATAAAGCGTGAATTTGTAAGCATTTAATTGGCTACTGAGTCATCCTGAAACATCCCCGCATCAGTTAGTGCCACCAGGCTGATTCAAACCTGAGCCAGACACAGCCACCTCTACGCCTCCCCAGGGCAGCTCTCCTGCTGCTCCCCCTTCTCCAGATGAAGAAACAGAGGCCCAAATGCTTCAGTCACCAAAGTCAGTCTCAGAAAGTGGTGGAGTTGGGATTGGAACCCTGTGTGACCACCATGATCTGACACACCACTCAGGGCCACCAGCGCAGGGCTCGGGAGAGGCACAACGGTGTGAGGTGACAGCAGGGGGAGCCAGCCAGGCCTGCCGGATGGACAGGGCCTAACCCAGGAGGAGCTGCTCCTGCTGCACTGGTGGGCTGCACTGCAAGCACAGGGCAGTGGGGTGGGGTGGGGGTAATCAGGCCGGGATCCAAGGGGCCCATGCTGGGCAGCTGGATTCCAGCCCCCGCAGAAATGTGTCGTTAGGCAATTTCCTTGTGCAAACCCCACAGAGTGACTTACTTGGTCCGGATGGCTGTGGGAGCAGGGAGCTCCCACAGATGGCACAGCCCACTATACACCCAGGCTCTGTGGTACAGCCTATTGCTCCTGGGCTACCAACCTGCACAGTGTGTGACTGCACTGAATACTGGAGGCAACTGTAACACAATGTAAGGATCTGTACAGCTAAGCATAGAAAAGGCACAGTGACAATACTGTATTATGAATCTCACAGGACCACTATGTGGCGCATGATACTGTCTTCTTTCCCAGTACACCCTCCTAACACTCTCAGAATCTCCAAAAGTGACAGGTGTCATCTGTGTGCTGATGGACTCCTGGACAGCCTGGCTAAGGGCTGGTTGTCAGCAGAACCAACCATGTGATGAGAGGGTGGTGACTTTCACTCCCACCCCCAGCTCTAGGGAGGGGAGAGAGGCTGAAGGTTGGGTCCATCACCAACGGCCAGTGATGCAGTCAGCCACGCCCCCGTAATGAGACCCCCACAAAATCCCAAAAGGAGCAGGTTCGGAGCTTCTGCGTAGGCAAACGGGTAGAGGGAGCTGGAGGGTAGCACCTGGGAGGACAGGGAGACTCTACACCCCTTCTCACACACCTTGCCCTGAGTGTCTCTTCCTCTGACTGTTCATCTGTGACCATGTAAAACCCTGTAGAGTAAGTGGGTAAATGGAAGCAAGTGCTTCCCTGAATTATGTGAGCTGCTCAAGCAAAGTCATGGCATCTGAGAAGGGAGTCCCAACAGCATTGATTCGCTGGGTGGGTCAGAAGCACAGGCCACAGCCTGAGACTTGGGACTGGCATCTGAAGTCGAGGGAGGGACAGCCTTGTGGGACCGAACTCTCAATCTGTGGGATCTGACTCTGCCTCCAATATTGTCCAAATTGAATTACAGGGCATCCAGCTGGTGTCTGTTAGAGAACCTGGTGTCAGAATGTTGTGCTGAATGGCTGAGAGTGGAGAGTAGGAAAAACACTTAATGCATTTTTCTTTTCTAACCCTATTAGAGGTAAACTCCCAAGAACATAAAGCTATGCCCAGGAAACACAATGAGCACCTCTTCATGCCGGAGACACAAATGGAAATCCCAGCAAGTGGCAGATGCCCAAGGGATGAAAATAATGCAGTGCGTGTTCTCAGGACGGGACCAAGATAGGTGAAAAATAGTGTCTAGAAACAGAAAGGCACATTCTACTGTCCAAAGTCTCCAGCCACATGGTCATACAGTATACCACCCAGTAAAGTCCTGAAACAGAAGTGTGCAGGTGAGAGAAGGACATGAGCACAATGTAATATAGTTTAAAATTAATATATTAATAATTAATATATAAATTAATAAATGACAAGCCAAAAAAATTTACCCACTTCATAAAGAAACTTCCCTAAATCATGTCTGTGTTAAAGATTCAAACTCCAATTACAGATGTCAGAAAAAAAAAAATAACCTTTACAGAAAAACTCTGTATCGAATTTGATATGGCCAAGGCTGCACTCAGAGAAAAATTCATAGACTTCAATAATGTATTGAAGTAAACACTAAGCACTTGATTCAAAAGGCTTAAAAAAGAGCTTCTCAACAAAACAGACAGCAAAACAAACTGGAAAAAGAAACTGCTCAAAGGCAAATTAGAGGACTTAAAGAAAGAGAGTAGAGCTGCTTATTAACTTCAAAGAGCGGATTCTTTGAAAACAGATTTCAAGGATAATAACCCTCTTGCAATTCTAATCAACACAAGGAAGGAAGAAAGAAAGGGAGGAGCCAGGTATCCTGGCTCCTGCCTGTAATCCCAGCACTTTGGGAGGCTATAGTGAAACCCTGTCTCTATTTCTTTAAAAAAATTATAAAAAAATTTTTAAAAAGTAAAGAGAGAAAGGGAAAGAAGAAGGAAGAAAGGAAGGACATAAAAAATACATTAGGCATGAAAAAGGGAATCTAACTACAGATAAGTAGTAGAAAGTTTAAAAGAAACAGTTACCTAAATCTGTGGTAAATGACCTACAAGCACTTTGAATGGTTAGTTATATTATCTAGAAACTATAAATAACCAAAAATTTACTAAAAATGTTTAGAAGCCAAAAAGACCAATAACCATAGTACAAATTAAGTTGACAGCCAACTAAGCCTTGGAAAAAAATAAAAGCAAGCCCTGGCTGAAAGAGTTTCTAAACTGAATTATTTCAAGCCTTTGAGGATAAGATAATTTTATATGATATTTAAACTATTTCAACTACACAATTCATGTTGAAAAGCCTTCCTAATCATTTTATAACACTAAAATAGCATGATTTATAAATGTGACAAATATATCTCCTAGTAGAAAAGTATGTATAAATTCTTAATTCTGAAAATAGATGAAAAATACCCTCAACAACATAGCAACACATCAGTAAAATGAACTCAGCAGCATTTTTAAGCACAATAGAGCCTGACCCAGTGGGCTTTATTCCAGGAACAAGAGGATGATTTAGCTCAGAAGAGTTAATAAGTCAACACATTAATAGGTCCAAGGAGGAAAGGCATTTGATGATTTTGCCAGATACAGGAAAGCCTCTGATGAAACTGAATATCCATTTCTGGTGTTCACTCTTGGCAATTAATGCAGGATTCTAGCATACTGTCCGTGATGACGAACACCTATTGGAAATATAGGCCCAATTTTAGACTTAGTGAAACATGAGAGACCTCCTCATTAAAATGAAGATCAAGCCAAGGACAGCTGCTGTTATTTAATGTTACTTTGCACCTTTTGGAAAACACAATAAGATAAGAAAACTAAAGATGCATTAGAAATCAAGTTGACTATTCCTTATGTGCAAGTAATATGATTAATTTCTTGGGTTTTTCAGGAAGCCAAACTAAAAATCTGTTGAAACTAATAAGAGTTCAATAATCAATTACCTAACACAAATTTTAAAAAAAATCAATAGCTTATCTATCTACCTCCCCTGGGCACAGGTGTTTGCACATAAGTCTGTGTGAAGCTGGTATGGGGATGCCCACACCAGTGGCAGTAGGAGGAGGTGTGTCTCTCTGTGTCTGTGTGTGTGTTTCTCTGTGTTAGTGTGTCTGAGTGTGTCCCTGTGTATGTCTGTGTGTGTGTGTTTCTCTGTGTTAGTATGTGTGTCTGTGTGTGTCCCTGTGTATGTCTGTGTGTGTCTCTGTGTCGATGTGTGTGTGTTTCTCTGTGTTAGTGAGTGTGGGTGTATGTGTGTGTGTCTCTGTGTGTGTCTGTGGGGGGGTCTCTGTGTCTCTGTATGTGTCTGTGTGTGTGTGTATTTCTCATTTTGTCTGTGTATGTCTGTGTGTCTGTATATGTCTGTGTATGTGTGTGTGCCTGCATGTGTCTCTGTACCTGTGTCTCTGTGCCTGTGTCTCTGCATGTATCTGTGTCTCTGCATGTGTCTGTGTATATACCTGCGTGTCTCTCTTTATCTGTGTGGGTGTCTCTCTGTGCCTGTGTGTGTGTGTGTGTGTGTGTGTGTGTGTGTGTGTGTGTATCTCTCTCCAGGAATCTCTCAGCTCTGTAAGCTCCACTACCATCACCCAGGAACACAATGTTCCCAGTAGGTCTGCTCTGCCAAGCAGCTCAGCTACCTGGAAGCCACCTTTCCTGGTCACCCGCCCAAACACCACACCACTGCCCCCTCAGGCTGGGCACTCTAGGAACATTTCAGTTCCTGTTCTAAAGACAGCTGTTGTATGTAACCCCAGGGAGGCCCCCAGGGAAGTCATACTCAGGTTGGGGCCAGAGTTGAAGGCTCAGCCTCCTCACTCATGGGTTTGGGGAAGGGGAGGAGGGCAGTGCTCTGACACATACTTACCAGCCCAAAGCCCGGAAGAGGTGGCTGATGGCAGTCACAATGACATTTGGGAAATGTCAGGGGCTGGGTCCCTGCCTGGAAGGTAAGTGTGGGTGGTGACAGGGTTGGGGGTGGGGTTACTCCCCAAGACCGAGACTGCAGAACACCAGCTTTGCCAACAAAACCCCACTGGGCCAGTGGTACCAGGGGCCACAGGGCCAGGGCCCAGCTAGCGGCAGGGGCCAGAAGACAGAGGAGCTGGGGGGTCTTGGCTGCTGTCCTCCTCTAAGACCCATACCATCCATAGGCTCCCACCTGACTGTCATCAGGTTCCCTCAGGAGCCCCCAGGCCTCGTGTCTCATCTGCCTCTGAACTCCCCTTATCCTGAAACCCACAGGGACCCAGGCAGCCCAGAACCCACTTAGAGGAGGCCTCCTGGCCCCAGAGCCAGCTCTGACCCTGGGCCTCCTGGCTGACCTCAGGCAAGCTACAGCCCCCTGGACCTCAGTTTCCCCAGGTGTAAAACAAGACATAGAGAGTCTGTACAGGCCACTTTCCGACCTCATCTTTGTTCCTTCCTTTCTCCTTCCTTCTGGAACTTGTTCAGTCAAGTCAGCATCCCTTGAGGCCCTCTGGCCTATCCCACACACTCAGAACAGGCACAACTCCATGGCCTGGCATAATCTCCTCAGGATTGGGGGTCTATGTGAGGTGTTGTTGGGGGGGGTACAGAGGTGGAGAACTAATTCTGTAGAGAGTAGTCAGGGAGGGCTTCATGGATGAGGTGATTCTGAGATCAGCTTCCAAGGATAACCAGGGGTCTTCCAGTGGGTTAAGGGGGAAAAGGGAGGTTGACATGACAGGTTGGTTTATTCTGGTCACTCACCAGTAGTTCCCTGAGGATGAGGCCCAAGAGCCCAGGGGTGTGGGGGATGCAGGCAGCTCCCCCTGCACTAAGTCAATCCTCACGAATCTCATCAAAGCCAGTGTGAGACTCTTTCCCCCAGGCAGCCCTTCCTGGCTCCCTGGCCCCCCACAGACCGCACCATTGCGGCCCATGTGTCCATGAGTATGTGACCCTGGGTAGTGCTGTCCCCAGTGCCCCCTGCACCCTGGCCAGGCCTGGACCTGCAACACAAACAGAGGGCGGGCTAACATAAGAGGCCATGACTCTGCTCTCCTTCCCCTGTCCCATGCCCCACTGAGGGCTAGAGTCCTCATCCCACCTCTCCTGGGGGAGCTCACAGAAGGTAGCTCAAGCTAGCAGGCCCAGCAGGCTGAGGCCCAGGGCTGTGCTGTCCTGAGCCAGCAGGTGCAGGTGTGGGCAGTGTGACCAGGAGGCAGCGCGGCAAGGGGCCTGCAGGGCCGAGCAAGCCAGGCTCTGCATGAGCACATGCAGCCCAGACCTCTCCCCGAACCCTAGACTGCCCACGCCCCTGCCAGGCAGGCAACATCTCCCGGGTGAGGGGGTGTCAAACTGCCCCCGCTCCCACCTGCTACACCTGTCATCTTGCCCACCTCTAAGGACAACGCCCTCCTTCCCGAGCCAGCCTGACCCCTCCCCATCTCCATGACAACAGCCTAAAGAATACCCCGAGAATCAGTCCTTCCCTCCTTCTCCTCCTCTGCCATCTCCCTGGGCTGAGCCTCTCATTTGTCCCCTGGACCATTGGGGTGGCCCCCTGCTGGCTTCACCCCTCCCAGCAGCAGCCAGAGGTGCCCTGGCAGCCCCAGGAAAAGCACACCCTGCTCTGCCACCTCCCACTGCAGCCCAGTCACCCCCACTGGGACACTTAAATACCGGTGCAGGGCCCTCCCTGCTCCCCTACCATGTGACCCGATAGGTCTGGATCCCTGAATGTGGGTGGCCTGGAGCAGGGCCTGGGCAACCCACTATGACACCAGTGAATGGAAACTGGGCCATGTTATTGTGAGCCAAGGGACTTGGGGGTTGCTCTGACGCTGCAGAATGACCTGAACTACCCTCACCGATGCATACCTGACAGGCCCTGCTCCTCTCCTACATTGCTTTTTCTCTAGACCTCAGCACCACCTGGCACTCGGTCCATTTTACCTACCGATTGTGCTTGCTTCTCTCCTGTGTGGGCTCTGTGAGGACAAGGACTGTGGTGTTTGGCTCCCTGCTGAACTGCAGCACCTGCACACAGCAGGGGCCCAATAAATGCGTGTTGAGTAAGTGAAGGAATGAAGGGACACGAGTCCCGCATCTTTCATGCAGCCAGGGCTGGCCAGGGCTCAGCTCCACCCTGTGGGCGCTCAAAACCCGGGGTTGAGGGGGCTGCCGCGCCCGAATCACAGCGCCCCGCGCCGCTGGGGGTGGGTCTCCATAAACAGCGCGGGAAATGCCAGTGCCCCACGCTCAGGTCCTCTCCAGGGCCAGTTCTCCACCTGCTCCCTACAGCGCCCTCGCCCTGGAAGTACACACTCCCGAAAGCCCCATGCTGGGCTCCACTCTCCCTAAACACACAGACGCGCGTGGGGCTCACAAGGCACAGGCACGGCAGTGCTCTCTCCCATGCGCCGTGAATAAAGGCTCCAGCGTTTCCGCAGCCCTCCCCCGCCGGCACCTCACACAGATCACGCACAGAGGACCACTCCTCACCCGGCACATTCTCCTGGGAGCGACAGGTGGTTCTGCTCCCCTCATGTCGTCCGGGCTCCTACAAGCCCGAAGGTGCCCGTCCCGGGCAGCCCCCTCCGGCGCCTGCTGCTGGGGCGCCCCTTCCAGGCTTGCAGGTGCCGCTGTGCCTTCTACGGTCCCCAGTGTCCGCGGGCCGCGCTGCGAGGGGCAGTGGAAGGTGCAGGGAGAGGTGCAGACTGGGCACCGCCCACCAGGCAGCAGGTGCTCCAGCGGAGACGCACGGAGGGAGACGCGCGGGTCCCAAGGGCGGGGTCCCTCCAGCCAGGTCGGCATGCTGGGGACCGTCTCATCCCTCCTGAGACCGGCGGCGCCAGAACCCTGACCCACAGCCCCGCACCCGCGCCCGCCGCAGCCCTACCTGGGGCTCCAGGAACATCCTGGCTGCCTGCTCCCTTCGTAGTATTGCCCCGGCCGGCGTCTCGCGAGCGGCGGTTCCTCTGCTCCCGAGCCAAGCGAGCGCCCGCTCCCCCGCCGGCCCCGGCCACTAGGCGCCCCCGCCAGAGGGGCAGGACCAGGGACGCTGGGGGCCGGCGGCTGGGCGGAGGACAGTGGGGTCCAGGCGGGGCCGAGGGTCGGCGGGGTGAGCCAGGAACCCGGCGGAGGCTAGTAGCGCGGCGTGGCAGAGGGGCGGGGACAGGGGGGCGGGCGGCCTGGAGCGCGGTCTGGGGACGCCGCCTGCACCGGTGAGCGCGCCTGGCGCTAGGTGTAGGGGCGCCGTAGATGCCCGGGTGTGGAGCTGGGGGGGGGGGTTCCGGGGGCGGCTGCACTGGGGGTCGGTGCTGGCGCACGGAGACAGCGAGCTGGCGCAGCGCGGTCGGGGCTAGGCGCGGGGTGGGGAAGCCTCTTACCCCGCCCCAGCCTGACCTGATGGTAGGCGCCCACTACGGAACTACAGCAGCTGCTCCGCCAGCGTTCGGCTTGAATGCCTCCCCTGACGGGGCACTCACTCCACACAGCTCTGGCCTGAGGCGGGCGTCGCACAGAACTCCCTGTCCTTCCATTTTCTTGGAACGCGGGGGAAACGGCAGCTGCTTTTGTGGGAGGGCTGATCTGAGCCAAGACGAGGGGTGGGCCGGGCACTTGGCACAGTGAGGCTCCTCCTGCCCTCAGAGCCCCAGCCTCAGAAGGAAGCTGTCAGGTGACGGGGCTTCCCCTCAGAGCGTTCCTGCGGTGGACCCCAGTCACTTGGAGAATGTGGACAGGAAAGACGTGCAGAGCCGAAGAGAGCCCTCTCTGGGGGTCTGGATTTGAGCGCCCAGAGCCTGAGCTAGGTGAGAGGCCGGGTGTGGCTCTGGATGAGACGGAGCTGGCCGAGGCGGCCGCTAGGGAGGAGCGGGGTATGCTCAGCTTGAACCGCATAGAGAGGCTCTGACACATCGTGACCCTGACCACATCCGGCCGCCCCGGGACGTCCATACCCCCCACCCCACCTCCACCCCCGTGGCTCTTGCCCAGGCCTTGCCAGAGGCCCTCTACCTCCCAGTTTGTTTGCCTGCTAGCTTACCAGTAGCAAGAGTAGCTACCAGGCTGGCTCGATTGGCAGTTGTCTCTGTCTTCAGAAAGTGGGGGCTGTGCTGGGTCCATTCACTGGCTTCCCTCAAGCCAGCTCGAGGGCCAGGAGTCCTTCTCCCGGAGCACTGCCTCCCACCCACTCCTCTCTACCAGCAAGTGCTGGCCTGGACTTTCCACTGCTCAGAGCATGCACTATGCATTACTGCGTGGTACGCAGTGCCCGTGGGTGGGCAGTGCAGGGAGCATGAGGCAACCAGGCAGAAACGGCACAGGGGCCCCCCAGCTTTCACAATGTCCTCCTCCCCTGCTGCTTCTGCATCTTGTTTCAGGCCAGACAGAAGATGCAAAGCTCCCAGTGGCCTTGGCAGGTGGTCTGGCGGCATCAGGATGGTCTGGGCCTGCAGGGCCACCAATCCCTTTAAGCGGTTCCATGGAGAGCATCAAGAGGGTAAAACCTAGTGTCTTGCCCCTGGTGAAGCCTTCCAGGCACCTGCCCCCTGCCTTCCTCAGCCCTGTCCCGTGGCCCTTCAGGGGAAGTCCATGTGAGCAATTGGCCCTGCTGCCTCCTGACCCCAGAACATCCCCTCTTCCTCCCTGAATGTGACACTTTAGAGGAGGCGGCAGATGGGTGGGCAGCCTCACTTGACTTCTTATGCAGTCACAGGGCCACTTCCTATCATGCTTATCCCAGATTGCACCATCGTCACCCAAGGACCTCAATAAGGCAGACACCTCCCCAGGAGGAATGGGGCCCTCTGCCCGCTGTCTCTGGCTGACACAGACAGTGTGCTGTCTCCTTTGCCCGCCAGTGTGACCTCAGTGTGACCTGACCCACATCCTTCCTGGTGCCTGAGGACGAGAGGAGGCTGCTGTTCGGGGGCTGAGCCCTGACAGGTATACTGCTCACATGCCTGCAACTGGGGCTGAGGCTGTGCTACAGAGAGGGCCGGCAGGGCCTGAGGCAGAATCCCACTGCCACTTCAGATAGCAGAGAATAAGCCAGGTGTAGTGGGGCCAGTGGCCCTCTGCTGGGCCTTTGGGGAGACCAGACACACAGGAAGAGGCACTTCCTCTGGATGCCTCCCCTAGGGGCCCAGCGCAAGGCCTGGAACAGCGCTGCCTCTGACCATGAGAGGCTGCAGCAAGGATGGCGGAGCAGGCAAGCTGCCAAGGTCCTGGGATGAGGGACCCAGGACAGGAGGCTGGACTCCCGCTGATATGATTTGTGTTGTGTCCCCACCCAAATTCCATGTTCAACTGTAATCCCCAGTGTTGGAGATGCGGCCTGGTGGGAGGTGACTGGATCATGGGAGCGGAGTTCTCATGAATGGGTTGGCAACATCCCCTCGGTGCTGTTCTCCTGAGAGTGAGTGAGTGAGTTCTGGAGGGATCAGGCTGTTTGAAAGTGTGGGGCACCTCCCCCTTCTCTCTCCTGCTCCTATACCTGCCATGTGAGATGCCTGCTCCCGTTGTCTTCCACCTTGAGTGAAAGCTCCCTAAGCCTCCCCAGAAGCAGATGCTGCCACACTTCCTATACAGCCTGCAGAGCTGTGAGCCAATTAAACCTCTTTTCTTTTCTTTTCTTTTTTTTTGAGAAGCAGACTTGCCCTGTCACCTAGGCTAGAGTACAGTGGCATGATTTTGGCTCACTGCAACCTCTCCTGCCTTAGCCTCCCAAGTAGCTGGGATTACAGGTGCCCGCCACTGCACCCGGCTAATTTTTTGTATTTTTAATAGAGACAGGGTTTCACCATCTCTAGTCAAACTAAGTTCGAGGCCAGGCTGGTCTTGAACTCCTGACCAAATGATCCACCTGCCTTGGCCTCCCAAAGTGCTGGGATTACAGGTGTGAGCCACCGCATCTGGTCAACCTCTTTTCTTTATAAATTACCCAGTCTCAGACCTTTTTTTTGTTTGTTTTTTGAGACAGAGTCTTGGTCTATCATCCAGGCTGGAGTACAGTGACACAATCTCAGCTCACTGCAACCTCCGCCACCTGAGTTTAACTGATTCTCCTGCCTCAGCCTCCCGAGTAGCTGGGATTATAGGTGCACGCCACCATGCCTGGCTAATTTTTGTATTTTTGGTAGAGACGGGGTTTCACCATGTTGGTGAGGCTGGTCTCAAACTCCTGACCCCAAGTGATCTGCCCTCCTTGGCCTCCCAAAGTGCTGGGGTGACAGGCATGAGCCACCGCACCCAGCTGAGGCCTTTCTTTATAGCAGTGTGAGAACTGACTACTACACTTGCAAAGCCTCCCTCTCAGGGTCCACCCTTGCTGTCTCCACACAGCAGCCGGAGGGGCTGTCTTAGAACCTGAGTCAGAAGCTCCATGACTCCCACCTCAATCTCAATGAAGGCAGATTCCTAACAAATGACCCCATCGGAGACCTCAGTGCTCCCTGCTGGGCCTTGACAGGCCCTGTCCACCCTCCCCCCATGTGGAGTGTACTCTGCAGTGTCTGCGCTCCCCCTTCCCAACAGGCCACCTTCTCATTAACACAACTGCAATGCCACCCTCTGCCCCAGCACCCTCCTGCCATGGAACGTCTTCCTCAAGGTTACTGGGTCCAGCAGAGTTTTCTACCTCCTGGTTTGTTCATCTGTTCTCCTGAGAATGTGAGCTCCATGAGGGCAGGATCTTTGTTTTGTTCACTGCTATATCCCAGTGACTATAATATGTCTGTGTACACAGGCAGTCAGAACCTGTGTGTGTGTGTGTGTGTGTGTGTGTGTGTGTGTCTGTGTGTCTGTGTGTGTGTGTATAGACAGATACAGAACATAGGTGTGGATAAGGATATGAATGCATACATCCAACACAGGACTTATATTCAGAATATATAAAGAACTCACATAAATCAAAAAAGTCAGAAGATTCCATTTTTTACAAATGGGCAAAGAACTTGAAGACCTATTTCACCAAATGAAGGTTATCCAAGGGGTGAGAGGCATAAGATAGCACCCAGCTCCATGACTCATCCAGGGAGGGCACTAAACTGCAGTGTGGCACCCTGCACACACAGCAGCATGGCTACAATCAAAAGGCAGAAAATGCCACGTGCTGGCAAGGAGGTGGCACAACCCAAACTCTCAGCTGCTGGTGGCGGCAGGGTCAGCTGGTACAGCCAGGTGGGAAAACAGTCCGAGCATGCCTATGAACACCAAGCACACCAGGCCCGGAAATTCCACCCTGGATGGAGGCCGGGCAGAAACACTGAGAGACTCAAAGCAAAGGACACACGCAGGAGTGTCTGCAGCAGCTCTACTCACAAGGGCTTTGAACTGAAAATGACCCAGGCATCCCCCACAGGGGACTCGGTTTCTGCCGAGCTGTAGCATGTGTCATTCAACGAACACTCCACATCAAGGAGAACACATCTAGACAACCACAGGCAAGGGGAGGGAGCCAAGGACACCAGGAACAAGGAGCATCTAAGGCTGGGCCCATGTGGAGCTGGCTCGGGGTCGGTAAGGGCACCCTCACCTCCAGAGGCCTGGGATGTTGCCCTGGGGCAGGGGCTGTAGAAGCTGGATCTGGGTGTCCCCACAGAGTCACCCCATGAAAAATTACCAAGTGCACACTATGGCTCTGGCTCAGGCACGTTTCGATGTGTGTTACACTTCAATTCACATGAAGAAAACCAAAGGAGAGAAAAATAAGAGAGAACATCTGGGCTGGGACAGGCCGAAGCTGTTGGCACCTCAGGGCCAACCTAGGTGTGGCTACACCTGAGGGAAGAGACGTGGAGGAAGGGGCCTGAGCCTCCCTCCACTCATCCCCCCAAGAACAAAGGCAGAGGCAGGGCAAACCCTGTTCCCACTTCTAAAAGCACAGCCTAAGGGGTCAAGCAATGGTGAGTGAGAGGCGTTCACTGGTTTTGGAGGATGGAAGGTGGTCTGAGGCAGGCGACAGACCTTGCAGAACAGAGAAGCAGGAGCCCAGTGCCCCACAGGGGCTGACCAGGACCACACCGGTGCCTACAGAGGCCCTGACGAGGCCCAGCCCACAGGGGCTTGGGTTCTATGCAAGGGATCAAGGGACAGAGGGTTCGGCTCCCCACTCTGCCCTGCTGGTGCCATCTCATCACTGAGCCACACCGCACAGGCCAAGAGCTTCAGCTCCAAACCCTGAGGGTGATTGCACATCCTATTTTCTCCAGGGTCTGATGCAGGGCCCATGATGCCACACAAGGGTGCTGGCAAAACATGAAGCAAAATGAACCAAGCCCTGGGAGAGCTCCAGAGGCTCCTCAGACAGCCCCTGGATCCACAGGGGTTCAAGGGCTCACGCTATCGCCAGGCTCAGGCCTGATGTCTGCCAGACTCAAGCCTCCCGCACACAGCCATGGTCTGCACAGAGGTCTCTCCAGGCTCTTCCAGGTCTGGTCAGCACCCCTGGGCAGGGGCCACTGATGGCCCCAGTCGAACCCACACCCAAGCACACTCACAAGCTCCAGGGAAGCTTGTCCGGCAGCTGACCCTGTCCCCTGTATCCGTGGGGAACCCCTAAGCCTTCCAGAATTTCCCTCAGGCTGCACATTAGTGCTTCCTTTTGGAGAATAATGTTCCATGCACTGAATCACTCGTGGCTTTAGGCAAAAGGCATGAAGGAAGGGGAGAAGAGGGTCAGCTGAGCCCCCTGATGCATAAGGCGGCACGTTCCAGGCACCGGCATACCTGGAGCCCACTGGCCACAGCGCTGGGCATGCCACTCCCTAGTCGTCTGAGTCAGAGCCTCCACCCTCACGCATGGGCACCTTTGAGATGTGCATCAAGGTGCCATGGTGGATTTAGCTCTTCTGCACCCTCTTCTGCCTCCAAGGGTCCAAGAGTCTTTCCTGAGGCTCTTCCTGGAGTACTGTGTGCATGCGCCTCGGCCACCCCTCCACAGTCACACTCAGAGTATCCAGGGTTTCAGCAACACAGGAGTCCAGGAAAGGCAGGAATGCCAGGCTACGAGGCTTCCTCCAGATGGGGCTCTCAAACCTGACCGCACTGCCCAGGAACTTGCTAAAAAGGGAGCCCGGGACCCCTCCACATGGAGTGCCAGCCTGACACATGTACGGGGGACAGTGAAGAGCACATCCAGGAATCAGGGGGACACAAGGCATGGGGTGGGGACACAGCATCATGCCCAGGGCAGTGGGACCCAACAAGGGAGTAGGCTGCAGCCACCCAAGCAGGATGGGTGAAGGCCAAGGCAGGACCCAGGAAGTGACTTCCCCGAGATGAAGCAGGTCATGACCAACAGGGACCCCTTCCATCACAAGTCTCTGGATACCCACCCCATCACCTGAGCAGAGACCTGCACAAAGTGAGACACAGATAATATCCTTGACACCACAATGAGAAAGACAGAAGAGGGACAGCACATGGAAATAGGACAGGCCCAGCCAGGAGCTAACTGCTTCACGGTGACAAAAAGCTTGCAAGTTAAAGCCCTGAGTCATCACTTGGCACCTGTGAAATCTGAAAAAATAATGTTAAAGGTAATACAGAGTGTGAGCTTAAGTGTCAAGGAAAATTCAGGGTCACTGGCAGGAAAAGGAGAGAAATGGACAGCAGGTGTCCCCAAGCACCTCCCCAGAGCAAAGCGCTGGCAGCAGGCATCATCTAGGGCACCGAGCATCTGTGTGTGCTTGTGTGGCCTTGTGTGCATATGTGAACATGTGCTTGAGTGTACATGTGTGTCTGTGCAGGTGTGCATATGAACATGTGTGCTTTGTGCATGTGTTCACAGGCATGGGTGTGTGTGCACATACATGCATGTGTGCATTACTACGAGCGTACATGCATGTGCTTATGTGCATGTCTGCACCTGTGCCTATAAAACGGACAAGCATCCACAAACCAAAAGGCTAATTAGTGTGCCTCCCTCCATTTGCATTGTCTCTCACACGTCTCTCACACCCTCCGTCCTCCTATTCTCTCCCTTTAGCCTTGTCAAGTGCTTCCCAAGTTCTCTCCAATGACTATGAATGGCTTCATCATAGCATAACACAGTGCATGCTCTTCTAAAACCAGGACATGAGGCATCCCTGTTCCCACCTCAGGGAACAGCACAGAGTTAAGGCTGGAGCAGCAGTGGCCCACTCACGCCTCATCCCTCTCTTGGTGCCCTTCACAGGCTCCTGAAGAAGGGAGACTCAGAGGAGATCCTGCCCGAGAGCTCACACCTGAGATCCCCTGGTATATGTGGGACACGGCGGGGGCATGGCTTAGGACCATAGGAGCCAGCCTGGGCTTGTGGGAGGGTCTCAGGTCCAGCCTGACCTTGTGGGAAGGTCTCGGGGCCAACCTAACCTTGTGAGGGTCTTAAGACCAGGCTGACCTTGTAGGGGGTCTTAGGACCAGCCTGGCCTTGTGGGGAGTCTCAGGACCAGTCTAACATTGCAGGGTGTCTCAGGACCAGCCTGGCCTTATAGAAGGTCTTGGGACCAGAGTAACCTTGCAGGGGGTCTTGTGACCAGCCTGGCCTTATTGGGGTGTCTCATGACCAAACTAGCCTTATAGAGGATCTCAGAGCCAGTGTGGCCTTGTGAGGGGGTCTCAGGGCCAGCCTGGTCTATGGGACTTGGAGCCACCAGGCAAAAAAAGAGGTTTCTGTCTCCCTGGGCCCTTGGTTTCCACCCATCTTTGGCTAGCACCCTCACTCGTCCCCAGCCCCTCCGGCTCCTGGGGCTCCTCCCAGCTTCCTGACCCCAGAGGCTCCGAGTCTGTTCTCCTGCTTCACCCACCCTCCAGTGAAGCCCCCAGCCATCATGGGCCCAGGCCCCAGAGCTGATCTCTGACCCTACCGTTGTGCCTGTAACTCCCACTCTCCCCCTCATCCCCTCCCTGCCTTCATATCCCCCTCAGCCTCTGCCCTCTCCAGACCACAAATACAGTCTTCCTAACCCCAGCCCCTCCTGAGCTGCCTCCCAATCTCTCTTTTCTTCTCACCTGCATTTCTAGAAAGAGCAGCTGCATCTGCCAATTCCCAGCCAACTCCACCTCCTCCCTCCAGTCCCTGCTGTGCTCATCAGAGGCGCCAGGCTAATGCAGGCGTCGGTTCCAACCAAGCCCAGGCCTAAACGCATTCATGTCAGGATGCCTGGCTGGCTCCACTCTCCCCAAACTCAGCTGCCTCTTCCTCAGGGACCCCATAACACCTAGCCCCATAGGAGTCCCAGGGACCCTCCCAGCAGGGCCCCAGAACCTAGACCACAAAGCTTCTCTGCCTGAATGTTCCAGGACTGCCATGGGATGCCTCCTCTCCCACAAGGAATAGAAGTCTGACCTGCAGAAACTCAGGCACAGTCACACAGAGACCCAGCCATCGTACCCCTGGGCAGGGATCTGGGCTCCGCGCAGCCCCTGATCTGCCCATCAGGGGAATGAGCCTCACAGGCCAAGGTGACTGGGCCTAACGCGGGTGCCTGACACCTGTCTTCAGGAGGGTTAGCCATCGTAGATTGAGACCCACTCTCAGGAGGGTTAGCCATCACAGATTGAGCTCCACCATCAGGAGAGTTTAGCAATGGCAGATTGAGACCTGCCTTTAGACGGGCTAGCCATGACAGATTGGGGCCCACCTTGAGGGGGGTTAGCCATCACATGTTGAGATCTGCCATCATGAAGGTTAGCCACCACTCAGTGAGCTCTGTCTTCAGGAGGGTTAGCCTCACAGATTGAGACCTGCCTTCAAGGGTGTTGCCATTGCAGATTATGTGGCTTCCTAACCTTGAGCTGTTCAGTGTATTTCACCAACCTGCAGTACTTTGGATAACTCTACTACCCTTTTTGACAGTTTACTCATATTTTAAGTTTGGTAGGGAAAGCCTGGATTCCTCTTCCAGCCTCCTCCTTCACTGCCCCAGCCCCATGTCCATATACAGTCCTGCAACTCTGCAAAGAACTAAGGTGCTGTGAGGTTCCCATGGGTTTCCCCAGCCTCTCTTTTGGCAGATCTCTGTAACATGCTGCAGGGCAGAGGAGAGGCTGTCTGTGATGAGCAGGGCCCCTGACTGCCATTCAGGCATCTAAGCAAGTGGAGATACTGGGGGACCCTGAAAGATATCAGAGTGAGGCTAGTCAGGCTGGTATGGCAGGCATGTGGGCAGCAATGCATCTCAGAGAGTCATACCCCCTCCTCCCTGGGGAGGGCCCACAGCTTCCATCCAGTGTGGATGACACTCTAGGCTTGTGGAAAGGGACCTGAGATCAAACAGAAATGAGGCAGCCCATGAATACACAAGTCTGCAAGTAGCTGGGATTACAGGCATGTGCCACCACATGCTTCCATGCATATGTCTATTCCTAGAGTAGACATAAATGTCCCAGAAGTTTCTTTCTTAGTCATTCCCAGAATCACAGGCTCTCGAAGAAAGGGTATTCTTCATTCTAATCAGTGGTGCTTGGAATGACGCTCCTGTAGTTTCTCCCCTTACCCCAGACACCTGCAGCTCCCTGGCCAGAGCCCCTCAGTTCCTGGCAACTCCACATGTTCTGTAGCAGCTGCAGGGTATTCCGCTGGGTAGGTGGGCTGTCACACATGTAAGGGGTCCCCTAGCAAAAGACACCGAGGTGTTTTACAGTCTTTGCCAACCAAAAGCACTCCTACAATGAGCACTATTGATGAAAAGTTTTTATTCAAATGTCTAACCATATAGAAAAGGTAAGCTCCTAACACTTAATGTTCTGGGTCAAAGGTTATGAGCATTGTAAGTTTAAAGAGACACCAGAGAAGTGTTTTCTATAGAGTATGGCCAGGTCGTGAATATGGTGGAGTAAGGACTTCCAAAAACCCTCTCTTCCATAAAAGCAACAAGAAAACCAGCAGCAACAACAAAAAAAGTTGATCAGAATCAACTTTTTTAGAACTTCCAAAATTAACCAAAAGCTTGCAGAAATCTTAGGTGCATTTGTTCAAAAAACGCAACTGAATCTCAGTAAGAACTGCAAACTTAGTGGCACTTGAAATTGCCCTAGTCCTATCCCTGACTCTCTATCCCGAGTGCCTTAAAAAATAAAACTCCACATTCATCATGAAAACCACCAGTATAGCAGCTCCTGGAGGGAGAACAGTGATGGAACTCTTTCAAAGCTTCATTCTCAGAAAACTGTCATTATTTGACCTGTCCAGTAGTTCCCATGGAGACCCCACTTCCCGTTTTTGTTTGTTTGTTTTTGTTTTTTGTTTTTTGAGACGGAGTTTCTCTCTTGTTGCCCAGGCTGGAGTGCAATGGCACCATCTCAGCTCACCACAACCTCCACCCCCCAAGTTCAAGTGATTCTCCTGCCTCAGCCTCCCAAGTAGCTGGGATTACAGGCATGTACCACCACACCTGACTAATTTTGCATTTTAAGTAGAGACAGGGTTTCTCCATGTTGGGCAGACTGGTCTCGAACTCCTGACCTCAGGTGAATCGCCTGCCTTAGCCTCCCAAAGTGCTGGGGTTACAGGTGTGAGCCATTACAAAGATGCCTGTATTTGACCTGACTCAAAGGTCTCAAATACGAAAATCATATTCCCCAAGTTTTATTATCAAAAACAGTTACTGGTATTTAATTTCACAGATGCCTGAAGCAGTAGATAACAGTGAAGCAAGCAACAGACTAACCAGAAAGCTTAAAAAGAAAGTTCAGTAATGACATGATCATAGGGGTTTTGAAAAACTGCAGTTCATTCCTAAGAATCTAGAAGGTCAAGTGTATGCTGAGGGCTGTGCACATGCTCAGAAAAGTCTTTGGGAAACCTTAAGCACTCACTTCTGGCTAACTTTGAGGCTCTGTGCAAGCAAGAAATAAGGACTAAGATAGAGTTGTCAACTGCTTAGCTGAGAGCTGAAAGCATGCACGGCAAACAGAGCTCCTTAGCAAAGACTGAGAGAATTATTGGCTCCAGGAGCTTAAGAGAATTTCTGTCTAATCATTATTTGACCACTAAGATAACAGCAGAGATTTCAGTGACACACACAAAAGAATACAGACTTTGCAGAAGTAATCCAGAAATGTCACAAAACAAACAATTATTGCCACAATAAACAGCGGCAGCAACAAACCCCAAAGAGTGGGGAGAATCTGATTTCCAGAATTGACTTACTAAACAAAAATTTTAGTATATGTGCTGCCAAAGCAAGCTAGACCAAAGCTTTAAATCCACTACTTTAAATATATATTTTAAAGACTAAATGAAAGGAAGATTATCAAATACAGAATATCAATACAGGAATACAAACTATTTTTTTAAAAAAGAACCAAGTAGAAATTTTAACAAGAGGGGTCAACAACAGGTTTGAGCAGAGAAGAAAGAATCAGTGACTTGAAAAAAAACCTCCATTGAGATTATCCAGTCTGAGGAATAGAAAGAAAAAAGAAACAAATAAACAGAGCCACAGACACCATAATGGACACTATCATACGTATAAGAAAAGTCTCAGAAAAAGAGGAGAGTGAGAAAGAAGTCAGAAAAAAATATTAAAAGCAATAATGGCTGAAACTTTCTAAATTAGATGAAAATATGTATCTCCACATCCTAAAAGTTCAACAAACTCCAGGCAGATTTCTTATCAGAAACCATGAAGGGAAGAAAGCAGTTGGAATGACATGTTCAAAGTTCTGAAAGAAAAGAGGTGTCAACTATGAATTCTTTATGCAGCAAAATTGTCCTTCAACTACAAGAGGAAATTACCAACAAATAAAATAGAGAACTCATCAGTAGAAGACCTGCCTTATAAGAACTACTAAAGAGAGTCCTTCAGGCTGAAATAATAGAACAATAAACAGCAACTTGAAATCATGTGAAAAAATAAAGAGGACCAGTAAGGGAAACTTTACTGGTTATATATTTATTGCTATGTGTTAGTAAATATAAAAGATAGTATAAACACATTTTATGCACTTAACTCTATTTTTCTCCTATTTCAATTAAAAGACAACTGGTCTATGGCCATACTACCCTGAACATACCTGATCTCATCTGAATTAAAAGACAACTGCATGAAACAATAATTATAAACATAGGTTCATGAGCACACAAGGTATAAAATTGTAAATTTTATGACAATAACAGCACAAAGGACAGGATAGGCAACAGAGCTACAGAGGAGCAAAGTTTTTGCATACTGTTGCAATTAAGTTTGTATTAATCTGAACATTGACAAGTATATATAACATAAATATACTTATATGTTAAGATGGTAATTATAACCCTCCAGGCAACATGTAAGAAAATAACTCAAAAATATATAATGAAAGAAAAGACAGTAATTAAAATGGTACAGTAGATAATATCTAAATATCTATTTAATATGAAAGAAGAAAATAATGAACAGAAGAACAAAAATGACATAAGATGTAAAAAACAAATAGAAAATCCTACCTTACCAGTGTTTACACTAAATGTAAATGAATTAAACACTCCAGTTAAGAGGCAGAGATTAAGGCCGGGCGCAGTGGCTCAAGCCTGTAATCCCAGCACTTTGGGAGGCCGAGGCGGGTGGATCACGAGGTCAAGAGATTGAGACCATCCTGGTCAACATGATGAAACCCCGTCTCTACTAAAAATACAAAAAATTAGCTGGGCATGGTGGTGCGTGCCTGTAGTCCCAGCTGCTTGGGAGGCTGAGGCAGGAGAATTGCCTGAACCCGGGAGGTGGAGGTTGTGGTGAGCCGAGATCGTGCCATTGCACTCCAG
>NW_022437107.1:292631-353336 GCF_009761245.1 Sapajus apella
AAAAAAAAAAAAAAAAAAAAACCATGATCCAACTATATGCTTTCTACAATAGACCCACTTTAGAGAGAAAAACATGAATAAGATGAAAGTGAAAATATGAAAAAAGATATTCCATACAAAAAGTAATCAAAATAGAGCCAGAATGGCTATGTTAATATTAGACAAAATAGACTTTAGGACAAAAAATTGTTAATAGAGACAAAGAAGGATATTTATAATGATTAAAGGGTTAACCCATCAACAAGATATAACAATTACAAAAAAAATATGTACCTAACAACACAACCCCAAAATTCAAGAAGCAAAAATTGATAGAATTGAAGGAAGAAATAAGACAATTCAACAAAAATAGTTGGGGAATTCCATGACCCCACTTTCAATAATGAACAAAACAACTAGAGAGTAGATCGGTAAAAAGAAAAACAAAACCAAAGTCAGAAGACTTGAACAATACTGTAAGCCAACTACACCTAACAGACATCAATAGAACACTCCACTTAACAACAGCAAAATACATACTCTTCTCAAATGCATGGGAAACATTCTCCAGAAGAGACCTTATGTTAGGCCATAAATCAAATCTCAATAAATTTAAAAGAACTGAAATTATATAAAGTATATTCTGTGACCACAACAAAATAACAGAATTCAAAGCAAAAACAATCTGGGAAATTTACAAATATGTGGAAATTATACAACATATTCTTAAATAACCAATAGAAAAAGAAGAAACCACAAAAGGATTCTCAATTTTGCTTAAGTAAAAATATTATAAAATAAATGGGCATGACAACATAACATGCCAAAACTTATGGAATGCAGCAAAAGCAGTGCTAAAATAAAAAATGTAAAACTATAAATGTCCATATTAATAAACAGAAAGGGCCAGGCATGGTGGCTCATGCCTGTAATCCCAGCACTTTGGGAGGCTGAAGCAGGCAGATTATGAGGTCAAGAGTTTGGGACCAGCCTGACCAACATGGTGAAACCCCATCTCTACTAAAAATACAAAAAATTAGCTGGGCATGGTGGTGTGTGCCTGTAATCCCAGCTACTCACAAGGCTGAGGCAGGAGAATCTCTTAAACACAGGAGGCAAAGGTTGCACAGTGAGCTGAGATCGTGCTACCACACCCCAGCCTGGGCAACACAGCAAGACTCCATCTCAAAAAAAAAAAAAAAAAAAAAACCAGGAAGTTTTCAAATCAATAACCTAACATTCCACCTTGAGAAACTAGGAAAAGAGAAGCAAACTAAATTCAAAAATAACAGAAGAAGAAAATACTAGAGAGTGGAAGTAAACGAAATAGAGAGTAGAAAAACAACTGAGAAAATTAATAAAAAAACAAAAATTGATTCTTTAAAAAGATCACTAAAATTGACAAACTTTCTAACTACACTGAACAAGAAAAAAATAGAGAAAAGGTTCAAATTAATAAAACAGAGAGGATGTTACCACCAACTTTACAGAAATAAACAGCGCTATATGGGAATACTATGAACAGCTGTTTGCCAAGAAATTAGATAAACTAGATGAAATTGGAAAATTCCTAGAGAAACACAAACTCTCAGACTGAAACTTACTCAGGTCAGAAAAAATTTATAACAAGACATTAAATCAGTAATCAAAAAACTTTTCACCTACAAAGAAAAACCCAGGGCCAAAGTCCTTGGTGAATTCTGCCAAACATTTAAAGAAGAATTAACACCAATCCCTTACTATTTCCTTCAAAAAACAGAATAAAGATCACTAACCAACTCACTCCATGAGGTCACTATTGCCTTTATACTCAAACCAGGAAACAAAATCACAAGGAAAAAAACCTATAAACCAACATAAACCACCCACAAATATAGATGCAATACTCCTCAACACAAAATATTAGCAAATCAGATGCAACTGCATATTTTTTAAGTATTCACCATGACTAAGCGGTGTGTATTCAAGGAATGTAAGGTTAGATTGACATACAAAAACCAATGTAATATACCATATCAATAGACCACATAATCATCTCAATACATGCATAAAATCATTTAATAAAATCCAGCAACCTTTGAAGATTTTTTAAAATGCTCAGCAAACTAGCAATTTAGGGGAACTTCATCAATCCAATAAAGGGTATCTGTGAAAAATCCAGAACATCATACTTAATTGTAGAAGATCAAAAGCTTTCCTCCTAAGATCAAAAACAAAACAAATATGTTTGCTCTTGCCACTTCTATTTAGCATTGCTCTGGAGGTTCTGGCCAGGGCAATTGGATAAGAAAAAGATAAAAAAGACATCCATATTGAAAAGAAGTAGTAAAATGATCTATATTTGCAGATGATCTTGCATAAAGAAAGTCCTAAGGAATACACATACACACACAGACACACACATTATTAGAGCTAATAAATTAATTCACCAAGGCTACAGGATACAAGATCAATATGTGAAAATCAATTCTGTAATTCTATATGCTAGTAATGAACAATCTGAAAATAAAATTAAGAAAACAATTCAATTCATAATAGCATCAAAAAGAATAAAATACTTATAAATTTAATAAAAGTATAAGACTTGTACACTAAAAACTACAAAACATAGGAGAAATTAACGTAGGCTTAAATAAGTGGAAGGACATCCCGTGTTCATGGATTGGAAGACAAAGTTCTTCAGATGACAGAACTCCCTAAATTGACCTACAGATTCAGTACAATCCTTATCATAACTCTAGCTGGCTTTTTTTGTTGTTGTTGCACAAATTGACAAGCTGCTCCTAAAATTCATGTGAAAATGAAAGGGACCTGGAACAACTAGAACAATCTTGAAAAAGAAGTACAAAGTTGGCAGACTCACATTTCCCAACTTCAAAACTTACTAGAAAGCTACAGTAACTAAGACCATGTGGTAGTGGCATAACAATAGACCTATAAATCAACAGAATAAAAGTCAGAATCCAGAAATAAACCCACACCACCATGATCACTCAATTTTTGTCCAGAGTTTCATAATAATCTAATGGTGAAAGAATACTCTCTTCAACAAATAGTGCTGGGACAACCACATAGCCTCACACAAAGGAGCAAATTTGGACCTGTACCTCATACCATATACAAAAATGAATTCCAATGGATCAAAGACACAAATGTAAGACCTAAAACTATAAAACGCTTAGAAGAAAACAAGTATAAATTTTTGTGACCTTGGATTAGGCAATAGTTTCTTAAATATGACACCAAAAGCACATGCAGTCAAATTTCAAAAGAGATAAACTGGACTTGATCACAATGAAAAACTTGTGCTTCAAAGGACACTATCAAGAAAAAATGAAAAACACTACCCTCTGAATGGAGAAAATATTTATATACCATATATGTTATAGGGTCTAGTATCCACAATATATGGAGAACTTTCACAATTCAACGATAAAAATATAACCCAATTAAAAATGGGCAAAAGCCCTCATAGACATTTTCTCTAAAGAAAACGTATAAATGGCCAATAGGCACATTACAGTTGCTCACAATCATTTATCATTAGGGAAATGCAAATCAAAACCACAACAAGATACTATCTAACACCCACTGGGGTGGATATAATAGAAAAGACAATAGTAACAAGTATTACTGAGGATGCTGAGAAACTGAAACTCTCATACTTTGCTGGTAAGGATATAAAATTGTGCAATCCATTCAGAAAATGATATGCTACAGTTCCTCAAACTGTTAAACGAAGTTTTCACATGACCCAGCAATTGTGTTCCTTATATTCCACAAAATATTTGAAAACACCTGTCCACACAAAAACTTTATACAAATGTTCACAGTAGCATTCTTCATATTAGCCACAAAGTAGAAACAACCTAAATATCCATTACCTAATGAGTATGGTTTATCCATACAATGGAATATTACACAGCAATAAGAAGGAACAAGATACCAACATGGTACAACATGGAGGAACTTGAGAACAGTATGCTAAGAGAAGGAAATCAGACATGAAAGGCCATGTTGCATGATTCTACTTATGTGAAGACCCAGAATAAGCAAATTCTTAGAGTCATAAAATAAATTAGTGGTTACCAGGGGCTGGTAACCACTAATTTGGGGAAGAGGCAGTTTAGGGGATAATTTTAAAGTTCTAGGCTGGAAGCTGTGGCTCATGCCTGTAATCCCAGCACTTTGGAATGTCTAGCTGGCAGATCACCTGAGGTCATGAGTTCAAGACCAGCCTGGACAACATGGTGAAACCCTGTCTCTACTAAAACTGAAAAAAACTAGCCAGGCATGGTGGTGCGCACCTGTAGTCCCAGCTACTCAGGAGGCTGAGACCAGAGAATCACTTGAACCCAGGAGACAGAGGTTGCAGTGAGCCGAGATCTCACCACTGCACACCAGCCTAGGCAACAGAGTGAGACTCAGACTCAAAAAAAAAAAAAAAAAAAAAAAGTACTGGAATCAGAGATTATGTTTCCATTTGTGAACATACTAAAACCCACTAAATTGTGCACTTTAAAAAGGAAAAATTTGTTATGTGAATTATATATTTCAGTTTCTTACAAGAAAAGATGACGATGGCCTACATCCCACTCCCAGGACAGCACTCAATGTCCCTCACAGGTGCCATAATCTAACGGGTGAGAATGGTCTCACTGCAAGCTTAATTTGTATTTCATTTATTATGAGTGAGAATGAGCTATAAGGCTTTTTTTTCTTGAATGATGTGCTTGGGGTTTCCCCTTTATTCAACTGGTCTGTGGATTTTTTTCTTATTCTTTTTTTTTTTTTTTTTTGCCTGAGTATAAGGCTAAGTAATCATATTCATTCATCCAATGACTATATTCCAGGGGCTTAGGGTTGCCTCATCCTGTTCTAGACAGTGGGATATGGTCATAAACATGACCCAAGGAGTCCTGGGCCTCATGAGGCATAAACGGTCGAGGGGAGACACAAATACTAAACAGGCAAATACACACCAGCCAGCAACAAGTGCTATGGAAAAAACTAGAGCAGGCAGGGAGGGCCAGGAGTGGATGGGGGCGGGAACTCTGCTGGTGATAATATGGGCTGGCTGAAGAAGGCTCCTTGGATGATGTGACTTCTCACCTGCATGAAGCAATCCCAAACCACATAGGGAAGAACTGACCCCAGAGGAAACAGACACTCCAGGCAACAGAAGAAATCTTAGCGTAAGAATCAATTGAGAGGGAGAGAGACCTGGGCAGCTGCGTCCATCTGAGAAGCCGGACACCACGACCGAGGACCAACCAGACTCCAAGGACAGCAGCCAAGACCTGCAACCATCCCCTCACTGCCCCACACCCAAGCCATTGCCAGCTCCCACCTGCTGGCATGCTACCCACTTCCTACATCTGACCATCTGTCTGTCCATCCTCCTTGGCATGATCTCATCCAAGTGGTCATCCGCTCTTCAATGTGGAGTTACAGGGCTCCCACTCCACCCCAGCTAACCATGGTCTTCCGAGTCAGGGTCCTGGGGAAAGAGGGTTCTGTCAGCCTCAGCTTCTGAAAGCACTTCCAAGGCTCCCACAGCTCTAAGAAGGAAGACAGTGCTGGTGATTTGGCCAGCAAGCCCAGCCTCACTCTGGCCCATTCCCATTGCTGTCGGCAGCTCTGCTCCCCTAGGCACAGTGGTGCAGGGTCCTGCCCAGGCTAGCTGCCATCATTGCCAAGATGGGACTGAAATGTCAGTGTCTGCACATGGCTCGGGCCAGCAGGGCATCCTGGCCCCTGGCTGGCTCTGGGGCTTCCTGTTCCCCCTTGCCTGCTGACCAATGCCAGTTCTGTGTCCCTCAGAAGGAACAAGCTGGGAAGGCCAATGGGCAGGATGGGCTGGGCCCCAGAGTGTCCCCCGATCCTCGGAGTCCAAAACAGAGGATGCTCCTGCCCCGACAACTGCCCCCACCCCTCCAACCCCGGCTGATGCCTAATCAGGCAAGGTGCTCCTGCAGGTACTTTCACATGTGTTTAATGTATATTTAAAAGCAAGATGATTCGGTGCCCTCCCTCTGGGAAACCCCCCGACGGAGACAGCACGGTGCTCACAGCAGGGTCTAGTGGCCAGGACCTACCTGTCTCCCACTGAGGGAGCTGGCAAAAGTCCTTCACCTCTCTGAACTTCAGTTTCCTCTTCTAGAAAAAAGTGGTGAGTGACACGTGCCTAAGGGACCGGTGCAGATCACTGTGGGGCACCTCCTCCAGCACGGTGCACCCTTGGCTGAGACACGGTCTCAGGGCTATGAAGAAGTGCTGCCTGGGAGCCAGCTGCCGGGATGCTGGTTTCACTACAGCTGGGGAGAGGAGGGCCGCCCGGAATCGGGGAATGGGGAGAGTACCTGTCATGGGAACTCCTGAGCAGCTACGATGGTTTCCCTGTTGGGGGACACAGAGACCACCTCCCAGGTTCCAGCTGACTCAGGACAGTGTCAATTCCGCCTGCTGTCTGTCATAAGTCACTCTAAGAAAGTGCCCCACCCCACCCAAGTAGACCCGGGCTAGAAACAGATTCCTGGGCTCCGCCCCCAGGCTGACCCAATCAGAGTCTGGGGGCGTGGCTCTGGAGTTGGAATCTTCTGCCAGCCCAAAAGGAACCCAGCACATAGCCAGACTTGAGAACCCCAAGTGTGGGGTGTGCTGAAGGGGAAGAGGGTCAGGCACCCCAGGGGGGTCCCTTCCACGCTCCATTCTTCAGCGGCTCCTTGCTTACATTTGTCCCTCGCCTATTCCCTAGGTCAGGTCAAATGTCAAAGGCACCTGAGGGTCATCGTGGCTCTGCTGTTTTCCCACCTGTCACCTGGTCAATGGCGGCTTCCCAGCTGAAAGAGGCAGAGAGGGCTGGAGGCTGGGGAGCAGTGGTCCTGGGGAACAAGGCTCAATGGACCCAGGCGCTGACCAGCAGCCCTTGAAGCCAGAGACACCTGGGTCGAGGTGGTGATGCGCCAGCAGGAGCAGCCCGAGGCCAGGCACAGGCAGAGGCTCCAGCAGGGAGCCTCACAGCTGAAGGGAATGTATGAGGAGGGGCCTGGGCCTCACTCTACGGAGCACCTCTGAGGTGGCATGGCATGGACGGCAGTACCTATCCCCTTGATGGAGGCCAGGAGGGTGCCAGAAACCCAGAAATCCAGCAGGAAGGGCTGCAGGAAGAGGCCTGCTCTGTGGGCAGGGGCCTCATGGCACTCGTCTGCAACCCCACTTCTGAGACTCAGTTTCCCTTCCTGCCGCAGTCCCAGCATGCAGCACTGATCAGCCAGCAGCAGCCACCTGGAGCCCTCATGAGAAGCACCCCGTGGGTTCCATACCAGGTCCGCAATATTCCCCCAGGATGAGGACTGCGTGCTTCCCACCTGCACTCGCTGCCTCCTGATACACCTGGTAGGGCCCCTCACCATCCTGGGATTTGCACTTCAGCTGGAGCCCCCTAGGAGGCACACAGGCTGGAGCAGGAACAGCATGGCTTCCAGAACACACCCACGCATGCCAGGAAAGGAAAAGCCACACAGATCGATTTACTGCTCCTGCTTTGCCGCTGAGCACAAGGTGTCAGTGTGTGTGATGGACACAGGCCGCTGTGAAAATTGAGATGTCAGCCCAGAGCCCACAGCCAAGCCACCTCACCTCCAGACGCAGTCAGGATGGCACAGTCCTATTAATTGTGCCAGCCCTGAGCAGGCTGTGAAACGTGCTTGTTGAGTGATAGCTGGGGAGCTCACCCTGTCTGAACTGTTGGGAATCTAGGTCGTTGCCTCCACACTCTCTGGCTCACGGGACCCCTATGCTTCTGCCTCCCCGTGCACAGCCACTTCATCTGGCCCAGCAGTGGTGTGGACCAGCCCCCTGACCCTCACAAGTACCAGTTCTCTCCTTGCTGTTGTCAGGTTCAGAGGGGACAGGTGAAGGCACTGTGCCGCAGGGAGTCTCCCCAACAAGGTGGACCGCTGGTGATGCAGGAGCAGCAGACAGGGAGGCCCTGCTGGGTGGTAGTGACACCCAGAGTACATACAGAATGGTGTCGGGCTCCCAGCTGGCCCTGGCCATGGCAAGTGTTGTCAGAGGGTGAGGACGAAGAGGGCACCTGTCACCACTGATGCTGGGATAGCCAAGGGCAGTGACGTGCCTGGGGCAGACCCCGGGAGCAGAGGGGGTTTGGGGGCATAGAGGGCTGACCCAGGCACTCCTCTGTGTGTGCACGGCACTGCCACCTACCCACACTGTGTGCATACACAGTCACACTCCACATTGTGGACACACCTTTAGTTTCAAGGGTGTCAGCAGGTGAGGCATACAGTAAGGCACCCCAGATGGAGCAGAAAGACCAGCAGACCCACCTCTCCACAGCCAGGCCTGGGGTGGTGGGTAGGGGAACCAGGCCAGGAGCCAAGGGCCTGGCCAGGCACTTGGGTTGGAAGGCAGGGAGGAAGAGGTGGGCTGCAGGGCTGTGGGACTCCGCAGCCAGTAGCCTTTACAGTAGGCAGGCCTGCCTGGGAAGGGAGGGCAGGGCATCAAGTCACAGTCAGAGGGCCACCAGGGAGGCCACTGGCATGCTGACCTTCCAGTGGGGCACGGCAGGCCAGGCACACAGCCAGAGGGAGGGAGGGTGGACAGGAGGCCTTGGTCAGCCACGAAGCAGGGCTCAGATCCTGTGTCTGCTCCCTCCTGGTGAATCCTGGGTGGTCAGTGACTCTGCTCAGCCATGGACTCCTGGGAAGGGACAAGACCTGGCTGTGAGGCAGACACAGTGCACTTTCTTTTCCAAAGGTCTGATTTCCCCTCACTGTCCCAAGATCAGGGGCTTTCAGCAGAGGCAGAGGAGCTGATGGCCCAGTGCTGATGGCCTCCACTTGTTGCACCTTTAGATCTGTGTGGTAGGGTGCCAACCCTCCTGCCAAGGGCATGGGTTTCCTTAACAGGCACATATCCTGCAGGCACTGTGGGCCTGGCCCAGAGCTCCACCCGCTGTGGGCTGCACTCTTCCTGCCGGTCCTTCCTGTCCTCTCTACCTATGGGCTCACGGCAGCACCACTAACACCGCCCCCAGGCCATCTACTCTTTCAGGGCCCGGAACTGACACCTTCACACCCAAGTCACAGCAGGTGAAACCCAGCCTCTGGGCCTCAGCTGCGAGCAGGAGGCTGGGTGGGGGCTGGGAGTCCATAAGGCTGTGCTCCCCGAGCAAGTGTCTGTGACCATAGGCAAGGCTGGAAACTGCTGCTGTAACTCAGCGGTAGAACAGGTCTCTGTTGGGTAAGCTCCAAGCAGGGGCTCCTCCTAGGGCCCCCAGAATCCATGACTAAAGGGAGGGAAGAAAGGAGACAGTCCCTTCATGGCACACAAGGAACGACACCAGTGACTCCATGGGGTCTGACATTGGGACCTCCTTGTGCAGCTGGTGGCCCCAGGGCCCACTGGAGGCCCCTCTATACCCACACTCTTGACACACTCAGCTGAGAACGCTGGGGACTTTCCTCCCAGGCAGAGGCTCCTCATTCCCAGACATCTGGAGAGGAAACTGGGAAGCGTGGGGTTTTCAGCACCTCCAGGAAGCCCTGGCCACCGCCTGGTCACTGCCAGGCAGAGTCCAGCCCCACCCAGCCCAGCTCCTCTGGCCGGTGTCTGGCTTGGCTGTAGTGGGAATGCCCAGCAGGAAGGAGAGCAGGATCCAGGAAACCTTCCAAAATCACCACACCGCACGGCCCCGCCCAGGAGCTGGTGTCCTCCAGGCCCCTCACACCACCGGGCCAAGCTGCCCAGCCCCACCCGCCTAGGCTGCCCACTCAGCAGTGCTCCTTCCTACCCTGCCCACTGTCATCTGGGCCTGGATGGCTCCGGGATGTCCTGGACAGTGGAGCAGGCTGAGGTGTAAGAGTTGATCACCATCCTGACCCAGCCCCAGGGCTGCACCCTTGTCCAAAGGCTGGGGACAGCTCCCCCACCTCCTCTTAGGCTGCAAGCTCTGGGTGCAGGCACGCTCCTCACTCCTCATCTCACAGCCCTGCCCAGAGCCTGCACTCGGAGCAGGACAGGAACATCACAGCTCTGCCACATACCCTCTGCAGCCACTGCTCTGAGGAGGTGAGGAGTGCCACTGGCACTTCATAGCAGCACAGACTGAGGCCAGAGACCCGAAGTGTCTGCCCAAGGTCACAGGACAGAGTTGGAACCAAAACCCAGACTCCCACATCAAGGGAATCCTGGAGCCAGGGCTAGGGGTGCTGGGGTGGAAGTAGGCACAGGTAATGTCTCAGGACCACCAGGTGGTAGGTGTGTGGCCGTTCCTGGGCACCGGTCACCCTTGGCTCCTCTGGGAAGACTCTGGGTTGGCTCCCGGCCCTCTCTACCCACTGGCACCCCACTCACCCAGAGGAGAACCAGTCCAAAGTGGGGGCATAGTGTGGTCTAGGCTCCTCCTATGCCCTCCTTCCTCCCCTGGTTGCCAAGCAACGCTAAAGCTGCGCTCCGTGATCAGGGAGGCCCTCTCCACCTGCCTGCTCTCTCCTGCCCTCCAGAGCTGCCTAGAGGGAGCACTGTCCAGGAGGAGGCCCCCAGGGGACCCAGAGTGAACTGACTTCAGGGAGCTCATGCTAATGATTGTCCTGGCCACACTGTGTCCCACATGCCACAGGTGGGGTGAGGACGCTGAGGGGGCCTGGAGTCAGGACAAGGCGGGCTGTGCAGGGGCAGGTGCGGCAGTGCTGCTAGAGGCCTCCCCGGAACACACAGCAACCAGCATCCAGGCAGCCAGTGGAGAGCTTGGTTCTTGATCCAGCTGCGACTGGCTCTGTCCTCCCTGGAGCATGTGCCCAGAAACAGGCAAGGGCTGAGGGGCATGTCACACAGGCAGAAGAACAGGAACAGGAGCCCCAAGGAAAGAAAGGGCTGGTGGGGTAGTAGCAGGGGCTGGGGGAAGCAACGGCCAAGGGAGGAGCGTGAGAAAGTGAGATGCAGCAGGTCAAAGACGCAGACCAGAGTGTCCTCTCCAGGGTCCCTGCCCACACCGTGATGCATGGGGTACCTTTCTTGGCTTCCCAGGGCACCCCACACTCAGTGCAACTCTGGACCTCAGCATCTTCCCCAACACAGGCTCCCACCCCCGGTTCCCTCCAGGCTGGGGCTGAGATGTGTCTGGTGGTCTGGTGTGGACCAGTGCACACCACGGCCAGGCAGCAGTGCCCCCACTGGCAACATCCACACACAGACACAGACGAATCACGAGGTGGCATGAAACCCCAGGTCTGTGTCCCCCAGCTTTCCTGCCATTCCTGGGTCACCGGCATGAGTCCATGTTGGGGCCTGGCACTAGCTGTTCCCCCTACAACCAGAAACCCCCTTCCTCCCTTCAGAGCTTTGCTCGAACCCAGCAGCTGCCCTCATCGTTCCCTCCTGGCACCTCTCCTTCCTTCTCGAGTCGTTAGGCTAATTTCTGTCTATTTTCAGGTTGTATCTACATTTCCAGAGCCTGGGCGGTGCCTGGCGTGCATGGCCTGCAGTGGGTGGGATCATGATGACACATCTCTCCCAGGCCAACTTTCCGCTCTCCAATGGTTCTGCCTGAGTCCATCTCTCAGGGGCGTGTAAGGGTGAGCCGCACCTCAGAGTCTCTCACATGGCTCCAGAGGCCACAGAGATGGGGAGGAGCTGTGAAGCCTGGGTCCACACCCTGGACCAACCACTTTTTGGTTATCAGCACCAGCAGGGCTCTTGACCCCTCCAATCCTTGCTGACACAGTGGTGGCGATTTGCATGCCCGCCCTGGACCCACTTGTGTCTAGATGCCCCTGATCAGGTGGGCAGATGAGGCCTTTCCCAGTGAGTCCCACCAACACAGTGTTTAGTGGGGAAAGAGGAACACAGGTCCTGCCTGGGAGGCAGGATTTTGGGACTGAGCCTGCCTCTGCCTCTGCCACCCCAGGGTGCCTCAGCCCGCCCCTCCTGCACACCTCTGTCCCATCTGAACTGCAGGCAGGTTCCACCAAGTGACATTCTCCTTCCTAGGAGGGTGGGGATGTTCTCAGACCCCGTCATCCCCTGTGCTCCCCCGGACCTCCCCAGGGGGTAGTGACTGCACACAGCGATGGGCAACGGAAGAGTCCAGGGTCCCATCTGTGGCACCCTCCCCGTTTGAAAGGAGGCCTGGGACTCACATTCTCCAGCACTAGCCCTGACGCCGCATTAGGCTGCCCCAACCGTTTTTACACATGCTGTATAATGTCTGGTGGCAGCCAGGGGTTCTCCCCTGGGCTTCCATGCGGGTGCATGGCTGTCCCCACTAGCCGGGGAAAGGTGTGCCCCTAGGACTGACAGACTCATGGGGCCACTGCCTACTCCTCCCACCATCCAGGCAGCCGGTGCTCTGACCAAGGCACACAGCTGCAGCCTGGAGATAGCGGACAGGGAGAGGCAGGGGAGGGCAGCTGGCTGGGCCAGGACATGAGGGCCTCCAGTGTCACCATTACGGAGGCTCACAGACCAGCTAGGCTGGAGCAGGTTTCTGGCGGGCATCTGGGGTGAACTCCTTCCCTACTCAGGATCCCAGACAAAAGCTGCCTCTACACTAGGTGGCTCAGAGCTGTGGGGAGGGGTGCCCTCATGGAGGCCTGCCTGCCCCTGAGCCCCTAGAAGCCTGCACCAGTCAACTCCCCATTGAAAGATGGTGAAACTGAGGCAAGGTTTTGTTTTTAAGTCAACTCTACAGCCTGCATCATCTGAGTAGGTAAGTATGAAGTGTCTCATCTTGAGATGAGGGATTCTGTGAGTGGGAGGCCCCCAAGGCTGGCCTGGCCTATCAGAAGGCCTGAGGTGAGGGGGCTGTGGAGGGTAAAGTCACTCCTCCTAGTGGGGTGGGTGAAGTCTGGCCTCAGTCACCACCTCCCCTGCCCTCTTTCATAGCCAATCTGGTGCCCCACCTCCCTCAGGGCCACATGCCACTCTATGCCTGATGCCAGAAGGGCAAGTGTATTTCCTGGGGGCAAAGCTGCAGGCCACACCAGGCGGCCATCCTCTTGAGAGGAAAAGAGCAGCTCAATTTGGGTGGGCTGCGGGGCACACTGGCAGGGAGCCTTGGACGGCCTGGCAGGCTTGGGGGAGCTGCTGAGCTGCAGGGCTACTGGACGGATGCCCCACAGGAATTGCCTCCATCTCCTCTTTGTGCCACCCACACCCACCATCCACCCACTCAGCAGCCTCTCCATGCCTGGTGGGCTTTCCAGGCAGCCCATGTGCTGCCACCTGATCTGGCCCCCTAGCAAGCTGGAAGAGCTCACTGGGCACATGGCCCTCCTGAGAGCCAGGCCCGGGCAGGACAGCTGGGGGCCAGAGTGGAGAGAGGGCCTCAGCAGGGGCTGATGTGCAGGCCCCAGACTCCCCAGCCAGTGACCCTCACCCTGCACTGCCTTCACTGGCCTGGGGCTGTCCCTGGTCTCTGGTTCCCACATCTCTGGCACATCCAACCTGAGCCCAGGGTTAACAATATGACTGTCAGTCAGTCTCTTCCTGGACAGACAGGCAAAGCTCCTCTGTGCACCACACCAGCACAGCACTTGGTCCTGGGGCCAGCAGCCAGCACAGGGAAGAACTTATGGACACTCACAGTTACCCCAGGAAGACGGACATCCCAGCAGGGTGAAGGTGCTGTCGGACGCAGGAGCAGTCTGGACCTGAGGTTTCATTCTGAGCCCCCCCAGGGACTGGCTGAGAGCCTACAGGCACAGCGAACAGCCTCCTGCCTGGGGGTAGCAGCAGCGTCCCCCTGGGACTTGCAGCTGGGCCCTACCCAGACTCCCTCAGGGCCATTCAGTGGCCATCCACACTTGCAGCCTTCTGCAGAAGACTAGAGCACCAGCAACCAAGGGCTGAGCAGTGCAAGGGCCAGACTCCAACTCCCCTGCCTCAGAGGGAGGCCAGCTGTGGGTCAGTTGACACTCCAGAGTCCCCATGGAGTCAGGCTAGACTTGCACTGCAACTGCACCTCTGTCCAGCCTCCTCTCCTCCCTGCATGGTCATTCCCACATAGATGTCCCTGAGGGTGCACTCGCTCTAAATCCTTCTATCAGAATCCCAAGCCCAGGCACGAAGTCACAGCCATCACAGGCAGGGATGAGATGAGCGGACACAGAACAAGTGCTCAACAACCCAGAGGAGGGGCACCTCCTCCCCTCCAGGAGGTGGAGGTGCTCCCCGCTGAGGCCATCCAGCTGAGCCCCTAGGTGGTAGTGTGCATTCAGGGGGCAAAGGGGCAGGGGAAACCACTCGCAAAGGTGGGAATGGGGATGGCCAGCTCAGGGGCTGGACAGAGGGGCAGGTCAGGGATGGAAGGAAGGCTCAGGGAGATGAAGGGAGGCACCAGAGAAAAACACCATCTGCTCTATAACATGCTTCCTAGCACACGGGAGTGACCTGGCCTCAATTTCTGCCTCCACCCCTCTCTGCAGACCCCAGAGGCTCATCAGCAAAATAAGTATAATGATCCTGATATCAAAAAAGGTGGGTTAAGTCACATGTCGGTGAAACGCCCAGCACAGCCCTTGGACAGCGTCCCAGCATCTGGATGTGAATGAATGTGTACACCCAGAGCCCCTTGCACATGCCTGCACACCACACCCAGGCCTGGGCACGGGCAGGGTGGGCTGGGGGCACTGGCCCACCGGCCTCCCCACACCTGCAGCTCCTTTCTCTCTACTCTGTAGCCTGGGCCCTGCCTGGCACTGGTGCTGCCCTGGAGACCTCTTCCTGTGTCTTCCCCTGACAGTGTCCCCAATAGCCTCCCATAAGACAGCTCTGTACTGGGCACACCCCAGGATGCATCTGGTGTCCTGCCCTGCAGGACTGAGAATGCCATGCTGCCCTGGAGTCCTACCCTAGGCGCTACAGCAAGCCAGAGAGCCACTGTGGAACCCCAGTGCCCACAGGAAGGGCCGGGCAGCTCCCCAGACTGGGACCCCACAGAGAAGCCAGGGTCCGCCCCTCTCTCAGGACCCCAGCAGGAAGACTCCTGTGCCCACGGGAGGCCTGGCCACTGGTCCGCCCCCTCCCACCTTTCCCACTGCAGGAGCCAAGGAAGGCACCTGGGCATGGACTTCTCTTGTACAACTGGGCTCTCCAGACATCAGCAGGGTGTGTAGCCCTCAACAGCCGCAGCCCACAGTGCACAGCATTCTATTTTTATCACAATCCCAAAAACTTCTGATTTCATTGTTTATTTGACCCATCATTTAAACATGCATTTCAAATTTTCTAAATATATGACTCTTTTAGAGTTATCTATTTTGTTATCACTTTCTCTCCTAATTGTGCTATAGTCGGAACACATGGCCTGAATGGCAGTCTCTTTGACATCTGTGCAGGCATCTCTGAGCCAGCGCTGGCTGCACACCAACAAGGCTGTGACCTCAGTTGTGGGCCTTCCCTCCAGGCCCTGCCCATGCAGAAGCATCCTCCCCTTCTTGGAAGTAGTTCTGGCTGCCCTAGCCTTTCCATGAAGAACAGCTGGGACCCCTGGCCACACCTGCCAATGAAGTTTATTGTCAGCCCCTCCTAAGCCCTCCTAACCCTCTCCACCACTACCACTCCCCGCAGGGCAGATGACCTGGTCCAGGTAGCTGCAGGTTACCTCAGAACAGGTGCAACTCACTCCAGCTTGGTCAGGGTGAGCCCAGCTCCCAGAAACACCCAGGCCAGAGAAGGGAGAGGCATGGGGCATGGAAGGCCCTGTCTCCATAGCAGAACCAAGCAGGAAGGGCCCGGCCTGCAGCAGACAGTGTGGGCAGGACGTGGGCTCTCCCAAGTGCCACCGATGCTCACCTGGCTTGGCCTGGCCTGTGGGGGACTCCACTCCTCATCCAGCTACCCACTGCTAACAGCAATAATAAAATGAATAATTGATGAAGCCCCCTCCCTGCTCTGAGTAATTAACTCATGCAAGTATCAGGGCACCCCCAGAACTCCCCGAGCTCCATCCTTGTCCAAGCCCCATCCTCACAACTGGTCCATTCACCCCACCTCTGGCCCGGCCTTCCTTCCCCAGCTCTGAGGGCAGAGGCCTGGGTCCTAGCAACTGGAGTCAACCCTCCTCTCCTCAGCCAGCAAAGCCGGGGCTGCCCAGCTCTCACCCAGAGCCTGTTTCTGCATATTACCTCCATCCAGACCACGGCCCTGGGAAGAGAAGCAGGGCCCAGAGGGCATGCTCAAAGCACCAGCCAGAATGAGGTGGGCACAGAACTAGCCTGCAGAGAAGTCCGGGCAGGAGAAATCTGGGCCTTGGAGTCTGCATCTGTACAGGGACAAAATCCTTACCCTGGTAAGTACCTGGTGCTGTGGCTGGGCATGTCCCCCTGGGCTCCAAGGAGGAGGCCTGCCCCAGTGCCCCAGCTTTGGCTGGGGTCCAGGCCACATCCAGATGCACTCAAGGCTGCCTGATATTCGCATTCATCGGATCTGAGTACTAGAGACCTGGAGAGGCCCATAGGCAGAGACAGTGGGGAAGGGTCTACCAGATTTGAGCAACCTTGGTGGGGGGTGGGGAAACAAGCCCTGCTGATAAACCTTCAGAATACGCCCCCTCTCCTCTACCAGCTCCCAACAGCCTCCTCCACAGAAGCTACTCTTTGTTAACAGTGTTGCCATGGCAACCGGATCCAGAGAGAACTCTCTCTTCAAGGTAGAGTCTGAGGGTGACACTTGGAGAAACAGAAGTAGTGGTGACAACAAACAGGGTGCTGGCCTCCCAGCCCTGCCCCCAGGATTCCTTCCTGGTCCGGGACCTCAGACAGCATCCCCCCAGACACCATCTCTCCAGACTGTCCCAGAGCTCTCAGGTCTGCTCCCCTCTCCTGACCTCTCCCTGGTGTGGGGGCAGCAACGTGGCCCAGGCCAGGCACCTCTGCCCACCACACACAGCAGCTCAGGCACTTCCATGCACCTTCCTGAGGATGTTCGCTGAGTCCGCCAGCACAGCCACTGTCTCATGGCTGGGCTCCAACAGGCCTGGTACAGACTGGTCCAGGGGATCACAGACAAGTACACCCAGGGCAGCTGCTGCACAGCAGCCCCAGGCCCCCAGCACAGCCGGAAGGTTCAGGAAGGCACCCGAGGATGGCTGGGAGCCGCCTGAGGGGAGGGAGTCCCAGCAGAGCCCATGCCCTGAGTGGGAGAAGAGACTGCAGGGGAAGGAGGCCATTACACTGTCCCGGCCACTACACTGGGGTGGCAGCCCAGCCCACAGAGGTTGCAATGAGCAGGGAGACGCAGAAGGGGCAGAAGAGAGGTCTGGAATGGGGTGCCCCAGACTGTCTGACAACTCCAGGCAAAGGGAACCTGGCAGAGGGGACAAGGGAGAGCTGGCTGCCCACTTGCTCAGATGGGGAGCCTGGGGCAGGCAAGGTTCAGGGTCATGATGATGTGCATCGTCACCTGGGAGGCGTCTGGCAGGCTCACAGGCTGACAAAGTCCAGAGGACAGGTCGGGGCCGATGGGAGCTAGAACTGGATCAGCACGGAGGAGGGAACAGACGCTGTGGTGGGGAAGAGGGTTTGAGCCCAGGTCCTGAGGAACAGGGACTCTGAGTGTCCCAGGACATGAGGAGGAGAACCAGGGGCTGACCAAGCCCAGGAGATGGGTGTCTGGCAGCAGGGCAGTCGACGTCCATGGCCTCTCAAAAAGATATCTCTGGACTGCAGGAGGTGTGTGCAGATTGGCGTGGGTGGGAGTGAGTGGGAAGTGAGAATACGGAGTGAGCAGAGAACACGTACATCTTCAAAGTCAGCCCGCACAGGCGACCAGGATGGGGACAGCTGAGCAAGTTTTGTTGCTGTTTTTTAAAAAGGAGAAGCACCTGCCAACCAGGCAGTGACATCTTTGCATCCCACGTGTGAAGTGCCCACCCTGGGCTGTTCTGACTGGAGTCCCAGCCCAGGCGTCTCCTCTTCGAGCTGGTGCTGGCCTCTGCTCCCTGAATTCACAAAGAACCCCACAGCCCACTCACAAGAGACAGGCAGGCCTCGGAGCCCCTGCTGGCTGCCCTGGGCAGCACATGCCCACAGCCTGGCCCCTAGCCCCAGCCTGGGCAGAGCCCAGGGCAAGGCAGGCAACCACAGGTGGGGAGAGGCTTCCCAGGGCAGGATCACTGAGTGTCATTCCGAATCATGCCCAAAGGCACCCATGGGCTTCCTGGGAGGTGCTGCAGCAGAGCTGGGGCTACCTGACTGCTCTCTCCCTGCCTGGCTTCCCTCTCCACAGTCCACCGGGCATAGATGGCCACAGCAGCAGTCACACCCACCCTCCCTCACAGCACAGGCCCTGCTTGGGCCCTTGCACCTACCCACTCCCAGCCGGACACCCCTCATAGCCCCTGTCAGTGCCTGGGGCAGCCTCTGCCAGCCTGTCCCAGGCAGTAAGCCCTGAGGCCTGAGCCCCTCTTGCACTCTGAGCAGGCCAGGACCCCGAGGGGCTTTTGGGCTTCCCTTCACACAGTGCCCACCAAGCCACTGCTGGGCCACACCGGCTGACCTTCCCAAACCCTTTTCCGGGGCTGCTAGCTGGGGAATTCCTGCTGTCCCAGCACACAGGGACATTCTGCATGGGCTCCTGGCAGCTCGCCACTCTGGGCCAATCCAGAGCCCACTCTCACACACCCACAGCCCCAGGCTCTGTGCCCAGAAAAGTGGGCAGTGAGCCCTCTCTGAATCTCCACAGGTCAGGCTGACAGCCATAGGGGAGGAACTCTGACACCCCCAGCAGGTGAGCCCTCCTCTACGGCTGTCAGCCCACCAGTGCCACTTCAGTCCCCTCCCTCCGCACATCACACCCTTGCTAAGTAAACACTCATCCTCCCCAGCAGGGAGTGGGCAGGGGAGGGCAGAGGAGCTGGGAGGCGGGCTGGAGTGGGTGGGAGTTACAGGAGGCAGATTGGAAGCTCCAAGAGAAAAACAGCCAGAGCGCTGGGCCAAAGCAGATGGCCTCAGGAGGAAAAAGGGGAAAGGGAAGGAGGGGCCACCAAGGGGCAGCAGAGAGGGGGAAGATGCCTTAAGTCTCCCTCCCCATCTGCCATGCCCCCAGAGCCCACCCCCAACCCAGGGCCCCTCCTCTGGGGTGGGCCACGCAGAGAAGAGCATCCCTCCACCAGCCCCTCTCCCGAGGACAGTTGGTGGGGACCAAATCTTCTGCCCCCATCCCTGCCTTGGCACAGCACCTTCACTTGACCTATTTGACAAATATGGCTTCTGTGAAACCCACGGTTCTGTGGCTAAAAACCAAAGGCCAACCAAAGCTGTCCCATCTTGCCCCTGGCGTCATTCTACAGGTGGGGACCGGTGTGCTCAGGGGCTCCCAACCACACTGTGTCCCAGTGTCCACTCACTCACCACCCCAGGGGCCCTTCCCACCGCCGGGGGCCACTAGTGTGCGTGGCTCTCCCTACCCCGGCCACTTCCAAGCACAAATGCCATTTCTCCCTCCTCCTCCTCCTCCCCTGACTGCAGTTGCTAAGTTACACCAAAAAACCCCTCTGCTCTGTGTGAACTGTTCCATTTCTACAATTTGCCAGGTGGAAGGGAGCCATCCGGCTGGCAGCTCGAAGATGCCTCCCAGAGAAAAACAAACTCGCTGGCTGGCCTTCAGGCCAAGGCACACCTGGGAAACCTGCTTGGCTCGCAAACCCAGGGGCCTGTGCAGGAGGACAGGGCTTTTCCGCTTCATCAGAGAGCCTGGGGATCCAAGCAGCTTACACCCTTCTCAGAAGCAGGACCTGTGGGCCTGCTGTACTCCCACCTCAGCTGGGCCACTACCACCCACAGCCCTAAGGACACACACTGGCTGGAGGGGCAGAGAACCCACCCACATGTTCCTGGCAACCCAGCTGAGGTCCTTCATGTGACCCCACTCTGAATCTTCCCTTCCTGGGCTGGGGTCCTGAGGTTCCAAAGCAAAGTGCCACTGGACATCAGGGTGGAAATGCCCTCGGAAGTCATCAAAACCATGTCAGTCTACAGATGGGGAAATTGAGTCTCAGAGGCCTGCAGCCTGCCTGTGGTTCACTAATCAAGACCTGTGGCCTCTAGGCTGGAAGCCCCCCAGAGCCCCTTAGACTCCAGGGCCCTGAGATGGACAGGCAAGACTGCATCCGCATGGCAGCAGAGAGCCCTGGGGAGCAGAGGGAACCAAGGCCTCTGGGAGGCTCATCTGCACCCAGCCTGACTCCTGTGTTTCAGGCTCCTGGGACCGATGACCATCGGTGTCCTTCCCGCCCAGGACAGTGGGAGAAGAGTGGTAGTAGTGGGGAGAGTGAACCAGAGGGGAGCTCACTGCTCTGAGCAGAGAGGGAGGGAGCCCCGGCCACCATCAGGTCTCTGCCCCCAGATGGCTCCCAAGAGGCAGGCAGCGGCCTCTCTAAATATCCACCAGGTCCAGCACCCAGAGGCAGCCAGAAATGCAGGGCACAGGGACATGCCAGCGCGTCCCTCCCCACACAGCAGGGGACTCCCGCCCCCACCTCTCACTCATCGACCCTCAGACCAGAACCAGCTGCACCTGCCCCTGTCCCTGCGGCCCGCAAGGCCCAGGTCAAAGAGAGTGTGGTCCTTCAAATGACCCTTGCCCAGCAGGGAGAGGGAGTCACCTGCCACAGCCCTGGCCCTCTCCCCCAAATGCAGAGCTCAAGCCCCAATTCCTCGCCAAACAGCAAGGGCGTGAGATGCCACGGCGGGGCCCAGAATGCCGAAGAGCAAATGGAAACTTCCAACTGCGCAGCCCCGAGCTCCTCCGATTCCCCAGCCCCCTCCCCCACGCCAGGCTCCGGGCAGTGGACCTGCCCGCGGTGCCCATGCCTGCCAGCCGCGTGCGCTCCCGCCACGCCCGGCTCTGCCCGGCCAAGCCCGGCCCGCCCAGTGCAGTGTAGAGGCGGAGGGTGCAGGGGGTCCCGGCGCCGTCCAGCCCGGGGCGGAGTTCTCAGCAACTCCGCGCACCTGGCTCCCCGCCGCCCTCCCCCGCGACCGTCCTCCGCCCCGCGCCCCGGCCCCACGACAGCCGCGCCGGGAGAGACCTCGGGCCCGCGCACGCCCCGCCCTGCCCGCGCCGCGACCGGAGGGCACGGCCCCGGGTGGGGGCGGGGGGGGAACCCCGAGGGACTGAGGGTCCCCGGCCGCTGCCTACCTCGGTCCGGGCCAGCGTCACTCCCGCGCCGCCCTCGCGCCGCAGTCGGGCCCCAAGCAGCGCGCGGCCAGCGCCGGCGGCGGCTCATGCTCGGCGCCAGGGCCCGCGGCACCCGCCCACCCGCGGCCGCCCCCGCGCTGCGCCAGCTGCGGGCAGAGCAGCTCCCTCCGCAGCCGGCGCCGGGGAACGCGAGCGAGCGGGCGAGCGCCGAGCGGGCACGGAGCGGGCGCGAGAGCGCGGGGAGCGGGCGGGCGCGGGGCGCAGTGGGAGGAGGGTGCGGGGCGAAGGTGCAGGGGGCAGGGGGAGGTAGGACGCGGGACGGGGCTCGGGCAGAGGGAGCCGGGACAGGGAGGGCGCCAGTAAAGGGCGGGCCAGGCTTTCATTTAAAAAGGATAAGGCAACAGACAACCTAGGAGGCGATGCGGCCACCGCATTTAAAGGGCCCTCTCGGGACTCCTGCAGAGCTGGCAAAATTATCAGTGGCAGGGGACTATGAAAGCCCTTCCGTGGGCAAGACCTTAACCATCGCATTCGCCGTATAAGGTTGGTGGTTGGTGGTGGGTTTGTTCCCATTGGACAGGTTAGTAAACTGATGCGCAGGGAGTGCGGTGACCCTGCAGGCTCTCAGAGCTGGTAAGTGGCAGAGCAAGGCTCCAAAGCCACCTTAAAAGATTCCAGAACCACTGAAGCAAGACGCAGGTCTTCTGGCATCCAGTGAAACCTCCTGTCGCTCTGAAGAGACACCTTCTGAACGGACACGTTCTGAACGGACACCCTCTGGCCTGACCCCGTGGTGGGGCTAGTGACTCTTGGAAGCAGTCAGACTCAGGCCAGTGTGAAACAAGTATGAGGCCATGAAGCCCCCCAAGTGGAGGGGTCTGTGTGGAAAAATGGAGAGGAGCCCCACAGCACCCCTTGAAGAGGCTGAGGACCTTGCTTACTCACTCAGTCCCTGTGTCTTGAACACCTACTGTAGGCCAGGTGTCAGACGGGGCACTGGGATTCGGCTGGGAATGTCTCTGGTTGGAGTTTGCATTCTTATGGGAAGTGGGCAGTGAATGAAAACACACATAAATAGTTCATGTGTCAGATGCTTCAGATCCCAGAGAGAGGCCCAGCGAAGAGAGGGAGAGAGTGAAGAGAGGGGGAGGGGAGTTTGTAGGGTGGGGAATTTTTTTTTCTTAAGGGGAGGCCTTGCTGTGTGGCCTAGGCTGGAGTGCAGTGGGTATTCACAGGGGCAATCACTATGCTTTACATCCTGAACTTCCTGACTCTAGTGAGCCTCCTGCCTCAGCCTCCTGAGTAGCTAGAACTGTAGCCTCTCATCACCATCCTTCCCTGCTGGATTGGGGATTTTTATTTAGGGTCGTCAGGGAAATCTAGGCTGAAAGGGTTGTATTTGAGCTAAGACCTAAGTGAGGCAAGCCATGCTGAATCTGAAGAATGAATATTTTCAGCAAAAAGAACAGCACATGCAAAGGCCCTGAGGTGGAGGATGCCTTAGAAGGAGGCCGGGTGGAGATGAGCAAGTGTGGTACGAGGAGCCTGCAGGAGCTGCCAGGTGGACCTGATCACGAAGAGCCTAGCCAGCCATCATCCCTCTGTGGCTTTGACTCAGAGGGAGGTGGAGGGTTTTGCAGAGAGTAGTATTATGATCTATTTTTTACAAAAAAAATATGTGGAAGATTTCAAACACTTACAGTAATAATGGCTAAAAAGGTATATACAATAACTCAATGGGCCAACTTCAACCATTATCAATACATGGCAAATTCTGTTTCATCTGTATGCCCACCTACCTTTCCCCCATACTGTTTTTTTGTTTATTCATTTTAAGAAAACTTTTATAGCTTTTTAATTTTTTTGTGAGAGGGTCTCACTCTGTCCCCAGGCTAGAGTGCAGTGGCACAATCATAGCTCGCTGTAGCCTTGAACTCCTGGGCTCAGGCAATCCTCCCGCCTCAGCCTCCCAAGGATAATTTTTTGTTAAGTATAACATACATAGACAAAAATCATAAGATTGTGCTCCATGAATTTTCAATAAGAATACACCCATTCAGTGAGAATATTAATCGCTCTCTGCACTTGGATTTTCACTGTAGAAAAGTTTTTAATGACAGATTCATTTTCTTTAATATGTATCGGACCATGTGGATGATTCACTTCTTCCTATGTAACTTTTTGTAAATTGTGTTTTTATGGATTTTGCCCATTTTTTCTAAGTTTTCAGATTTTCTGACATCCTCATATTCTTGTTCATAACATGGTTATATTATCCCTCAGATGTTTGTAGAATCTGTAGCTGTGTCCCACTTCCATTCTGACATCGGGGACCTTTGTGTTTTTCACTTTCTCTTTTTTTTATCAGTCTTGCTAGGGTTTTGTCAATTTTATAATTTTGTTTTTGAAGAAACAACTTTTGACTTTGTTCAGCTTTCTCTGTTCTTTATATTTCATGAATCTCTGCTCTTAGTTTCGTTGTGTGTAAAGCTCTCCTTTGGGGGAGTACTAACTGTCTTTCTAAACTTCCTTCCTTCTTTCTTTTTAGTTTCTGAAGTTGGAGGCTAGGTTCATTGGTTTTTAGCTTTCTTTCCTACTCTGTGGACTTAAAGCTTTATATCTGCCTGTTAAGCACTGCTTTACTCTCTCACGCAATTTTTTTTTTTTGCCACTATCATTTTGCTCAAGAGACTTTTAAATTTCCATTTGAATTCTCTTTTGGCCCATGACTTATTTGGGAGGACATTCCTTGGTTCCAAATATTAGGGGATTTTCTAGCTACCCTCCTGTTACAGGGTTCCAATTTAATCACATATCAGGCAGAGTATACTCTGTGTGATTTCAATTTTCTGAAACCTGTTCATACATTCTTTATGGCCCAGAATATTTTCTGTTTTGGTAAATGCCCCATGTGCCCTTGAAAAGAGTGAATATTCTGTACATTTCAGTTAGGTTGGTTACTCAAATCCAAATCTTCTATATTGTTAATGAATTGGATCTCATATTCTATCAGTTCCTGAGACAGGTGTCTGAAAATCTCCAGTATGGTCCCAAACTGGAAACAACCCAAAAGTCCTTCAGTGGCTGAATGGATAAACTAATTGTGGTATATCCATACAATAGACGACTACTCAGCAGTAAAAAGGAGCAAGCCATTATTCAATGCAACAACCTGAATAGCTCTCAGGTGCATTATGTTCGGTGAATGAAGTCAGACTCCAAAGGATCTGTCGGACTTTTATATGACATTCTAGAAAAGGCAAAACTGTGGAGATATAGCTCAGTGGCTATGAGGAACTAGTAGTAGGGGAAAGCAAGCGTCGACTAGAGCACTGGGAAACGTTTAGGGACCGTGAAGAATGTCCCTGTATCTTGATTTGTAGTGGCAGTCACATGACTATGCATTTGTCAAGACTTAAAGTAGCTGCACAGCAAAAGGAGTGAATTTTACTGCTTTTCTCTGCTCCGTGCTCGGTTGCTCGGGGGCCAGTACTGGCAGCAGTAGGTGGAAGGAGGAACCAGGATACCGCAAAAGCTGGGAAATGGACTCAGTGACCTTTGAGGATGTGGCTGTGAGGTTTACCCAGAATGAGTGGCCTCTGCTGGATCCTTCCCAAAAGAATCTCTACAGAGATGTGATGCCGGAAACCATCAGGAACCTGAAGTCTATAGGAATAAAATGGAAAGACCAGAACATTGAAGATCATTGCAAAGATTCCAGGAGAAATACAAGAAATCATATGACAGAGAGACTCTATGAATGTAAAGATGGTCAATGTGGAGAAACTTTCAGCCTGATTCCAGATGCTATAATGAACAAGAAGACTTTTCCTGGGATAAAACCATGTGAAAGCTGTGTGTGTGCAGAAGGCAACATGGACCCTTCATCTCTGAATTGCTGCATCAGAGCTGACACTGGACACAAACCATGTAAGTGCCAGGAACATGGAGAGAAGACACATAAACATAAGCAGTGTGTAAAAACCTTCAGCTGTCTCCACTCCTTTCAAACACATGAAAAGCCTCACACTGGAGAGAAAGCCTATGATTGTAAGGAATTGAAAAAAACCTTCATTTCTCTCAAAACTGTTCAGAGACACAGGGTAATGCACAGTGGAGATGGACCTTACACATGTATTTGTGGGAAAGCCTTTGTTACTCTCAGTCTAAATCTCACACATGAAAGATCTCATACTGGACAGAAGCCATATAAATGTAATGAATGTGGGAAGGCCTTTGATTGTCTCAGCCATTTTCATAGACATGAAAGAACACACACCGGGGAGAAGCTGTATGAATGTAAGCAGTGTGGGAAAGCCTTTAATCGTTCCAGTAATATCCGAGCACATGCAAAAATTCACACTGGAGAGAAACTGTATGAATGTAAGCAATGTGGGAAAGCCTTTCATAGTTGGAGTTCCGTTCAAAAACATGCAAAAATTCACACCGGAGAGAAACCGTATGAATGTAAGCAATGTGGGAAAGCCTTTACTCGTCCCAGTTCAATTCAACAACATGCAAGAATTCACAGTGGAGAGAAACCCTATGAATGTAAGCAACGTGGGAAAGCCTTTATTCAGTCCAGTGCCTTTCAAACGCATGTAAGAATTCACACTGGAGAGAAACCTTATCAGTGTAAGCAATGTGGGAAAGGCTTTAGTTTACCCAGCAACGTTCGAATACATGCAAGAATTCACACTGGAGAGAAACCCTATGAATGTAGGCAGTGTGGGAAAGCCTTTTCTTCTCTCAGTTCCTTTCGGTATCATGAAAGGACTCAACACTGGAGAGAAACCCTATGAATGTAAGCAATGTGGAAAAGCCTTTCTTCAATCCAGTTCCATTCAAAAGCATGCAAGAACTCGCACTGGAGAGCAATCCTATGAATATAAGTAATCTGGGAAAGCCTTTAGTTGTTTCAGTTCCATTTGAACACATGCAAGAATTCACATTGGAGGGAAACCATATTAATGTAAGCAATGTGGGGAAACCTTTAGTTGTTCCTGTTCCATTTGAACACATGCAAGAATTGATATTGGAGAGTAACTATATGTATGTAAGCCATGTGGGAAAGCCTTTAGTCTCAGTTCTATTCAAACACATGTAAGAATTCACAGTGGAGAGAAACCCTATGAATGTAAGCAATGCCAAAAAGCCTTTACTTGTTCCCGTTCTGTTTGAACACATGCAAGAATTCACAGTGGAGAGAAACCCTGTGAATGACAGCCATGTGGGAAAGCCTTCACATATTTTGGTTCACTTCACGTGCATAAAAAAATTCACACTGGAGAGAAGCCATATGAATGTAAAACCTCTGGGAAAGCCTTCAGTCATATCACTTCCTTTCACAGACATAAAATTGTCCACAATGCAGAGAAACCTTATGAATATGAATGTGCAAAAGCCTTCAGTTATCACAATACTTTTCACAGACATCAAATTACCCAAACTACAGAGAAACTTTGAGTGTAAGGAATGTGGGAAAGCCTTCTGTTATCACAGTTCCCTTCAAAGATATGAAAGGCCTGACATTGGAGAAAAGTTTTATAAAAAGTGTAGGCCAGCACTGTATCTCACTTCTGTAATCCCAACATTTTGGGAAGCCAAGGTAGGTGGATCCCGACATCAGGAGAGTTTAAGACCAGCCTGGACAAGATGGTGAAACACTGTCTCTACTAAAAATATAAAAATTAGCTGGCCATGGAGGCAAGTGCCTGTAATCCCAGCTACTCAAGAGGCTGAGGCAGAAAATTGCTTCAACCCAGGTGGCAGAGGTTGCACTGAGCTGAAATCACGCCACGGCACTCCAGCCTGGTGACAGAGTGAGACTCCATCTCAAAAACAAAAAGAAAAAACATAAAGCCTTTTACTTTTCCATTATGTTATGAAACCATGAAGGTACTCACACTTGAAATAGACAATGATGTTAGGAACATGGGAAACCTTTCCTTTCTCTCTGAATTCTTTGAAGGCACACGGTGTGACACAGTGGTGATAGACCTCATAACTGTCAGGAACATGGAATATGGTTTGTCCTTGTTTATTTCAGATACATGAAAGAATTTACTCTGGAGAGAAACTGAATGTAAATAATGTGGTTAAAAAAAAGAGTGAATTTTACTGTATGTAAATTGAAAAATATAATTTTTTATACGGAATCTGACTCTGTTGCCCAGGCTGGAGTGCAGTGGCACGATCTTGCCTCACTGCAACCTCTGCCTCCTGGGTTCAAGCGATTCTCATTCCTCAGCCTCCCTAGTAGCTGAGATTATAGGCTTGAGCCACCGCACCCAGCTAATTTTTTGTATTTTTAGTAAAGATGGGGTTTCACCATGTTGCCCAGGCTGGGGACCTTTGCCTCAAGTGACCTCAAGTGATCCGCCCACCTTGGCCCCTCAAAGTGCTAGGATTACAGGTGTGAGCCACCATGCCCAGCCAAAATATAATTTTTAATCTTCAATGTAATTAGGGGATTTTGCGAATACTTTGTGATCGCTTTTTGTTCAGATGTTGTCCTTGAGTGTTTGGTTTGCACCTTCCTTTTGCCACCTCTGTTTTTACGGGGCAGGCACTCTTCTGCAGGAGGGTGTTCTGGCCATAGGATCCAGGGAAAGTGGGGCTGGGAAGCGCATCTCCAGGGATGTCTACACAGCAGAATGCAACAGTAATTCAAGTGTTGCTTTCTTTGGGGCTTTGAGGTAGACGAACTTCTGCAGGCTGTGGAAGCTAAACCTTGTGCATCAGTGACACTTCAGACACCCACTGTTTACTGTGCCACAGACATTGTCCTGCCCAAAATGTGCTCCCCCTTCAAGATCTCTCCAAGATAGACCCATCACCACCATGGCACCAGTTGGCAACATGGATCATTGACTGTACCAGGTCCTCTAGATCATTGAGCCCCAACAAACCAGTTCTTCTGGGGATTTCAGCTTTCCCGTTCCTGATTCCACGTGCCAGCTCATTCAGCTTTGTTTACATAGAATGGATTTTCAGTTATTCCATACCAGTACCCTACATTTCCCTGTTCCTTTTACCTTCATGTCTCCCACCTAGCAGAATTCCTGTGACAGAGGAATCCAACTCTGCCTTCTCCAGGTCTCCTGTTAGGTCTTCAGCACTGTAGAGCGCAATCCCTAACCTTTTTGGCACCAGGGACTGGTTTCATGGAAGACAATTTTTCCAAGGACAAAGCAGGGTGGTGGGGGGGATGTTTTTGGGATGAAACTTTTCCATCTCAGATCATCAGGTATTAGATTCTTTTTATTTATTTATTTATTTTTAATTTATTTTTAGTTTTTTATTTATTTCACCATAATGGCCAGGCTGGTGTTGAACTCCTGACCTCAGGTGATCCACCCACCTCGGCCTCCCAAAGTGCTAGGATTACAGGCGTGAGCCACTGCGCCCGGCCGGCATTAGATTCTTATAAGGAGCGCACAACCTTGATCACACACATGAGAAGTTCACAATAAGGCTCGCACTCCTATGAGAATCTAATGCTCCCACTGATCCGCCAGAGGGCGGAGCTCAGGCAGGAGTGCCCCCTTGCCTGCTGCTCACCTCCCGCTGTGCAACCCCATTCCTAACAGGCCACACATCGGCACCAGTCAGTGGCCTGGGGGTTAGGGACCCCTGCTGTAGAGGATATCATAGGGCCCTGCTATTATGCCAAATTCATGATCAATTCTTCAGTGGAACTGAGGACTCAACACTACTCAGTCATTCTGCTATGTTCCTGTCTCTTCTTTTTTTTTCTGATTGTGAAATATGTCCTACATACTGAAGAACTGTGAAATGCAGATGTGCAGGCTCAAGAATAAACCCACCACTGGGGTGAAGCAGTGTGGCACAAGCCCTCCCCACCGCCTCCTCCCAGAGGTAACCGCTATCCTGATGTTTATTTCCCTGACCCTTTAAACTTCCACCCCTAGATGGGTATGCCAAGTTTTGAACTTTTGGGAATGGAATCATACTCTTCTACTGTTGCTTGTTTGTGTCGTCAATATTATGTTTCTGAAATCCACCCATGTTGATGGGTGTAGCTCTCCTTCATTCATGTCAACTATTGTTTGGTACTCAATGAAAATACAGTGGTGTCCCCGCCCCACATCCAGGGTTTCACTTTCCAAGTTTTAGTCACTGGCAGTCAACTGGGGCCTGAAGCTAGGGGAGTACAATACAGTTAAGATATTTTGAGAGACCACATTCACATAATTTCTATTATGTTATATTTTTATAATTGTTCTATTTATTATTGGTGATTGTTGTTAATCTCTTACTGTGTCTAATTTATAAATTAAACTTTATCATAGATATGTATGTATAGGAAAAAATAGTATATACAGGATACTACAGAAATATATTTCATGCATCTGCTGGAGGTCTTGGAGGGGAAAGCTAAGGGGAGACTACTGTATTTGGTAGTATCCCACCACCACAAAAGTTATGTATGAGGTAATGCATACGTTAACCAGCTTGATTTCACCATTTCACAATGTATACATATATTAATACAACACATTGTACACTATAAATACATACGATGTTTGTCTATTTAAGCGACTAATTAACTTTTAAAGGCACGCTATAGCAGATGAATTCAATCTACTGCTAATAGACATTTGGGGCATTGACATGTTTTTACTATTATGAACAATGCTGTTATGAGCATTCATCTATTCACTGAACAATGTTTCTTGAGTACCTACTGTGTACTGGTTACTATTTTAGGCATTGGGATACAACGGTGATCGAGAAAATGAAAATTCCTTCCCACAGGGGTATTCTAGAGGTGGTTGACTACAATAAGCGGGAAGAAATCGGGAAATTGTGTTGTATGTTAGAGGGCAGTAGGCACTCACTGGGAACGAAAAGCAGAGAAGGCGAAAAGTACCGGGGTAGGGGCTACAAAGCCCTGAGTCGACATCTGGGCAGAGACTTATTCTAGGCCACCTGTATTTCTGACCAACTGGCTACAAATTTAGAATTCACTGGAGTAGAATTCACTGAAACACCCTCAGAACTCAGTGTTCTGCTCATGATGACACCTTCACCATAGCGGAAAGGGCCAAGTTAGGACCAGCCACAAGAAGAGTCTCAAAAAAAAAAAAAAAAAAAAAAAAGCAGTCTTGAAGGATGAGGTCTGGGAGGGTCCCAGACGCAAAGCTTCCATGGCCTCTCCCAGGGAGTCAGGGGCATCACCATCCTGACACATCCATGGGTAACAGCTTGCATGAGGCATTGCTCATGAGAGAGGCTCACCCGAGCTTGTGTGTCTGAAGTTGGGTTTCTGTGTCCAGGGCTTCATTGCACAGGCATGACTGAGCCACCAGCATCACGTGCTTCACCTCTAGCTCCTCTCCCAGGAAGTTGGCATGATAGTAGATGGCTCCAAGCCCCGCCCTCTAACCTTTCTGACCTGACCAGCCCTACTCTGAGCCATCTTGGGATAAATTCAGATGTGGTCCGAGGTGCCCACCAGGAATAACAAAGACATTCCTGTCACTGGGGAAATTCCAAGGATTTAGAGGCTCCTTTCCAGAAACCAGGACAAAAGCTGGCCCAATTCCTCATTCCACAGCACCCTGTGTGGCTGGAGAAGAGTGAATGTGGCCAAGAATAGCGCCATTGCACTCCAGCCTGGGTAACAAGAGCGAAACTCTGTCTCAAAAAAAAAAAAAAAAAAAGAAGGCAAATCAGAGGGTTGTGAGGACGAGACCCAGGGAGTGCTCGGTACCTGTCTCCTGGTGCCCAGGTGCAAGGCCTCCTCAGATGTAGGCTGGAATTTGCATCCCCTGGGTCTTAGGCAATACACATGTTCAACTCTTGGGAAATGTCCCATTGTTTTCTGTAGAATAAAGGCCTCCAAAATGTCCGTGTCTGAATCCCTGGAATCTGTGAGTATGTTTCCTTACATGATAGCAGGGACATTACAGATGTGATTAGCAGAGGATCTTGAGATTATTCAGGTGGATCATCTCATCTCAAGGGTGCTTATAAGAGAGATACAGTGGGGTTTGAGTCATGAAAGGAGATGTGATGACAGAGGCAGAGGTCAGAAAGAGTGAGGCCAGGAGCAGTGGCTCACGCCTATAATCCCAACACTTCAGGAAGCCAAGGTGGGAAAATCACTTGTGACCTGGAGTTCAAGACCTGCCTGGGAAACATAGAGAGACCCTGCCTCTACAAAAAAAAATATAAAAATTAGCTGGGCATGGTGGTGTGTACCTGTGGTCCCAGTTACTCCAGGGGCTGAGTTGGGAGGATCACTGGAGCTAGGGAGATTGAGGCTGCAGTAAGCAATAATTGCACCACGGCACTCCAGCCTGGGTGACAGAATAAGACCCTGTTTTTTTTTTAAAAAAAAAAAAAAAAAAGAGGAAGAAAAAGAGAGAAAAAGTTTGAAGATGCTCCACTGCTGGCTTTGAGGATGGAGGAAGGGACCAAAGCCAAGGAAGGCCTGCAGCCTGTGGAAGGCAGAAGAAGCACAGAGATAGCTTCCCCCTCCAGGCTCCAGAAGCAACCAGCCCTGCTGACATCATGGTTTTGTTGTCCCAGTGAAACTGATTTTGGACTTCTGACCTCCAGAACCACAAGATTGTGGATTTTTCTTGTTTAAGCCACAAGATCGTGGTAATTTGTTACAGCAGCAGTACAATTACATAATCCTTGCCAACCCCTCTAACTGATGACTTCCCTACTTTGGCTAGTCTGTTGGTTGTATTGTGTTGTCTCATTGTGGATTTAATTTTTACTTTCCTGATGATGAATGATGTTAAGCATCTTTGCTGATATCTATTAGTCATTTGGGTTTACCCTTTAGCAAAGTGCCTGCTCAAGTTTCTTGCTCTATTTTGTTTTTTCTCCTCCACGAATTTTAGTATGTATACAGAGTTGTGTAGCCATCACAACAGTCAATTTTAGAACAATTCTATCACCCTACGAGGAAACCCCAAACCATCTAGCTTTTCTTCCCACCCCCTCCCAGTCCTTTGCAACTATTGATCTACTTTGCCTTTATGGACTTGTCTATTCTAGACAGCTCATGTAAATAAGAACCATATAACATGTGGCCTTTTGTGTCTGGCTTCTTTCACCTTGCATAATAATTATTTTCACTTCTTTTTAACTGACAAATTTAAATTGTATACATGTATTGTGTACAAGATGTTGTTTTGCAGTATATGCTCATTGTGGAATGGCTAAATCAAGCTAATTGACATAGGCACTACCCCACATACATGTCATTTATGTGTAGTGAGTACACTTGAAATCTACTGTCTTTGCACTTTTCTTTTTTGTTTGTTTGTTTAATATTTATTTGTGTATTTATTTTTAGAGACAACTTCTTATTATGTTGCTCCAGGCTGGTCTATAACTACTTTTTTGTTCTTACTTTTTTTTTTCTTCTTCTTCTTCTTCTTTTTTTGCCAAGGAGCAAGAAACAGTGGTCTCTAACTATTGAGCTGAGCTCCTCCCTCAGCCTCCCCAGTAGTCTCTTAGCAACTTTCAAGAATATAATACATAGTTATCAACTATAGTCATCATGCTGTACAATATATCTCCTGAACTTATTCGTCCTGTCTAACTGAAATTTTGGATCCTTTGACCAACATCTCCCCAACCCCACCCACACCCAACCCCTGGTGACCACCATTCTACTGCCCTCTTCTATGAGATCAACGTTTTTAGATTCCACATATGAGTGAGATCATGCAGCTTCATCCATCTGTCACTGGCTTAGTTAGCTTACTACAAATCTTCCAGTTTCATCCATGTTGTCCAGATGACAAGATTTCCTTCTTTTCTAAGGCTGAACAGTATTCTGTTGTGTATAGATGCCACATTTGCTTTATCTATTCATCTACTGATGGACACTTAGGTCGTTTCCATATCTTGGCTATTGTGAATAGTGCTGAAAATAACATGGGTGCAGACACCTCCTCAGCACACTGATTTCATTCCCTTTTGATATATAGCAGGTAGTGAGATTGCTGGATCTTTGCTCAGTTTTCTATTGTTTATTCTTCTCATTGATTTGAAAGATTTCTATACTAGTTGCTAGTGCAATGAGAGTTAAATGTGTTAAAATATCTTCTCCCCCTTTGTGGCTTATGTTTTATTCTCTTAGTGCTGTCTTTCGATGTAGAGAATGTCTTTACTTGTATAATAAAGTTCCTCGTTTGACTCTCTTCCTTCATGGTTTTCAGTCTCCTCTTCTCTGAATTCCCCAAACATTCTCAACAATTTCAAATCCTCTGGACTTCCCCAGCCTTCTCTCTATTCCCCTCCCTGTCAAAGAATGACTCTCCCTCTTTTACATCCTAGGGAAATTTGAAACCACGGTTAGGAACTGTCTCAACTCTTACCCCCTGGTTTATACTCACTCATTCCCTCCCATCATAAAGGAGCACATAATCTCTTTTTTCCCATAGGTCATGCTCTCACCCTCTGCCCTGGATACCATTCCAACCATCCCATCCTCTTTAATGTCATGCCATTAAATATGGCTTTCTAGGAGAGGGAAAAATATTTTTCCTCTACCCTTTTAGGTTCTCAGCTGGGGCCCCTATTACAAAAGACAGATCGACAAGAGAAAAACAAACAGAGGCTTACTAACATGTACATCTCACATATACATTGTAGACATATACACACACACACATTTGTGCATTGTATAGATAGATACACATATTGTGTGTGTGTGTGTATATATATATATATATATGTATGTACACTTATATAAATTGGAGAAACTAAGAATGAGTAAACTCACAAAGTTGGCTAGAACTTGGACTTCTTTTTTCTTTTTCCCTGACAACTTTCATTTAAAGAACTTGGGCTTAAATACCATCTTCAGCTAAAACAAAGGAAGAAGGGTGTCAAGGAAGCCAGTTGTAGGAATGTGACAAGGAAAAGCACAGTAACAAGTGTAAGATTTGGTATGCAGATTTAATTCAGTGCCTCCTCCATTGATAAGAGTCTCTTATGATTTAGAGTCATCCTTTTCTTCCTGGTATAGACAGAGACACCTTTACAAATGGAGACATTTTAAAAATAAAGTTCCCTTATAAAGGGATAATTATTTATTTATTTATTTTTATTTTATTTTACTTTATTTTATTTTTTGAGACACGGTCTTGCTCTGTTGCCCAGGCTGGAGTTCAGTAGCATGATCTCAGCTCACTGCAACCTCTGCCTCCCCAGTTCACGCAATTCTCCTATCTCAGTCTCTCGAGTAGCTGGGATTACAGGAGTAATCCACGGCACCTGGCCAGGATTGTGACGTTTTCCGTAAAGGCCAATACGTATATACAGCGATTTGACTGGTTACAGCTTGCTGCATGCCAAGGAAGACTGCTTGAATGTTCTGTGAGGAGGGGTGATGATCTGTGGGGGTCTCATCTCTGGCACAGCAAAGCCTTTCCTAATCGCTTACAAGGAGAAGCAGAAGTTGCAGCTGCAGGCTATGCGACTCAAACTGTGTAGCCACATTCCTCAAGGCCCAAAATAATTTAAAGTTCCAACAGCTTTAAGTTGGAATTATTTTATTTCACGCACCCCAAACTATGCTTCTTTGGCATGAGGATTTATTTGAGCTGATTACCTTGAGAAACAGCAAGCTCAAGTGAAGCTCTAAAAGCAGAATATAAATTACCCTTTTAATGCTGGACACGGTGGGTCATGTCTGTAATCCCAGCACTTTGGGAGGTCGAGGCAAATAGATCACATGAGGTCAGGAGTTTGAGACCAGCCTGGCCAACATGGTGAAACCCGGCCTCTACTAAAAATACAAAAATTACCCGGCTCTCATGACGGGCACCTATAGTCTCAGCTACTTGGGAGACTGAGGCAAAAGAATCACTTGAACCCAGGAGGCAGAAGCTGCAGTGAGCTGAGATCATACCACTGCACTACAGCTTGGGTGACAAAGCAAGACCCTGTCTCAAAAAACAAAAAGAAAGAAAGAAAATAAGAACATTAGAGAATGAATAAATAAAGGTAAAATAAAAGCTTTCAGTGTCTTTAACTGCTCTAACAGATAAAAGTTTCTTCAAAAATAATAATAGAATCTATTAGATCATGTATTCTTGCACGTGTGTGTGCATGTGTGTGGTGATCATGCCACTGCACTCCAGCCTGGGCTTATGTAAAAGTGAAATGAATGACAGCAGTAATACAAGGGATGGGGGCAAGAATTAGAACTATTTCATTATTATAAGGTACATGAACTCCCCATGAAATGATGTAGTGTTTTTGTTTTGTTTTGTTTTGTTTGAGACAGGATCTCACTCAGGCTGGAGGGCAGTGGCACAATCATGGCTCACTTCAGTCACCATGCCCAGCTGGCTAATTTTTTATTTTTTGTAGAGACAGGATCTCACTATGTTGCCTAGACTGGTCTCAAACGTCTGGGCTGAAAAACCCCTCCTGCCTTGGCCTCCCAAAGTGCTGGGATTACAAGCATGAGCCACTGCACCTGGCTAATACAGTATTATTTGAAAGTAGTCTTGTATTAGCTGTAAACATATAGTGCAAACTCTAAAGGCAACCACTAAAAAAAATGTTTAAAAAAAGAAGTATAATTGATATACTAAGTATACTTATCAATATAGCTGATATACTAAGAAAAGAGAGAAAATGCAATCAAGAAGTTTCTCGGCCGGGCGCGGTGGCTCAAGCCTGTAATCCCAGCACTTTGGGAGGCCGAGGCGGGTGGATCACGAGGTCAAGAGATCGAGACCATCCTGGTCAACATGGTGAAACCCCGTCTCTACTAAAAATACAAAACATTAGCTGGGCATGGTGGTGCGTGCCTGTAATCCCAGCTACTCAGGAGGTTGAGGCAGGAGAATTGCCTGAACCCAGGAGGCGGAGGTTGCGGTGAGCCGAGATCGCGCCATTGCACTCCAGCCTGGGTAACAAGAGCAAAACTCTCAAGCCTTATCCTGAAGAGAAAAAAAAAAAAAAAACAAAGAAGTTTCTCAATTAAAACCACAAAAGGCAGAAAAAGTGTAGAAGGCAAAAGTAGAAAAAAAGGACAAGGACAGCATATAGAAAACAGTGGCAAATATGGTAGATATTAATCCAAGTATATCAATAATTACTTGAAATGTCAATTGTCTAAATACTAATGAGAAGGCAGATTGTCAGAGTAAATCAAAAAACAGTACCCAACTATGTGTTGTCTATAAGAAATTCCCTTCAAAAATAAAAACACCAATAGATTAAAAGAGATGGAGAAAGATATATACCATGCTGGCAGTCATCAAAAGAAAAAGGGAGTCATTAGTCACTATATTAATTTCTTTTTTTTCAAACAAAGTCTCGCTCTGTCCCCCAGGGCTGGAGTGCCGTGGTGTGATCTCAGCTCACTGCAACCTCCACCTCCCAGGTTCAAGCAATTCTCCTGTCTCAGCCTTCTAAGTAGCTGGGATTACAGGTGCCTGCCACCACACTTGGCTAATTTTTGTGTTGTTAGTAGAGATGAGGTTTCACCATGTTGGCAAGGCTGGTCTCGAACTTCTAACCTCAAGTGATCCACCTGCCTCAGCCTCCCAAAGTGCTGGGATTACAGACATGAGCCACTGCACCCAGCCACTATATTAATTTCAAACAGAGCTGACTTCAGAGCAAGGAAAGTTATCAGGGATGAATAGGGGCATTACAAAATGATAAAGGGGCCAATACCCCGAGAAGGCATAACAAGGCTTGATATGTATGTATCTAACAGCAGAGCTTCAAAATACATGAGACAGAAATTAAGAGAACTACAAAGAGAAAGAAGTAAGCCCACTCTCACAGTTGAAGGCTTTAACTTCTCCATCAAAAATGGACAGATCCAGGAGACAGAAAATTAGTAAGGACACAGTGGAACTCAACAGCATCATCAGTGAACTGGATATAATGTATATGTATAGACTCCTTCAGCTAACTGGCAGATTATGCATTCCTCTCAAGCTCACATGGAACATTCCCCAAGGAAGGCCACATTCAACAAATGTAAAAGAATAGAAATTATGCAATATCTGCTCTCAGACCACAGTGAAATTAAATGAAAAATCAATAGCAGAAAGATAGCTGGAAAAATCCCCAAACACTTGGTGATTAAACAACATACTTCTAAATAACACATGGGTTGAAGAAGAAACTTCAAGAGATGTTTGTTTGTTTGTTTGTTTGTTTGTTTTGAGATAGAGTCCTGCTTTGTCACCCAGGCTAGCCTGCAGTGGCGCAATCTCAGCTCACTGCAACCTCCTCCTCCTGGGCTCAAGCAATTCTTTTGCCTCAGCCACCTGAGTAGCTGGGATTACAGGCTAATTTTTTTAAATTAATATTTTTAGTAGGGATGGTGGTTTGCCATGTTAGCCAGGCTGGTCTTGAACTCTTGGCCTCAAGTGATCTGCCTGCCTTGACCTCCCAAAGTGCTGGGATTACAGGTGTAAGCCACCACACCCGGCCTCAAGGGAAATTATAAAACATATCTAACAAAATGAAAATTAAATGTAACATCAAAACTTGTGAGATACAGTGAGAGCAGTGCTTAGAAGGACATTTATAGCATTGAGTGCATATATTAGAAAATAAGAATGATCTAAATTCAGTAATTTCTAGTTTCCTAAGCTTTCACTTTGGGAAACTAGAAAAAGAAGAACAAATTAAATCCAAAGTAAATGGAAGGAAAGAACTAATAAAAGTTAGAGTGGAAATCAATGAAATTGAAAATAGGAAATCAATGAAGAAAATTAACAAAACCAAAAGCTGTTTATTTGAAAAGATCAATAACATCAATAAGCCTGTAGCCAGACTAACTTAAAAAAAAAGAGAGAGAGACGAGAAAAATTACTAATAGTCAAAAATGAAAGAGGGGACCTCACTGCATATCCAATGGACATTACAAGGATAATAAATAACGACTCTATACCCACAAATTTGATTACCTAGATAAAATGAACCAATTTCTTGAAAGATGCAATCTACCAAAACTCACACAAGAAGAAATAAACAATCTGAATAGGCCTATATTTACTATAGAAATTGAATCTATAATCAATGACCTTCCAAATCAGAAAGTACCAGGTTTAGACGGGTTTCCTGGTGACTTCTACCAAACATTTAAGCAAAAAATTACATAGTCTGTTTCAGAAGAGAGAAGCAGAAAGAACATTTCCTAGCTCATTCTATGAGGCCAGAGTTACCCTAATGCCAAAATTAGACAAAGATATTACAAAAAAAGATTCAACTATTTAAGAAAATATCATCTATACATACCCTTAGCTAGGCTCATGGAAACTACAATAAGTGCAAAATTCTGAAAGGAAGAAACACGTGGGGGACCACTGCCTTCTCTCTGCAGTGGGGTCTCCTGCTCTGACCCAGTGGGTCGCCTTTACCAGTCAAAACCAGAGTCCACCTGACATTCGATCAAGGCAGGTGCCAGGGTCAGTCTGCAAATTAATTATTAATAAAGCTGAATTTTTCTCCATTTTAAATAAATTGATATAAATCAATCATCCTGCTTACCCAACATTGGAAATGACTGCGATATTCAGGAACAAATAGTTTACCAAATACTCGCCCTGTGCTGAGTCTGTAACAGAAATTAATTTATTTAATTATCACAACTCTATGAAGTGGATTCTAAGATACCCCTCATTTGTTAATGAAACTGATGATCGGGCATGGTGGCTCATGCTTGTAATCCTAGCACTTTGGAAGGCTGAGGCAGGTAAATTACTTGAGGTCAGGAGTTCAAGACCAGCCTGGCCAACATGGTGAAATCCCGTCTCTACTTAAAATACAAGCCAGGCATGGTAGCAGGCACCTGTAATCCCAGCTACTCAAGAGGCTGAGGCAGGAGAATGGCTTAAACCCAGGAGGCGGAGGTTGCAGTAAGCTGAGATTGCACCATTGCACTCCAGCCTAGGTGACAGAGCAAGACTCCATCTCAAAAGAAAAAATTAAAAAATTAAAAAATTATATATATATATATATATATGAATGAAACTGATTATGAAATTGAGATTTGGACATCATCAAGCAACTTCGGTCACTCAGCTGTTGAGGTTAGATGAAAACCTAGAAATTTCTGGCCCTGATCAGAGCCATTGCTCTTAATCATATTTGTCGTGGCAGCCATAGCTGGGGCAGTGTCCCTGTTCTTTGCCTAGTGCAGTCATTCTTCTTATTGGACACAAATCAAGTGAGACCTTATGCACCTTTTCAGTGACCCAAGGCTTCAGTCCCTTCTCAGAGGGAGGGTAGAATCCAGAGATGACCCAGCTGTCTTGCCTCTACTTCTTGGATCTCTGCAATAAGGGATGGTCATGGGGCTCTGCCAGTGGTTGGGTCAGGATTTCTTTCTGTTTTGTGTTGTCCTATCCTTTTCTGGAAGAATATCTTGAATATCCAAGTTTCTGATTTGTCAGCGTCACACCTCTCCAATTTCTGGCATCGATGCACGCTTTTCCTATTTCTGTGTTCTGTTCTGGGCCATTTCAATGGAAATTTGGAAAGAATTTAGAGTTGCATGCAAATGTAGCCATTTCATCTGAAAGTCTCTTGCATCAAGTGCAAAAGCTAAATGTTCTTCTTGCCTCTAGAATGTGATTATGGACAAGTTTTCTGAACTGATGAGACATTATTTGTCTCATCTGGGCTAGAGGCTTGTACCTGAAACTACTGTGTAGAGTGTAATTCTGTCAAATTAATGGAGCCAGGAGGAGCTGGGAGGTAAAGGAGGGTGAGATCTTCAAAATGCCCCCAGGCTACACTTTTCAGTTCAGCCCACCAGGACCTATTCAAAGGCTGCTGTTTACAAGGCTCTTTCTAGGGTTAAGGTTTTCAGTGTGAGCTCTGTGAGCCCCTGAAGTGTGGGAAGAGGCTGAGTATGAGACTCCAGAGCCCCCCATTTCCACTTCACTCAAGCGGCTGCATAAGATCTATTCTAGGAACATGGGCCAGATCCCGATTGAACATTTACACATGATCTAAGCAGGACTGAGCCAGGGGCACTATTCCAGAGTGGTAAGGGTGCAGGGGCTCCTGGGTTTCAGTCGTCACCCTAAGTCAGGAAGTCCTGAGCCCGAAGCCAGGAAGTCCTGGCAGAGCTGGAAGGATCCTGTCACAAGGTGGTAGGGAATCCTGTCCCCTCTGTACCTGAGAGTGAGGTACAATTTGTCTCCTTAAGGAGGTCCAATTTCATTTCACAGAAGAACTGGAATTGTTTTCATTACATGGAAAGTGAAAGAGAGAAACATCAAAGCAACACTTGCAAGACTGATGTCCCTTCACCCTGGAGGGCTCCTGCCTCTGAAGTGCAGTGTGCGCCCCAACAGCTGCTCTGCAAGAAACGAGTCCACATAGGGCTCTCAGCACCTGCTTCCAAGGCTGAGTACAGCCAGACGGTGTCAGACATCTGCTGTCATGAAGCCTCAAGATCCTGCAACTCTGCAGCCTAATCCAGCTTTCTAAGAAGATTGGAATCCCACTCTGCTGAGGGTCCTTGGCCGCCAGCCACAAGAAGGTGCGCTGTTGGTCAGCACCGAGGACAGCGCCTAGGGGCGGTGCTTCGGGGCATTCCTGGATGACGAACACCAGGAAAGAAGGACCTCCTTCCTGAGAACAGGAAGGATCAGGCTGAGAGTAGGCGTGTGTCCAGATGCCCTGCAAATGCCACAGGGCAGCTGACGAGCCCCTTCTGCACCCTAGGGACTAGGAGGGCAAACGGTTGGCGTGAGTGGAAGCCAAGGGAGGGTTGGGAGGCAAGATGACCTCCCTGGAGAGAGAGATGCGATGTGTTTCCCAGAATGGCAAGCCCTACCTGACCAACACAGACCAGCTCTGTGGCTCTGCCTCCCAGCCCAGGACATACCTTCTCTCCCTGGCTTGACTGCTCACACTCTTGACCCTGATGTGCTGTGCTTTCCAAGGGCCCTTGGTGTGGAATGGAAACGCATTTACTCATCCACCTTTATGTGGAGAAATCATGAGAGCAGCAGGGCCCATTGCAAGAGAAAGAAAGCCCCGCTGGGAGGAGGCTACCCCAGTCCTGCCGCATGTGCCAGCATGGCTGCTGTGCTGGGGCAGAGCTCCATTCAAAGCAAAGCTCTCTATTGCCAGTGTCATCGAGTGGTGGGACACTGTTCCCTCTTTGCCCCTCAAGAAGCTGCCCTCTACTGACAACTTCCTGTCCCCCACCCACTAATCCTTTCCCTGCATCCTCTCTTATCCTTACAGCAACCTGTGGGGTGGGCACTACTGTTGTTCCCATTTTGCAGGCAGGAAACAGACAGAGAGGCCAAGCGACAGTCAGTGAGTGTGGAGCCGGGACTCTAACCCAGCTCTGTCTCCCACCAACATCCCTGTGTTGTGCTGCATGGCACCAAGGCTTCTGAGGTAAAGTTCACACTGCAGCTGAGCTCCAGGGCCTTCCTTTCTAGGTAGCCAGAGCCATTTGGATTTGGAGGTCAGATCCAAATGGCCATGCTCATTGCTGGGCTTACAAGGTTCCTGTGCCCTGAAGCTGAGAGTCTTTGGAGGAAGGCCCATGTTAATGCACACATAGTCATGCAAGGCCAGCCCCTCCCAGCCTCCAGTGTCTCACCTGGTCCATGAGGTGCTTGACAAAGTCATGCCTCTCCCACAGCTCTGTCCAGGGTACTGAGCAAGGGTCCCACAGAAAAGTGTCTGTCCAAGGTCCATACTTGAGAAACACGACCTCCTTCCTGGCTACATATTGGAGACCTAGGAACTCAGCCTGGTTTTTTTGGACACTGAATCATCAGCAGGTCTCCAGCCAGGAGCTGTGAAGATTGAGCATGGGGGCCTCCCTGGCCACATGCAGCTGGTATTCCAAACTAAAAGGCGAGGGGGCCCAGGGGCACATGAACCAGAGGCAGAGAGAGATGGGCATGCTGTGAGCTAACTCAGTCCCAGCACTGCCACTTCTGTGTGAACTGGACCAAGTCCCTTGTGCGCCTGAACAGTAGTTTCCACATCAGTAACATGGAGTAAACTGAGGGTACCTGTTTGGTTAAAGGAGGAGGGAACACCAGGAAAGTGCCTGGCAATGCCAACAGAGCGCGCACACACACACACACACACACACACACACACACAAACTAAAAATATGCTTAATTAGTGCAGCAGAGCAAGCCCTCACAGACCAGCTTTTGAATGGTAAAAATATTGGTCTAAGAGTGGTGAGCCCCCAGAGGCTGACAGCATTCCTCAGGAGATACAGTCCATGGGGTGCATTGGGCCTCCTTAAGACAGTGGATGGTGGGTCCTTGAAGAGTAACACGGGGCCCCATGGACCCCGCCATCTGCTTCCCTCATCTCCTGGGCCCAAGCTGGTACTGGTCAGGAGAATCCTATCTCCCCTATTTCCCTTCTCCTTTCTCCTCTAGAAAGAAGACAGAGGGAAGAGGGCACACTGGCCTTCTGCTAATGGAGGGGGAGGCTTGAGCCTTATTTTCTTTCCGGAGGTTGATGTGTTTGTCAGAATCCAACTTCTGCCCCTGCTCACAGATTAAACCACTCATTTCTAATTGGGATGAAAAGCTCCTGCGTGGGTGTCACTGTGAAAGGCATTGTTTTTCAACTAAACGGATCATACACTGATCAGGAAGTGTTCTCCACACTTTTGATGCTTCCCAGAAGCAGCCAGTGGACACTGGGTTGCTGGGGAGGCTTAAAGCAAAGGTCCCTAGAGAAGCCACAGGAGGGCTTCCAGGGCTGGGTCAGGCCACGCTGCTGTATCCCATGTGCATTCAGTGTGCAGCACAGGGCAGGCTCTCAGCACACACTCGCTGAACAAATGAGGGGGGTGAATGAATAAATGAATGAATGAAGGGAGGAAGCAGAAGCAGACGTGAGAAATGCAGGGAAGACTCATGTTAGTTTAGCTGGGCAAGATGGCTCTCAGGTCCTGGAATACCCTCCTCGCTGGGAGGACAGGCAGCCATTTCGCAGAGAAGGAGACAGCCTGAGGGGTTGGGAGGCTGGCTGCAGCCCATGGCAGGGACAGGGCAGAGCCCAGCCTTCTGCCTGGGCTTGGGTGGGTCATAGTCAGGCCCCCAGCCATTCTGCCAAGAGGACTGGGGGGGCTTCCTATGGTGACCCCAGAAGTGGAACCACAGCTGGTCCTGGGGTGGCCCCTGAACCCATGCCTGGGCTAAGGGTTGGGAGAGTAAGCTTCTGTCTCATCCCGGGGCAGAGGGAGACTTTGCTCAAGGAACTCCCTGCAGCTGGGTCACTGCTTCCAATTTTCATGCCTTGTGTGACCCCATCCTCGCCAGCCCTTCTTGGGGGCAATGGGGCAGCTGAACCTCTCCCCATGCTCTGGGGCTGACTCAGTGGAGGGGATGGCACCAAGGGGCCATGGATGCTGAAGCAACCTCCCAGCTCTGCCCACAGCACAGCTGACACCACGTAATGAAGCCAAGAGTGCTAACTGAGGCCCACTCAAGATGAGGAGAGGAGACAGGAGACAGAAAAGGATTCTTTGAGAGGGAGTGGGACCAGGACAGGAAAGAGGAAACAGAAGCAGATGTGGAGAAAGAATAATCCCACCCCGCCGAGGACCATGGGGTGCTGTGGGCTGCTCCGAAGGGAGAGTGTCTGTGCACATGTCTGCAAGGGCACATGTCAGTGTATGGTGTGTGTTCCCAGAGTGCTAACAGGGCACACTCAGGCGTATGGGGACACCCCGCGAAACAGCAGAGCTTGTTAGAGTCTCTGGACCCCAGAGTGGGGAGGATTTTGGCTTTCTCTGCTCCTGTGAATCTCCACAGACCCCACAGGCCCATGGCGCAGGCACTGCCCAACCAGCCCATGGGGAGGTGATGAGACCCTGTGACACCTGAATGCCCCTCAGTGCACAGGTACCTCCTAAGCATGCCCTGTGTTCATTCCCATGTTGGCCTTTCAGAGAGCAATACTGCACCCATTTTACAGAGGACAGGGGAAAACCAGTGAGGTTAGTTTTCTAGCCCCTTATTGCCACAAAAGGGTGGCTGAGCCGGGAGGATCTCTTGAGCCCAGGGGTTTGAAACCAGCCTGGGCAATATAGGGAGACTCCATCTCTACAGAAAAATTAAAAAGTATCCTGGCAGGGTGGTGCATGTCTGTAGTCCCAGCTATTTAGGAAGCTGAGGCAGGAGGATCACTTGAGCTCGGGAGGTCGAAGCTGTAGTGAGTTGTGTTCACACCACTGCACTTCAGCCTGGGTGACAGAGCGAGACCCTGTCTCCAAACAACAACAGCAATGACCCTGGGCTATGCTGCAGGCTCTGGGAGGAAGCAGCAGAGGGGCCTGCACTCCGTGGGGTTTGAGACCCTGGGCAGGAGTCAGGGGGTCAACCCCTGTCCTCCTCCTTCACTTGCTTCAGGACAGGGCAGAAGTGTAGGCATCTGGGCTTCAGAGGCCAGGCAGAGTCTGGGGCAACCTCAGGCAGCTGGGCGGCTCCACTCCAGAAACCCCCTTCAGATGAGCCCACAGCTGACCACAAGGCTTGCCCTGCCCCCGTGTGCCTTGGGCAGAAGAAACAGAACAGTCACACTGGTAAACAGGAAACGGAAAGGTGAGGAGGAGCCCGTCGTGAGTCACTGTGATTTAAACACCCAAGGCGGACAAGTAGCACAGAAGAGGAAACCAATGCATCTCATGGAAAACACATTCAGGGACCCAGAGTTAATCTGACAAACAGAATAAGACTTTAGAATAAGTATAATTAATATCCACAGAGAGATGTGCGTGAATTGGAAGCCAAAACATATTCCATTGCAAATCTTGACAGCATCCAGATTGGAAAGGAAGAGGTAAAACTCTCTCTGTTTGCAGATAACAAGATCTTGAATATAAAAAGTCCTAAGAAACTTAGGATACACACACACACACACACACACACACACACACACACACAGCCAATAGCAAGTTTAGCAAGGCTGTAATGTGTAAAGTGAATATGCAAAAATCAGTCATATTCTTATACACTAGCAATGAACAACATCAAAATCAAATTGAGAAAACAATGTTAATTTGGAAGAACACCATAACAAAATGCCACCAACTGGGCAGCCTATGGGTAGCTTACAATGTATTGTCTCATAGCTTTGGAGGCTGGAGGTCCAAAATCAAGGTGATGTGGGGTTGGTTCCCTCACAGGGGGCCACAGGGGAAAGCTCAGTCCCAGGCCTCTCTCTTATTTGCTCCTTGGCTTGCAGCAGCAAAACCCCAGTCTCCACCCTGTGTGCCTGCATCTGTGTCTGTTTCCAAATTTCCCTTTTTATGAAGACACCAGTTACATTGGATTAGGGCCCCCCTGCTCCAGTGTGTTCTCATTCTAAGTTACCTATTTGCATTTGCAGTTACCCTATTTCCAAACAGGATCACATTTGCAAATACTAGGAGTTAAGACTTCAACATATGAATTTTAAGGAGATACGGTTCAACCTATAACAAATTCTGTTTACAACACATCAAAAAGAATAAAATATTGACCAGGCACTGTCACTCCCAGCACTTTGGGAGGCCAAGGCAGGAGGATGGCATGAGGCCAGGAGTTTGAGGCCAGCCTGGGAAATTTATAGCAAGGCTCCATCTCTGCAAAAAATATGTACATAATTAGCTTCTCAGGAGGCTGAAGCAGGAGTATCACTTAAGCCCAGGAGGTCAAGGCTGCAGTGTTCCGTGTTGACACCACTGCACTCCAACCTGGGTTACCCTGTCTCAAAAAAAATTAAAAGAATGAAATATTTATCATGGACACAGGGAGGGGAACATCACACATCGGGTACTGTTGGTGGGTGGGGTGGGGGCTAGGGGAGGGATAGCAGGGGGTAGGAGGACTGGGGAGTGAAAAAAAAGAAATATTTATGAATAAATTTAACAAAAGAAAAGCAAACCTTGGAGCCAGGCATGGTGGCTCATGCCTGCAATCCCAGCACCTTGGGAGGCCAAGGTGGGTGGATCACCTGAGGTCAGGAGATTGAGACCAGCCTGACCAACACGGTGAAACCCTGTCTCCAGTAAACATAAAAAATTAACCAGGCCTGGTGGTACATGCCTGTAATCTCTTGGGAGGCTGGGATTACAGGCATGCACCACCATGCTACTTGGAAGGTTGAGGTAAGAGAATTGCTTCAACCTGGGAGGTAAAGGTTGCAGTGAGCTGAGATTGTGCCATTGCACTCCAGCCTGGGCAACGAGAGAAAAACTCTGCCTCAAAAAAAAAAGGATATGCAAAACTTGTACACCGAAAACTATAAACATAGCTGGAAGAAATTAAAGAATACTTAAATAAATAGAAGGACATTTGCGTTCATGAATTGGGAGACTTACTATTAAGATGGCAATATTCCTTAAAGATCTCTGGGTTCACAGAATCTGTATCAGAATCCCAGGTGAATTCTTTGCAGAAAGTGACAAGCTATTCAGAAAATTCATATGAAAATTCAAGGAACCCAGGATAATTAAAACAATCTTCAAAATAAAGAACAAAGTTGGAGGACTCACAATTCCTGATTTCAAAACTTACTACAAAGCTACAGTAGTCACCAGGTGTGGTGGCTCACAGCTATAATCCCAGCACTTTGGGAGGGCAAGGCGGAAGGATCACTTGAGATCACAGGAGTTCAAGACCAGTCCGGGCAACATAGAAAGACCTTGTCACTACAGATAATTTAAGAAGGAGCTGAGTGTGGTGGTGTGCACCTGTGGTCCCAGCTACTTGGGAGACTGGGGAAGGAGGATCACCTAAGCCAGGGAGGTCGAAGCTGCGGTGAGCTGTAATCCAGTGCCATTGCACTCCAGCCTGAGTGGCAGAGCAAGACTTTGTCTCAAAAAAAAATAATTAATTTAAAAAATAACTTTTAAGGGACCGGGCACAGTGGCTCATGCCTATAATCCCAGCACTTTGGGAGGCCAAGGCAGGTGGATCACCTGAGGTTGGGAGTTCAAGACCAGCCTGACCAACATAGTGAAACCCCGTCTTTAAAAAAAAAAAAAGAAAAAAGTATTTAAAAACAATAATAATAATAACTTTTAAGAGAACACCAAAACAAACCGGGCTTGGTAGTACATGACCGTAGTCCCTGCTACACAGCAGGCTTGAGCCCAGGAGCTTTGGGAGTTGTATGCAATGATCATATGTGTGACAATAGCCACTGCTCTCCAGCCCGGGCGACAGACTCCATCTCAAAAAATAAATAAATAAAATCCAAACAGAAATTAGCAAGCACTTAGAAATGGATGACAGAACAGAATGTTCCACTTTTTAAACTTGTGAAATATTTCAAAGCAATATCAAGAGATAATTTAGAAGACTTAATGCGTTTATTAGAGAAAAAGAAGATTAAAAATAAATGAACTACCATCGTAGTTCAAAAAGGGGAACACCGACATTAAAATAAGCCCAATAAAGTTGAATAAAGTGATTGAAAGAGAAGAAGGCAAGGCTGGGTGCGGTGGCTCACGCCTGCAATCCCCCACCCTCACCTGTGGGAGGCCAAGGTGGGTGGATCACTTGAGCCCAGGAGTTTCAGACCAATCTGGACAAAATGGTGAAGCCCCGTCTCTACTAAAATACAAAAAGTAGGCAGGTGTGGTGGCACACACCTCTAGTCTCTGCTGCTTGGGAGGCTGAGGCAGAAAAATGGCTTGAACCTAGGAAGCGGAAGCTGCAGTGAGCCAAGATTGTGCCACCGCACTCCAGCTTGGGCAACAGACCAACACCCTGCTTCAAAAAACAAAAACAAACAACAAAAATAAAAAACAGAGAAAAAAAATAGAAAGTCATGAAATAGAAATAAATGGGAAAATAGAAATTCGGTAGGAAAAAACTCACCCTCAGAATGGAGTGATGCTGTGAGTTTGGACAAAAGCACACAAGGCTCAGGGTTTTGCATGAGCATTTCCAACCTGGGTAGTGCAACCCAGGCAGACAGTCAGGAGAAGAGAGGAAACACAGACAGATGATGTGGGGACAGATGAAGCGGGTAAAGGACATTAGTCATCATAGCCCAATATGTATGAGGAAATGTTTGAAATCACAGGCATCATGGAGAAATGTACAGGAAAATACAAATTATCAAAACGAGTGAGAAAACCCCAGTAGACTTAAGAACTACAGGGAAGGAAATGGACGAAAGAACACAAGATTTATTGTAAAATGCAGCGTCAGTTTTTCAGACAATGTGACTTTCTACATTGTCTAGAAAATCGAACTAACAAACTATAAGAATAATTAGGACAAATTCAACTATGTGGCAAGATCCATCTACACAAAGCCCTCCTAGCTATGAACAATGATGAATTATAACATAGATAGGAAAAATGTCCTTCATGATAACCTCACTGTTACAGCACAGGGAAGGGGAACCCAACAAAACATGGGCAGGACCAATGTGGAGAAGACTATAAAGTGTAGTGTGTATGAATGTATTTTAATTAAAAATTGCATGAATAGAGATATACTGTGTTCCTCAATGGAAGATTGAATACGGTATAAATGTCAGTTATCCCCCTAAATTAGTGTAGAGTTTAAATTCAGCATCAATTACAATCAAACAGGATTTCCCCTATAAAACTGACAAGCAGATTCTAATATTAGAAGTAGAAAATGTACAAAAATAGTCGACAAGTGTGAAAAAGAGAATAATGCAATAGAAATTTTCTATGATATATAAAATATGCAATAAATGATTTTAATTTAAATGATATATAAGAATAAACATATAGCCAGCCTGGACAACATTTGAAGACCTTGTCTCAGCCTAAAATAATAATAGAAATCATCTAAGTGTGGTCGTGTGCACACCTGTAGTTCCACCTGCTCAGGAGGCTGAAACAGGTAGATCATTTAAGCCCAGGAGTTCAAGGCTACAGTAAGCTATGATCATGCCACCACACTCAAGCCTGGGCAACAGAGTGAGACTCTGCCTCTAAAACAACAAAAAATAAAAATAAATAAACATTTTTAAAAGGATAAATATATAAAACTGATATTCACTTTTAAAAAGAATGGTGTCATGAAATAGGCCCATGCATTTAGTAACTTCCCTTTATTTTATTTTATTTTTTTTTTTTGAGGCAGTCTTGCTCTGTTGCCCAGGCTAGAGTGCAATGGCGTGATCTCAGCTCAACCCAACCTCCGCCTCCCAGGTTCAAGCGATTCTCTTGCCTCAGCCTCCCAAGTAGCTAGGACTAACAGGTGTGCGCCACCATGTCTGGCTAATTTTTTTTTTTTTTTTGCATTTTTAGTAGAGATGGGGTTTCACTATTTTGGCCAGGCTGGTCTTGAACTCCTGACCTCGTGATCTGCCTGCCTCGGCCTCCCAAAATACTGGGATTACAGGTGTGAGCCACTGCGCCCAGCGCATTTAGCAACTTCCTATAAACTAAAAGAATGTAAAAATATAGATTATTCAAAAAATGGTTCTGGATTTACTCACCACTACATTTGTAACATAAAATAGAGAGCTATCTCACAACACTAAAACAAATCCAAATGATGTTTTAATCTAAATTATTGCAAGAAAATTATAAAACCTTCAACTAATTTCATAATAAATGAAAGTTAAAAAAGAAAATTATGAAACTTAAAGAAAATATGCAAAAATATAAGTGAAGAAAATATAAAAGGATATATATTGAGGTAGAAAAGTCATTTATTTTATTTTATTATTTTATTTTAAGACGGAGTCTTGCTCTGTCGCCCAAGCTGGAGTGCAGTGGCGCAATCTTAGCTCACTGCAACCTCCCCCTCCTGAGTTCAAGCGATTCTCCTGCCTCAGCCTCCCAAGTAGCTGAGACTACAGGTGTGTGCCACCATGCCATACTATGTGCCATATAGTAGAGACGGGGTTTCACTATGTTGGCCAGGCTGGTCTCGAACTCCTCAGCTCAAGTGATCTGCTCACCTTGGCCTCACAAAGTGAGGGATTACAGGTATAAACCACCGTGCCTGGCCGGCAGAAAAGTCATTCTTAAGACATGAATTACAAAAGCTGAAAATGAAGGATTAATACATTTGACCACATCAAGTGTAAAACAAAAACTTTCTACTGAATAAAAGACACTAGGCAAAGCAGGGTAGCTCACACCTGCAATCCCAGTATTTGGGGAGGTTGAGGCAGGCAGATTGCTTGAGTCCAGGAGTTCAAGGCCAGCCTGGGCAATATACAATCTCTACAAAAACTAGCAAAAAAATAGCCGGGGCATAGTGGCACACGACTAGTCCCAGCTACTCAGGAGGCTAACATGGGAAGATCAATTGAGCCTGGGAGGTTGAGGCAGCAGTGAACTGTGATGGCGTCACCTGCCGCCCGCCCAGCCTGGATGACAAAGCAAGGCCATCTCAAAAACAAACCTACAATTAAAGACATTAATTGCAAACCTAAAAGGCAAGATACAGTGTAGAGGCAACGTTGGCCATAGCTACATCAGGAAAAACAATCCCTGATTAAGGAAAATTCAACAACTAAGTGGGGAGAGGACACGAAAAAGCAGGTCGAAGAATAGGAAGCACTGGCCACTAGGAGCCATGGAAACATGTACAATCTCAAGATACAAGACACAGTTTTCACTGGTCAATTTGGCAAAAACTGTGAATGATAAAAATGTTTAGGATGGGTGGGCTGTAAATAGGTGCTGCATTTCTGGAGGGCAATTTGTCCATAGCTACTAATGTCCCCAGTGTCTAGCAACATGGAAAAGTGTAAATAAATAAATGATCCCTATTCAGCAGTTTAGAAATGAGGTCATCCTATATGCATTAATATGGACTACATTGCTAAGTGGGAAAAGCCTGCGTCGCAGAAGCATGAATCCACGCGACACTTTTCATGTTATCCATTTGTGTTAACTCACAGATGAAGCTCAAATTACACACAAGTTAATTAAGCAGAAGCTCTCAGGAGGGACATACACTGAAGGGTTGCCGTGTCATCTCCGGGGAGGGCCCCAGGCTTGGTGGCAGGGAGCAGGCGGCCTCAGGGGACTGCTACTGCATCTGAATATCTCCCTGCCATAAATGACAGAACAGTTTTGTGTATTGTATTGTGTGCACAATGGATTCCTGGGCTGTTTTCTCAGGTCACAGAATCCCCGGAAACATAGGGAAGAGGCCAGGACTCCAGTGCTCTGCCAATTATTGGGGGTAACTTGTCCCTGGGGCAGAAGAAAGAGCTGCCTTTTCCATCCCTAAAGACACATTCCTAGTCCTTACTAATATCCTGGGGTGGGAGTTCAGGGAGAGAGACTGAGTGAGAGAAAGGTGCTGGAGCCCCTTTCTGACTCTGAGACAGCGAGGCCCAGGCTTTGCACACCGCGCCATCCTCTTTGCCAGCAGGACTGAGTGGAGTGGCACTTCCTAACAGAATGTCTGCTGTCTTTCTCCAGATTCCCTTCCGTGCCCTTCTCCGAGGCCGAGATTGATGCTTCTTTGATCGTACCAGCAGGTGTCAGCAGAATGTTCTGGACACTGTCCCAGACCCTGGCTTCTTCCTCATGATCCTTTGGTGGTTTGTTGGAAACCTTGAGGGCTGGGGTCGTCCAGTCAGCTCCCAGGTGAAGGTGTGCAGAGTCACCCAGCTCCTGACTCTGAAATGCTGAGAGCGAACGCGGCTTCGGAACAGATGGAAGGCACTGCTTCTCTCCCATCAACTCCGCACACCCAGTGATGGCAGAAAAGGGCAGTGCAGTCTTCTAGCCACCCTTCCAAGTGATGGGACAGCTGCAACCCAATTTTAGATGCTCCGAGAGGTTAAGTCAATTACCCAGGGCACACAGCCAACAATGACAAAGGCAGGACTTGAACTCGAGACTGTGGCTCCAAACAATGCCCTCTCTACTCTGCTACACCACCAAGAACGCGTTTCTGGAGGGCTTGAGGCTGCGTGTGTCATTGCCTGTGAATCCCAGGGTGACCAGGCGCAAAAGGCCTGCCACAGCTCGGACCCCTGGGGTCTTGCTCTGGGCCTTCCCCTCCCTGGGCTGGAGCAGCTCCACTTGTGGGAAGATCATGCTGTACTCTAGGGTCTCTGAGAGCCCCCAAGCACCACAGCCCCGTGACTGAAAACTCCAGAAAGAAAACTGAAGTGCAGCTTCACTTCTTTGCACCTGGACTCCAGATGGGCCTAGTCTGGCCGAGGACCCTGGACTTCATGTCTGTCAAAAGCCTGTGCCGCTGAAGTTTCCTGAAATAACCCTGCCCAATGAGGGGACACACCCTACAGTCCTCTGGTTCAGGGAACACCTGTGAGCAACAGCCTCTGGACTTGGACAGCCGATCCTGACCTGCGTGTGGATGACTGCCCACTACCCCAAAGTCCCAGATCCTGCAAAGAGAGATGGGAATGGGGAAGGCTGGGTACATCCAGCAGCCAGGAAAAACACCTCCTCCTCGATCCTGGAGAGAGTCTGGGGGTGGGGATGAGCACAGGGGGACTTCCCAGCGTTGAGAAGCTGCTGCCCGTGGGGCAAGAATGGATAGATCACCTGAGATCCTGTGGTTACCTCACCCACTTCACCTGTGGTCCCCTCCACCTCCTGTGGTGACTCCATCCCTTCCTGCGTCCACCCAGGTCCTCCTGTGAACACCCCACATCCTTTTGGGCTCCTCTCATCCCCTCCTCCGGACATCTTACCCCCCTCTGTGGTCACCCACCCCCTCCTAGGATCATTTCACCCACTGTGGTCTCCCCATCCCTTCCTGGGGTCATCTCACCCCCTCCTGGGGACATTTCACCTCCTGTGGACACCTCACCCTCTCCTGGGGTCACTCACCCCCTCCTTTGGCCCTCCTTGCCAGTCTTGCTGACCTCTCAAGGCCCCAGCCTCTGTGTGATCCCCTGAGCACCCCAAGTCCGTGTACCCGTAGCTGGAGCTGGACTCTGGCTTCATCCCTGCCGGGCTCAGCCCTGAGCCGCCCCCTGACGACTGTAGCAGCCCCAAGTCGCTGCTCACCTGGCCCCAGAGCTCTGTGGATCCACTCCTCTCCTCCTCACAGGGCTCCGAGGGGGATCCTAAAGGGTGAGTGGACATCCAGCCATGGAGGGTGCCACTTGCTGGGAGTCCCTGCCATCCCTCCCCACTGTTGAGGGTCTGCCTCCCCAGCTGACAGCAGGCTGGGGATGGGAGGGCTCCGGCAAGGAGGTCTGAGTGGCAGTGGCCTGGGCACCCTCAGGCAGAGCTGAGGGGCAGGGTGCTGGGCTCCCTTTGCTCCTCTCTGCCTCCCACAAGCCCACAGGTCCCAGGTGTGGCCTCTGCATGCTAAGGCCCCGGCTGAGGGAACTCGCAGTGGACAGTCCACATGGGTAAGAAATAGTCCTCTGGGTTACCAGCCTCTGATATCTGGGCCCCTTCGTCACAGCAACATGTCTTAGCCTGAGCGGGTAGGTGTCAGACACAGCAGGTGGGGGTACGTGTGGACCCCTCACCATCTCCCCTTTAGGGATGAGGAGGGTGTTGTGCCAGCAAAGTGAGTAAGAGAAAGCAGTCCCTCTAGAGCAGAGCAGGCAAGGGCAAGGTCCTTTCAGGGATGGCCGGGACAAGGGCAGCAGCTGGGAGCCACCAAGTGGCAGCGGGCAGGCGGTGGAGGGGGTGCTCACGAGGCTGGGAGCTGTGCCTATGTCCAGCAGTCCGAACCCCTCAGCCTCCTCTCACCCCTCGCAGGAAGGCTTTAATATAGGAGGGCGTTAATCCCTACATCTGGAGACCCAGAGAGACCAAGTGACATTGCATTCTTGGCTGTGTTTCTTTTTTCTTTTCTGTTTTTTGTTTGTTTGTTTGTTTGGTTTGGCTTGGTTTTTGAGAGAGAAGCAGGATCTTGCTCTGTTACCCAGGCTGGAATGCAGTGACTTGAACGTGGCTCACTGCAGCCTTGAACCCTGGCCTCAAGCAATCCTCCTGCCCTCAGCCTCTCAAGTAGCCAGGACTACAGAAGCACATCAATACGCCCGGGTGACTTGTATTTTTTCTAGGGCCGGGTCTCACTGTGTTGCCCAGGCTGGTCTAGAACTCCTGGCGTCAAGCAATCCTCCCACCTCGGCCTCCCAAAGTGCTAGGATTATAGGTGTGAGTCACCATGCCAGGCCTGTGTTTCACTGCAAAATAATATCATTGCATATCTTTCAAGTGTCTCAGGAATTATGAAATGTTGCAGGTGCCTCATTTGGTGAAGTCGAGGATGCCATCTTAGATGGGCAGACAGAGGCCATGCCAGCTAGCACAGGCCTAAGGCATGTGGAAGTGGATGGCATGGCCAGGTGATCAGAGGCTGGGTGCACTGGTCAGGGGTGGGTGAAGAAGCTGGAGCCTACTGGGTGGTGGGCACAGCCACATGGAGAAGTCCCGTGTCCCCACCCCTGTCCCAGGCTCCTCCATAGGTGTCCCGGCAATGGGCAGGTTGGTAAGAGGCAGGATGTATGAGGCTTTGTATGAGGAGAGATAGAGTCATCTTCGCAGCCCAGCCCTGAAGGAGGGAGACCACCACCCGGTGAGAGACACTCGGGCAGAAACTGCTGGGGAAGCTTGCAGTCCATCTACCATTAATGAGAATAGTCTCCTTGGAGGCACAGGGCAATCTCACGGGGGACATTTATCTCAGCAAACATGAAGCCCAGCCACAGAGTTTTCAGTGAAAGGAACACAGATTTCTGCTTCTTGTTAATTTCATGCTTGACTTAACCATTCTTACATGATTGTGGCGCTGGTGATGGTGCACAGGCAACACTATTATTTTTCTTCCCCAGCTGATACTTCTCTTTCTTTGTCCCAAAGATTCAAACACTTGCTTTAACTCAAATTCCCTGTCTTAGGGATTCATTCACATAATGGCGAGAGCATGTTTATTTTGCCTGTCCTGGCTGAGTGCGGTGGCTCTCACCTGTAATTCTAGCATTTTGGGAGGCTGAGGTGGGTGGATGGGTTGAATCCAGAAATTCAAGGCCAGCCTGGGCAACATGGCAAAATCCTATTTCTACAAAAAATACAAAAAATTAGCCAAGTGGAGTGGCACACCTATAATCCCAGCCACTCTGGAGGCTGAGGCAGGAGGATTACTTGAGCCAGGAAGTTTGAGGCTGCAGTGAGCCGTGATCATGCTACTGCACTCCAGCCTGGGAGACAGTGTGATCCTGTCTGAAAAAAACAAAACAAAACAAAAAACCTGTAATAGTAGATGCTCAATAAATGTTTATTTTTAAAAAAGGAATATCATGATCATCCACATTTTTAGAATGATGAAATTGAGGCTTGGGAGAGTAGGACATTTGCCCAAGGCCATTCAGCACATAGCAGAACAGGAGTGGGAATTCAGATCTCTCAGACACGAAAGATTGAAATCTGCCTTTGCGGGTGGGAATAATTCCACCTCTCCTCAACAGCCACATTGGACTGAAGGCAGGAGTTAGGTAAAGAGGCACTTGGGGAGGACATAAGGAAGAACTTGTCAGCAGGATGGGCTACATGGTTTTGAATAGACTGTGATTTAGGCTGCACATTAATCTGGGAGCTCTTGTCTCTTGAGCCCAGAAGTTCAAGACAAGGCTGGGCAACATCGTGAGACCTCATCTCTACTAATAATAAATTAGTTGGTCATGCTGATGTGTGCCTGTAGTCCCAGCTATTGAGGAGACTGAGGTGGGAGGATCACCTGAGCCCAAGAGGCAGAGGCTGTGCAATGAGCCGTGATCAAGGCCCTGTCTCAAAAAACAACAACAAAAAGAAATATCCTTGAAAAATACTCTCTCAATTCTATTTTTCTTGTGCCTCTTTTTGCTCCCATTTCTAGCAAATATGCTAAAAAATTTATCTAACTTTCATTGTCTATACTCATTCCCACCCCATCACTCTTGAATCCATTCCAATTCGTTTCTTCAACCAAAACTGGTCTTGTAAGACTTCAGTGACCCCTACAACAGCCAATTCTTTTTTTTTTTTTTTTTTTGAGAGGGAGTTTCACTCTTGTTGCCCAGGCTGAAGTGCAGTGGCAAGATCTTGGCTCACTGCAACCTCTGCCTCCCAGATTCGAGTGATTCTCTTGCCTCAGCCTCTCGAGTAGCTGGGACTACAGGCATGTGCCAATATGCCCAGCTAATGTTCGTTTCTAGTAGAAACAGGGTTTCACCATGTTGGCCAGGCTGGTCTCGAACTTCTGACCTCAGGTGATCTGCCCACCTCAGCCTCCCAAAGTGCTGAGATTACAGGCGTGAGCCACCACGCCCAGCCCACAGCAGCCAATTCTAGGCACTAATCCTTAGTTCCCTATGACATAGCCTACAGTGACCTATCTGTGTGGGCTTGCCCCTGCTTTTCTAAGCCCCTCCTTCCCCTGTGTCCTCCTCCTCCACATCCTCTCCTCCCCCGCCTCCTCGTCTGCCCAGGACATCTCTGCCCTGTTCCCTCCCCTCAACCCCTTCCTGGTCCTCCCGCCTCCCACCATGTATTGGCATGCCCAAGTCTCAGTCCCTGTCCCCGTGCCTCTCTCTGCATCCACCTACTCTGTGATCTGTCCCCGTCTGGCACTGCAGACACGGTGTGGGTGCTACTAGGTCCAGAATCACACGTCCAACCTGGGCCTTGCTGGCTGGAGCCAGAATCCCAGCCTCCTTTGGGTGATGACCTGTTGATCACTTTACTTGAATTCTAAGAGACATCTCAAGCGTCACATCCCACATCCACATTTCTGATCTTCTCCCCAAAATCCTCTCCTCCTATTGTTGCTTACTTCAAGTTTACTCTATCCTTCTGGATTCTGTGGCCAAATATTATGGAGATGACCTTGACTTCTCTAATTTTTTTTAAACCACCTTCCTTTTGTCTTGACTGTGGAACTACGGATTGGATCCATGTACTGTGCCCACCCGTCCTCTATGGGTGGGCACTTTCACTGTCTCCTGAGGGTTATTAAAGCAGCCTCCTATAGGGTGTCCCTTTCCCTGCTGCCTTTTCATCCATGCTCCAAATAGCACAGGGGCAGTGGATGGCGGGGGGGTGAGGGGCCGGCTAGTGAAAGGTCCACCACGGAATCCTGCATAACCAGATGTGCACGCCACACTAATGCACGCCCCTGGTCTATCCGACCTCACCTCCTGCTCTTCAGCTTCCCTGCTGTTTTCCACCTAGGGACTCATGTCCTCTACGTCTTTTTTTTTTTTTTCCTATGGTGTCCCCACTGAAAATTTCCTCTCTGTTCTACCTTTACCCCAGATGTCCCCAGTGACTTGTCCCCACACCTGCTTCAGGACTTTGCCCAGGTACCATCTCTGACTACCCTGTTTAACATGAACCCAGCATTCCCTCCCACATCTCCCTCATTTTTCTTCATAGTCTTTTTAACAATGTGTGTATGATGTGTGTTGCCTTTTAATCAATTTTATCACACACACACACACACACACACACACACACACACACACACGCACACACCCCAGAATGTAAATATCACCAGGCTTAACTCACAGATGCCTTTCCAGCACCTAGAATGGTGACTGGCACATAGTAGGTGCTCAACACATATTCTGAAGGAACTTGCTGTGATTCTCCAATGTGGTGCTCTCCTTTGAACAACTCCATCATTATTGCTTTTGCATGTCATTTTGCAGGAATGTCTATGTGTGTTCACTATGAGAATCTGAGGTGGGTCCTCTCAGACCCTCAGTATACTCATGTGAAACACTTTTAACCTGAGATGTGACTCATGTACCTAGAAAGCAGCATTTTCCTCCTCCTGCTTGCAAAAGAAGGATCTGGAACATCAAAGAGCTCCTGGCACACCACATTAGAGAACCCAGTCTACCCTCTCCCACCTCAAATCACCCCCAGTCTCAAGGATAAACATTGCCAGTGATGAGATGTGAAAGACATCTCCTAAGGTTTTCTGAAAGATGATCTTTTTTTTTCCTGGGTTCAAGCGATTCTCCTGCCTCAGCCTCCCAAGTAGCTGAGACTACAGGCACGCACCACCATACCCAGCTAATTTTTGTATTTTTGGTAGAGACAGGGTTTCACCATGTTGGCCAGGATGATCTGAATCTCTTGACCTCATGATCCACCCACCTCGGCTACCCAAAGTGCTGGGATTACAGGCACGAGCCACCGCGCCTGGCCGATGCTCCTCTTAATCAAGAACAACAACATGGGAATGATCTCCTTTTCCTTCCTGCTTTGGCATAGTCATGCAAGGAGTTAATGACAGGACCTATGGCAGCCGTCTTATACCCATGAGGAAAAAAGTCAATAGAATCACAAACCAGACCTCTGCCAAAACTGAGGGGCTCATAATTCCTCCTTGAAACGCTCTGCTATTGAGTCAGCCTCAGGGTACGTTAGCTTCCCTCCAGTGACCTGGTTCACTCCACACCCCTGCTCTTCAGGGAGTTCATGTGCTCCCTAACCCCCAGGCCCCTACATCTCTAGAGCCTACCCCACAGGGTGGAATCCCAGCCAGTCTGCTCAGGGACAGAACCCTGCAGATGACTTTTTAGGATGGGTCACCTGCATCACCACCCAGCAGTGCCCTGTAGGGTCTTCATCCTCAAGCATGGATGGAGCTCCACTCTTGGGCCACACCAATCCACCCGGAATGACAGGCCCATGACACACTGACATGAGGCACAATAGGAGGACTCCGTAGACTTCTGCCTGCCCTGGCTGCTCTGTTTCTAGTTTTTGGCTATTATGAATCAAGCTGCTATGAACCTTCATATTCAGCTCTTTTTGTACAGACTTCCTCTTGGGCAAATATCTAGGAGTGGAAGTGCCAGGCCATGTGGTGGGCATATGTTTACTTTGAAAAAGAAATCGCCAGGATCTTTTCTGACGAAGACGTACCTTTTCCCATTCTCGCAGCTGTGTCTGTGAGCCTGGTTGCTTTCAGCCCTCGCCAACAACAGTGTCCTCAGTCTTCTTCCTTTCACCTGCTCTGCCTGGGTGAAGTGATAGCTCATTGTGATTTTAGTTTCTTGTGAGAGGCAGAAAGGTTGAGAACTTTTTCATGTGCTTACTGGCCATTTGTAAACATGTTTCCATCTCCTCTTCCACCCCGTATGGTTTTTAATTACTGAGTTGTCAGCGTATATTCTGGATATAGATTACGTATTCTGGATTTCGATTATTTGGCAGAGATAATGTTTTATAAGTTTTTCTCCCAGTCAGTGGCTTGCCTATTCATTTTCATAATGGCACCTTTTGAAGAAATGTAATGTTTAGCTTGGAATTGTCACACATGCCTGTAATCCCAGCTACTTGGGAGGCTGAGGCACGAGAATCGCTTGAACCTCAGAGGCGGAGGTTGCAGTGAGCTGAGATCGCGCCACTGCACTCCAACCTGGGTGATAGAGTGAGCCTCTGTTCAAAAAAAAAAAAAGTAATATTGATGAAGTATAATTTATCAATTTATAAAATTTGATGGTTATGGATTTCTGTCTCATAATAAACATGTCTTAGCTCTAAGTCATGAAAATATTCTCCTGTGTTTTCTACCTTATAGATTTAGTTTTTATATAGGCCTGTGGTCCATCTAAAATTATTTAACTGGGCCAGGCGCGGTGGCTCATACCTGTAATCCCAACACTTTGGGAGGCTGAGGTGGGCAGATCACAAGGTCAAGAGATGGAAACCATCCTGGCTAATATGGTGAAACCTCATCTCTACTTAAAATACAAAAATTAGCTGGGCATGGTGGCACGTGCCTGTAATCCCAGCTACTCAGGAGACTGAGGCAGGAGAATCGCTTGAGCCCAGGAGACAGAGGTTACAGTGACCCAAGATCATGCCACTGCACTCCAGCCTGGGCAACAGAGCAAGACTCTGTCAAATAATAATAATAATAACTAACTCATTCAAATATATCAATTAAAAGAGTTTGGCAGAGGAAAATTTGTTTAAAAAAAAAACATGGCCAAGAATATAATTTCTACAAGAAACTTCAAATTCAATGATATGGGCAGGTTGAAAGTAGAAGAATAGGCCAGGTACTGTGGCTCACACCTGTAATCCCAGCACTTTTGGAGGCTGAAGCAGGTGAATCACTTGAGGTCAGGAGTTTGAGACCAGCCTGGGCAACACAGGATGAAACTCTGTCGCCACTAAAAATACAAAAATTAGCCGGGTGTGGCAGCAAGCACCTAAAATCCCAGCTACTCAGGAAGCTGAGGCAGGAGAATCGCTTGAACCTGGGAGGCAGAGGTTGCAGTGAGCCAAGATCATGCCACTGAATGACAGAGTGAGATTCTGTCTCAAAAAAAAAAAAAACGAAAAGATACCACTGGATGTGATGGCTCATATCTGTAATCCCAGCTACTCAGGAGGCTGAGGCAAGAGGATCAATTAAGCCCAGGAGTTGGAATCTAACCTGAGCAACATAAGTGAGGCCGTGTCTTGAAAGAAAGAAAAGAAAGAAAGAAAAGAAGAAAGAAAGAGAAAGAAAGGAAGGAAGGAAGAGAGAGAGAGAGAGACAGAGACAAAGATGAAAGAAAGAAAGAGAAAGAAAGAAAGAAAGAAAAAGAAAGAAAGAAAGAAAGAAAGAAAAAGAAAGAAAGAAAGAAAGAAAGAAA